>NC_091275.1:3129455-3442401 GCF_042100115.1 Alternaria dauci
TCGACTTGGCTCCTACATCCCTGAATATATCGGTGAAGCGGTCGCCAAGGCAGGATTGCCGCCTTCTTCCATAGGGCCCTTTATCGGAGCGTTCGCGAGCCACAACGACACCGCACTGGCGCAGATTCCTGGTGTCACACCGGTTGTACTCGGAGCGGCTGGCGGTGCTATGCAACAGGCCTTTGCGGATGCCGTGCGTGTTGTCTTTATGATTGCGGCTCCGTTTGGAGCTGTTGCGTGTATTCTCTGCTTATTGTTGCCGAGTTTTAGGGACGTCATGGATCGGAAGATTGAAGCGCCGCTTGAGGAACATGTGCACAAGCACCACAAGGAGGAGCCGGTGGCCTGATAGTGCTTGTAACGCTGAACGAGGCAGCATTGTGTAGGAAGTAGCGAACGGTCTGGAGGACGGAATCGATCTTCAGGTCTTACCCGATGTTAAGTGCGTTGCGCTTCTTGGGCAGATTTTGTCAGAGATCACGATGACTGTACCATGAAAATTCAGGCGGTTCGGTGGTGTCGTACGTCAGCGGAATCACATAGCGTTGTTGTATAGAGTGTGATCAGGGTCCTCAGGGGGTTACAATATTACCCCTAGTAATTGCTCAACATATCATTACCTTGTACATCACAGTAACATCCTTCACGCAAATATAGGGAACTAATTAAGTACATAGTAAACTTCTGTTCCTAGACCGCTGGGATGCTTGTCCAGTGTTCAGCGAGATTGCGCCATGTCATGCACCGCATTCATGGCGAGCCCTATAGCGCAAATCACTCAACCTCCCCCAGATCCACTTCTACGTTGTTTGCTTTCTGTAACATGTGGGTGATGAATGATGCATAAGTCTACCGAACTAACTTGGATGGGACGGGTCCCCTATCTACCCCGGTATCGGGTATGCATGGCGTCATGTGACAGGTTCCATCTTGGTACCAAAACTGGTGCTTTGTTCTTGTATTCCGATGGCGCTACTTCGGGACCCGAATCTGTTGGCCTCCAGCACTTTCCTGTCGATTCTTCGTGAAACCTCAACAATCGTAGAGCATGAGGTTGTCCCAGATATTGTAGTGTAGTACTCCTCAAAGGTTGTTGACGACATCATGGCCCACGACTTCCAGAGGACGCTCTTTGTGCCGGATTGCTGAATACATGTAGCCGCTTCCAGGCTTCTTTCCGCAAATTCGGCGATTGTAGTCTCCAAGACCTTCTTATTGCATCGCAGACTTTGGATTGCCAACCACCAAAGGTTTGCTCTCTAAATCCGGGCTGTAGCCAAATCTTGTCTTAAAGAACTCGACAGTTTCTTCTGTCGTCTGGTAGAGCGCATTTGCGCTTCCAGAGTTTTCATCGGCTAGTGGTACAACCGGATCGTGCTCGCGACGTCTCAATGCCCCTGGTAGCTTGCTGACGTCGGGTTTGGCATTGCAATCGATTGCATGCTCGTGGTCATGTATTTGCCATCTTGGCTTCACTGGGGAACCAGCCCCTCCACGCAGATGGACCTTCTTGGGTGATGGTGGTTCGCCACTAGGGCTGCGATCAGCTCTCTTCTTGAGAGGTGATTCGCATTCCGATTCTGTCGCGCTTGGAGACATGTAACCCTCTTCAGGATTGGATGCCAAAAAATCCTTCTCTATCCTCGCTTCGAGGTAGGCAATCTGCCTCCTGATAGCCCCCTTCTCCTCTGATGCTGCGAGGGGATGGTCGATCCATATGTGAAGGAATTCGATGGATGGTTGGTAGCATTCCATGCTGATGGTAGGTCGGGAGCGGTACGGAAGACGAGAAAGTGGCAAGGGAAGAGACGAGGCGGTACGAAAAGACGACATGGAACCAAGAAAAGGTGTGGAATGAAAAAACTTTACGAAGCGAGAAGACGACAACGTGTGTGTGAGTTGAAATGTAAATGCAGGACGGGCGGTGCTGAAGCTTAAAATGTCCTGGCCAAACGTTCTGTACTCGTTCATAAACCAAGAAGCCGCTGCCATGTGCTTACCGTGTCTATGCCTGGCACCTCCCTCACACAACATGAGTAGCGAGAACCACGGTCTACAGTATGGGCGCTTGCCATCGTAACATTTCTCCTTCTAGGAGCCAAACTGTATAAGGGCTTGCCTAACTAGAGTAAGGAAGTAACAGAGGTCTTGCGAGGTCAGAACGCCTAGCATACCTGCTATTACTAGTCATCTCAACGTCATCGCAGGACCTGAACTATAGCGTCACGAAACTCCTTCGGCAGCAAGCTCCGGAACTTTAACGCTGAGACGGAAATGATAGTCCCAGGCGATCTTTAGCAAGGCTCGGAGGTGGGGGTTGTGCAACAGCGCAAGGCTGGGCTTTTGGAAAGAGCGGTCGTTGGAGCTAGGCGAATACAAGGCAGGAGAGAGAGCATAGCCCCAAAGTCAGATAAGCTCTAGGAGGTGACGCTCACGCGACTTCTCGAGGTAGGAAACTGGGTTCAGGAAGATGGAAGTGACCAGGCAGTGGCTCAAAACAACCTTGCTCTTAACGAGCTGTACTAAGCCAACTAGGTGTTCAAGTGGTAACTACCTGAAAGGTATAATGAGCGTTCATCAGCGAACTTTAGACCCCATCCCTATTACCTACAGTCATGCAGATCCGCCCACAGTCTATCTGCAGGCCCGAACCACAATCTCTAGCCTTGTCGGAATTCTTGATATCACGACCAAACACTAAAGAGACTAACGGAGTTCCAGATTGTAAGATAAATTATAGTAAGCTGTATTTTTCCCTATAATTTAGGAACTATTTAGACTATAGCTTTATCACCGCTCTCGAAGGAAGGGCTGTACGTCACGGCGGGCGTGTTGCAGGTCGCAGGCGCCAATGTGGTGGATGTCGCAACGATGATTTATGTTAGGTCCTGGTTCCGGCGCTACAACCGACTTCGCGTACGTCGTGCAGGATCCTGACCAATTTTGGTCACTCCACAAAATGCAGTGCGAAATATACTTCAGTTTACATACGTCACCAGTGACTGTTGGTAGCACTAACATGCTAGCAGTAAACAAGTGTTAAAGTTAATTCTATTTAGAAGAGAATAGCTCTAACCTATCCAAGCCGTAAATAATTCTCAAAGTCAGTGTTGTCAAGAAGAAATTGCTTTATGGGATACCTTCTCGCTAGTTTTCCTTCGAATCTCTTCTCCACACGTCTTGTCATCTGGGACGTGTTTTCGCCATTAACCTCTACAGTAAACAGAATGCTTGTGTGAGTCTCTCAGTTGCCTATTCTTTCTGAGAAAGTCCCACGATCCCGAATGACTATGACGAAGATATTTTTCCAGTTGATATCGAAGAACACAACACCCCGGAACGCCTTGACAGCCGAAGCGATCGAAAGCTGATGATTCTGTTGAGCTAGGAATTGAACTGGGATTGTAGTTTCTGCATGAATCGCAATGCCCATCAACGAGGCGAGAACTCCTTTGCCATGACCATCCATTGTGCATGTAAAGTCCACGACTGTAGCCTTGATATGAATGAACCGGCACCTTGAGTCCTCTATCAACCCACTCCGTTGTAGCCATACTAGCTGTTCGCTCCGGGCAAGGTATCTGTCTGAAGGTATAAGTGGCGAATCCTTACACGCAGGCAAAGCTCCCCGCCTCTGTAGCTTTGCAATCGTGTGGGCATCAAGTTCGAACTCAAATTTGAGGGAAATAAAATCTGGTCGAATCTCTGCATTACCACCATAGAGGCCATTCAAGCCAACCCAGGACCACGACGGGAATTCATCCCGCCGACCCTTGCACTGCTTTATGTTCCAGCACAGACCTGTCAGAAAAGCGGAATCCATGTTCCTAGCTTCCAGCGCGTAATAAGAATTAAAAAGGTAGGACTTCTTAATATACTTTAGATTAGGATTATAGACTATAATAAAAAGCTTGTAGCGTATATAGGAGGTGTAGTACAGGCACATATAGGTGTTATTATAAAGGTGTGAAGTAAAGTTATTAAAAAACTTCAATTATAATAAACTATAAATAGATAGCTATTACAATAAAAATCTATATTTACCTTTATTTAAATAATAAACGTACTAGTAAAAGATATAAGTATAATACTTTTAAAAAATACTATAATAGATTATAGTAAAGGTATATTTCCTAAATACTTATTTTTACTATATATAGCTATATATAGTTTAATAATAGATAGGTTAAAACTAAAGCCTTAAACTTTAAGGAGTTCTAGAGAGTTATAGTAATATTAAGGAGAAGAGGAGTTAAAGTAGAAGAGGAGATTTTTAGTTAATAACTATAGTTTATAGCTTACCTCTAAACTTATAACTATAGTACTTAAGGCTATAGAAATATTTAAGTAACTTTTTAAATTTCTATCTCTTAACTTCTACTTTAATACTCTATCCTAAAGCTTACTACTAAAGAGAAATACTTTCTTTAATACTATACGCCTTATAATATATAATTATATTAAGGGTATTAAGTAGCTATTCTTAGAATTATAGACTATACTTAATATTAATACTAATATAGATATAAAGTACTAGTATACTAAGGATTAAATTAGCTTAAATAATAATAATCTTAAGCCTTATAGTATCTTAAGCCCCTTCTTAAATACTTACCTCTCCTCTCTTAACTTATTAAATAATACTACTAAGGACTAATATAAAATTCTCTTTTATATAAATAGCTTATTTAGCTAGTACTAGGATAAATATAAAAGTAAGGTTATCTATTACTATAGAGTAGAATATTTATATTAAGAAGCTAAGTAATATAATAGTAGCTAGGGGTATATATATAATAAAGTAAGAGGTATATATTAAGATAGTTATAAGTAGGGACTATAATAAATAGCTATAGTAGGTCCTTAGCTAGCTTATCCCTATCTTATAATTATATTAAGTAGGTATAGCTAATAATTATATACGTAAGGTAAGTATTAATAAGGTAGTAGATAATTAATTTAATAATAATAATAATAATAATATAGGAGGTTTAGGATATAGCATAATAGGACTTAGGTGCGTAGTAGCTATAGAGGAGTTTAGGTAATAGTACTACTAATATATAAGCTTTATAGCTACTTTAAGGGAATTATAATTATAATTATAACTATAACTATAACTAAAACTATAACTATAACTATAATTATAATAGTAGTAGTACTTATACTCTTAAAATATAATTACTATAATATAATAGAGCTTCTTAATCTCTAGGTAGTATTAGTAGTAATTATAATAGTAGGGACGTTAAGGTAGTATAGGGTATAATATAGGTAGAGTAGATAGAGAGGTATTATAAGTAAAAAGAGACTTCTAAATATACTAGGATAGTTTAGGCTTAGTTTTAAAATTTCTTAGTAATATAATATAAGATAATACTATAGGCCCTATCCTTAAGGCCTAGGGGGATATAATCTAGCTATTAGATACCTCTAACTATATAACTATAGCGCTAAAATTTTTTAAAATACTTTGCGTAGGTAGTATACTATCCCTTATATATTACTTTATATACTTTATTAACTCCTCCTCTTATTATAGACTAAGGAGTTATTATTATAATTATTTAGTATTATAGGAAGCCTATACGCCCTTATACTACTATAATAGTGTTATTTAATTAATACTAAATTTTTTTACAACTTAGTAGTATAAGAAAATATTTCTAGCTTTATATAATATAATATATTTAATTACTTCTTAAATTAGATTTATAGTAGTAGAGATATAACGCGTTAAAGATAGGATAATGCGTAATATTAGGATAGTGGGGTGGCTTGTTACGCGAACTGGCTCGTTACGCGCACGGGCACTGTATTGTATACGCACGCACACGGTACGTTGCCTGTTGTTGGAACAAACGAGTCACGATTTGTTTCTTCTGCAGTCTGTCTGCAGTCTTTACGCCCTACACAATACGTAGTTGCTAATGCAAACTTCGGACTTTGGCCATCAGATCAGTACCTGCAAGTGAGTTTACGCGTGCACAGGTGAGAGTCGGCCCGAGAACGAGCTCTTGAGAGCTGGTTTTCGCAAAAGGCCACAGAGACTGGTTGAACGGTGCTTTACAAGGCCCTGTTGACGTGCAGCGTGTGTGAGTCGTTAGAACACGATCTACGCGCATGCCTGGATCGACAAAGAAATGAAGCTGATAGCTATACAGATGAAAAGGTAGAAAGAAACGTAAGATTAGGTTGCTCTGGACAGAAATCTTCATGCATGCTGGAATAGCGCGTTCCTCGCATTTTCGCAGGATCGCGGTAGACTATGTACTGTAAACCTTTTGGATGAGTTTCGGGAACGGAAGAACTAGGCTTCATAAACATGATATGTGCTAAACCAGCTCTATGTGCTCCCACTAGTACATCTGTGTTTACGGCGGTGACAATCTGCTTGCGAAAGGACAGTGCTGCAAAACCCACAACATTGATAGTGACACCTCGAGGGAATCGTGCTCACAGTCCTCCTACTAGCACGCTTATATGGGCTAGACGACGGGAGGGCTTGCGATCAATAGCGGTGATAACAAGATCAGACGCGAGAGCTTGTCGCTCAAGATCAAAGTAAGAGATGGCACGATGGGAGAAGGCCTCAACAGTGGTCGGAATGGTCGGGTCTGGTCTGGTCTGAGGGTGCAGACCAGACCCGACCATTCCGATCACTGCTACCGTGGACGCTCGTAAGCCTAGGACCAAACCATATGACTGTTATGCAGCCATGACTAATGCGTCCGACAATCTCAGAGGCTAGACACATACTTGTACAAACACAGAACAATACACGCATACATAAGACCTCATGCTACTATCCCACCTTGCTTACATCAGCTTCATCTCAACATTACTACCCTGCATCGATCATCATTCCCCTAAGCACTTTTTCTCACTTTCGAAGAAGAAAAAGACTAAGCTGGTCAGGAGAGTAGCTCAGCGCATTCGGCAGTAGAAAGGCCTGCAGCACCGAAAAAGTATCCGATCATAACAGAGCGACAATAAGAAGATCTTACAGCCAACTAGATAGAGACACAAGCGTCAGAGGCAGATCATCGATGCTAGTCATGTCGGTGGAGCTTTTCCAGCTGCAACCGCTAATGACTGTACTGTTTCGAAAAACCAGCTCTGGAGAGCTGATCTGGATGCCTGTCTACCTAGCGTACTTGTACTAGTTGTCTCCGCCCATAACGTAGTGAAACATCCTGTGAGTTCTCCATTTGAAGGGTATTCGATGCGATGAATTACATTGTGATGTATACAAAGATGAGTGTGTTATGTGTCTTTGGTATTGGTGGTCAGAAGGCCATATAGAATCTGGCCTGACCGAACTCCTCTTTTCTTCTGTCTCTCCGCTAATCTCCGCGTCTGATTGCCTCTCAGATCGTTCTTTCCCTTAATCCCTCCGCCATGATGACACCTCTGCCAACTCAATTCTCACAGCCGTTAGCGGTTGCGGCTTCACCTCTACATACAGCATTCCAAAAGACTGATCACCATTAGATCGAAGATTGACCAATGATATCGACTGTGGCGAAGCACTAAGTCATGTGCGGAAGGCAGGGCTGCTTAAGACCGTTGCGCAGCTGCATGTTGGGGTGAAGCCGCAATCGCCAACGGCTGTATCAACTTTACGGCAAGATCTTGGTGATTTTTATGATTCTAGCTATTGACAATGGACTTACAAGTGCGAGAAACGCTGTAGAATGATACAGTGACCATGCACCGGATAAATCGGTTTATGGGATGAGCTGCCCAATTCTGTCCCGCACTACTCTTGGCCTCCATAGAGAGAATTTGAAGCTAGAAGTCGGATAAATTGTGAGATGTGTCAGAACCGGAAGCCAATCGTACAAATGAGTGTAGTATTGACTCCCTTACATCTTGAACCTTTGGCCTTGTACCGCCTCATACCATCGCATACCAATATCTAATTCAGAAAGTGGCTGCCTTGGTCGATCGATTTGCTTCCCAAATTCTTTGCCGATGTACTGGCGTACAGACAACTCTATGTTCTAAGATCTTCTGTTAGAATTCTACCTTGATATTTCAAGCTCTTACTTCCCTTACTAAAAGACTCGTGCAGCGTGTCTTCTTCCCAATGGGGGCTACTTGTCGAATGTTTTTCCGCTTTTCCGGCTGCTTTGTAGTCGTGAAAGAGCCCTGGTGTTACGGAGATGCAGTTCAAGACGGTTTGACAAGACAGCGCCAAGGCATTGTCGTACTGCGCAACAGTAGAGTTCAATCCTACCTGGTAGCTATGGAACTTATTAGAAAGGTACATATATTTCGTGATAGGCATAGCGCGTACAGAATCTTTTTTGCCCCATGGTAGCTGACTGCATATGCAAACGTTCCTAATGGGAAGTTGCTCTGATGAATTCCTCGGGTTCTTGGTGGGAAATGTGCTGTGCTTTTCGCATAATAATCTGAGAGAGTATTCGGAAGTGTTGGGTCATGAAAGGTAATCAAGCTTGGGTCAGCAGGGTCGAAGGTCTCGCCAAAGTGACCGAGCCATAGAACGCTTGTAGAAGTCAGTGATATCGCCTTCCAACATACTTTTGTAACGCATACTCCCAATTCTTGGCCCTTTCTTGACCAAGGTTGCTCCAAAAATAGGATACCTGCTGTCGCAACCGCACGTCCCAGTCTACGTCATCCTCTAGAATCAGTGTCGTTGGAAGTCGATTCTCGATTACGCTTCCGACCGTCAGCTTCTTCTATGAACTGAAAACTCTCACTCACCTCCTAACAGCATTGAGGTGGCTCCTCCAGCTCCCACGTGAGCCGATACTGGGTTCGTTCGTTGAACGTCCCTTGGTGTTCTGAGCAAGGTGCATGAGTTGCAACGTGAGGATGGGCTTACAGATACCAAGGCTACTTCATCAACTTCTTCGCCTTTCATGGCCCTTGAAAATTCAAGCTTTATGTCCGTGGTCGCTGCCAGCAGTTCTATTGCATCTCTGCGATCAGTCCTGGATGGAAGATTGATAACCAAGATTTTTTCGAATCCAAGTGTCTGATTGATATTAGCATTTCGCCCCACTCTACAGTGAGGCGTCGAGTGCCAGGATTTGTAAAATCTCGTGATAAGTAGGCAAGGCCAAACGCTCCACAGAAGCCATGAAAAAAGTGTAAATCTGACGCGCATTCTGAATAAGTGCTCTTTTGGATAAGGATCAAGGATCATTGGAGGAGAACCGTACTATCTTAAAAGCACATCTTCATCTTGGCAAAACTATAGACGCTGAAGTAATAGGCTTGTCGGCTTTGTACCGGTAAGGCCGAAATACGATAGGCCACGGTTTTCTTAGCAAGCGTGATTAGGGTTACCATGGTAGTCGAGGATGACGTGGACTACAGGGCTTAGATCAACTCAATGCGGAATCTTCAGGTGGCGGATGGAAGCTCAATTAATAATCGAGATGAGGACTAGCTTCTTCGAGCCCTTCTTTGTTGGGAGATCCTCCACTATGCGATCTTATGGACTAGTAGGGTGTGGGCCAAGTGTTCTTCAGATCAACTGACCTAACAAAAGCCTGTGGGATCGTAGAATTTCTTGTTTTTATATTTTCAGCTTCATCAATACTCAGACCAAAAAATCACAACTCGTGGAAAGAATTACCCCAAATCGCCGACCTCTAACCAAACATGCCTATTCGTGCTTCTCGCCCAGGCAAAACCTTGCAGGCGACGTTCATGAACCGCAGCGAGGCTCACGTTTCTCGATACCAGATTCTATCTGCTGACAACAAAAGTAAGGACTTGTTCACTCTGACTGAAAAAGAAAAGCTAGCACTCCGGTTCATGCCTTTAGCAACGGTGTTGCCAATGGTTTTGAGCTTCTGCTACTGGTGGATGCAATATCGCTCTCTGTCGGTTGCAGATGGCGCTTCTCTAAGCACGGCTTTGGTAGCTCAACGTGGCTACGTGATCCTCGATATGATCACCAATGGTACCCAGAACTCTCATTTCCTGCAGATGTATAGAGCTAAGTTTGGTAGTACCTGACTATTTGAAGAAGTTACTGGACGCTTCGGTAACTGCAAAGGGTACCTGGAGACCTCGCCTACGGTTGGTCGGCGAAGATGTCCCATCAGTCGATATTGCGATAGTATGCTGTAACGAAGACCTGGCTGTGATTCTTGATACGGTTAAAGCCGCTCTGAATACAGACTGGCCGAGTGACAGAATGCGGATCATCGTCTCAGATGACGGAGCTCAAAAGAGTGTCCAAAAGGGGGTGCAATATTTACAAGAGCAGTATCCCAACAGAAACCTTTTCTATACGGCGCGTCAGAAGACTCCTGTCAATAGTCACAAGGCAGGCAACTTAAACCACATACTGGATTACACTAGGAGGCTTCCAGGAGGCCAGGCGCCATTCATCGCAGGATTAGATGCCGACATGATTCCCCAGAGGAACTGGCTGAGAGCACAGCTACCACATCTGCTCATGGATCCTCAGATGGCATTCACTTGTCCCCCACCTTGTTTCTACAACGTTCCCATCGACGATCCTCTTTCGCAGTCTTTGTTTGCCTTCAATAGGTTCGAGGAAATCTTAAAGGATGCAGCAGGCATCGCTTGGTGTACTGGATCTGGTTGGGTCATGCGGCGGACAGCGCTGGCCCAAATAGACGGCTTTCCTTCACAATCACTAACGGAAGACCTTCTTTGTGGCAATCTCCTGCTTGGTAGAGGTAGGCAAAACTATTTGTCTTGCTATTCGTAAACGTCGGCTAAATTATTTCTAGGTTGGCGGTCAGCATACGTGCAGGAAGAGCTACAATGGGGTCTGGTTCCAGACTCATACAGTGCACACATCCGCCAACGTACGCGCTGGGTATGTTAAGTGCCGTGTGATATCTGAGCATGTAATGGAAGGCTAACTTTGAGCGACTCTTTATAGAGCACCGGTGGCGTGCAGGCGGGCTTGATTATGAAGCTCTGTCTCTATGGTGATCTGTCGAGCAGTCTCACTGGCTGGCAGCGAGCCTATAGCTTTTGGTACCTTTTCCAAAACGCTTCGGCAACATTGAAAACGCTAGATGTTTTGAAAACCATGGTTATGCTTCTTGCTGGCTGGCCTGTTGTCATGTATGCACGGGAAGAACAACTGATTGCCCTGGTGCGAGTTGCTTCGGCGGCTCATGCTTTGTTCTTCCTGCGCCAATGCTTGATGGCGTATGTAAACGGTTACGGAGCCGGCTGCCGAGAAGTAATTTGCGTGTATTTCCTGAACACATGTACGTCCGTTTTGAACAGATATCAACAGCGAGGCTAACATTCACACAGACTTTGCAATGAGCCACTGGAAGACATTCGTTATTCCTAAATGGTTAGGAGGACATCCCAATGCTTTCTCTGCAAAGTTCCAATCAACAGGAAGCTTACCCGATGAACTCTATGAGAGGAACCGCTCACGTAGGGCTCCTCTTGGAAAGCGTTTGAGATCTGTCTTGATCAAAAACGGTGGACTTCTCCACTTGTGTGTCGCTGTGGTATTTGCTGCTGGATTCCTCAACAGCATACGAGCAGCTTCAAATCTTCACGGACCCGCCTTGAGAGAATGTTTCTTCTATCTTCTTCCGCGGGCACTATGGGTATCCTCTATTTGGCCTGCTTATACTGTGGCGTTTTTCCAGCCGCTTTATTATGCGGTTTGCCCTCCAACAATGCCTGAACGAGAGCTTTTGCTTCAGCGTGATGCTACAGGCATTGCCTATCCTAAGGATAGGGTAAAACTTCCAAAGTCTCCAATTAGAGGATTGGGAGTTGAACTAGTCAACACTGTCTCTGGAATCTGGGCAATCCTTTTGCTCTTTTGGTCATGGCAACCACAAACAATAACATAGTCGATAGCCTAGTACCAAGGAGGGTGCAACGCAGGAGTTTTACACTGAATAAGAAAAGCAATTCTACAAGTCACGGGTACGCTAGTGGATGTCTTCGCAAATAAAAAGGCATAATGCCTCACTGTAAGTGAGACAGGGGTCCAATCAACTATAGCGCACTTTGCTGCAGTGGTTGCATAGTTACTAAGGTAAGATCCTTGCTATGAGGAAACCATTCCAACGGTCGTCTCTGTGTGTTGTATACGACTAATCGGAGCGCAAGGGTCACGGAGAAGTCCACAACCTTGGCGACCTAATTGGTCATTCTCGGCACACAGAGCTTTCCGTCACACAGGGACGACCATTACAATGGTGTTTAAGATAAGACTGAAAGATCACTTGACGTTAGCCTCCCTCCTTGCGCAGCAAACAACCCAGTCGCCGAAGCCAGCCAATTAGAACGCAAGGGTAACAGGTCTTCCGACCGTACGCTGCCTCTCATTGGCTGACATCGGTCACTGGGTTGTTCGCCGCGCAAGGAGGGAGATTTGGCCCCATAGTCCTTCCCTGTGTGATGGAAAACCCTGTACGCTGGGAACAACTAACAAGAGGATAAGTACAGCACCTTTCCCGATAAGATGCCTTGTCTTATTGGTTGTTTCCGGCGCACGGTGTTTTCCGGTACACAGGGAGGGACTTTGCTAATCTTATCTTCGAAAGGGCCGAGATGACTTCCGCGGCTTTAGTATGCTTGGATGCCCAGTTGAGGTGACGTGGCGTACACTGTATTCATGGCACTATCGAACGAAGCCCGAAGTAACGCGCCCCCCTTCCCCCCTCCCTGATGGGACCTATCGATAAGGCCTAAAATGCCATAAGAAGCAAAGGACAGTCATGGCGTCGCTTCAGTCATAAGATCTTTCATCTCAGCTATCTCAGATATGAAACTGCGTACAAAATGTTCTCTTTCCTGTTTGGCGCTGTACGTCGTTTGGTACTTTCAACATACCCCCAAGCGGCAAGAATGCTATCAATTAGAGGATGATTACTCACCTCCTTTGTTTTTCGAGAAGTTCACTTTCTTCGAGGTGAGTTTGACATGATCGCACTGCAGCTTACTCTCATTGGCCAATCCAAAAAGGCTTACATTGGTTTTAGGATAATGACCCCACTGAAGGCTACGTTGATTACGTATCCCGAGCCGATGCACTAGCAAGTGGATTGGTCAAGGTAAACGAATCGAGTGTGTACATTGGAGTAGACCACTCCACTGAAGCGCAAGGGCGCGGCAGACGAAGTGTTCGGGTGGAAACTAAGAAGTCGTATAATCACGGCCTGTTCGTATTGGATCTTTACCACATGCCGGCTTCTATATGTGGTGTATGGCCTGCCTTGTAAGAAATCCCTACACACTTCCTATAACTATACCAAGATGTTGAAGTCCTCGACTGACAAACCCAGTTGGACTCTAGGACTTAATCATCCATGGCCCGAGCTCGGTGAGCTAGATATAATAGAAGGGGTCAACTCCCAGAGTCACAACAACATTGCACTTCATACTCGCAAAGGATGCTCAATAAGCGATAGCGGTGACTTTACTGGCTGGGTTGATAGCTTCGATTGTTACTGGGATGCCCCTGACCAAAACCCAAACGCTGGCTGTAAAGTCATTGTCAACCAAACAAATGCATACGGTAATGCCTTCAATAGGAATGGAGGGGGGATCTACGCTATCGAATGGACAGGCAACGCAATTCAAGTCTGGTTCTTTGCCCGTGGACACATTCCCACCAATATATTATCAGACCACCCGGTACCAATGTCTTGGGGATTACCATTAGCCAAGTTCTCCGGATCTTGCGAGTTGGATTCTTTCGTAAGAAATCAAACCCTTGTATTCAATACAACATTCTGTGGAGGATGGGCTGGTAAAGCATGGGAGGCTGATCCAGTCTGCAGCAAGAAGGCAAGAACTTGCAGAGAGTTCGTAGAGACGTGTCCAGATGAGTTTGTGGATGCCTTTTGGGGGATCAATAGCCTTAGAACGTTTCAATCGAGTAAATCCAATTAGCAGAGATGTACCTGCATATTCGTAGTACATGATGCGACGTGAATCGACCCCAATACATCCTGACCTACTCATGTGTTGTGGCACAGAATATCTCCTATCCCCAAACTGAACGCTTTCTCTTGCCGGCGCCTTCTCGCATGCGCTGCTGTGCCGTCAGGCTTGCTAATCAATCAATCTCTTGGCAACATTGTTTCAACATGTTGTTTCCATGTCAATTCAAGTGGCTCACTGCTGCTAACATAAGCAATCGCAATTCAACTCAACCTAACCCCTAGTGGATTGACAATAAGTTGAGATGACTACAGTATCCGTGCGCCACATGCTACCGGCTGCGTCGCTAACCAGGGACGTCTTGACTTTTGTTTAGACGCGACACGACGCGACGCGTTAACTGGCGCCTCTATTAGTACGTCTATCAAGCATCTTATATATTGTTATAGATTTAGATGTCGTTAACGCCTCCTCTATCAACACCCGCTTCTATACTGTGCAGTCTTAGCCACCTACCTCTATAGAAGCCTAGTTTGAGCTATCTGCGTCCACCTATTCTCTTATAGATAATAACTACTACTAAGGTATTATCTAGGCGCGACTACTAGGCTATATACGTCTACTAACTAGTGATAAGTTGCGCGCTTAGTTTTAGAGATATAGTTACTATATTTTATAAGGGCTAAGCTTAGAGCGCTACTAGCTCTATAATAAGTGCTATTTAAAAAAGCCCTATTATATAACTAAGTACATTATTACTAGAGTTAATAATATTAAGAAATATCTTCTTAACGTCTACTAGATATTAAAAATAGGCCTCTCTCTAGGAAACGCAGCTGTATAGTGTTTAAGTAATTATAGCTAAATATAGATAACCTAAAAGACTAGTAGGTAATAAATTAAATAAATAGTAGATTTAACCCTAAACGCTTTAAGAAGCTTCTTTCTTCCTAGGTAGTATCTAACGCTATTCCCTTTTATAAGCTTAAGAGTAAGTATTTCTATAAGCTATATAAATATCTCTATCTTTAGAGCTAGCCTTATATTTCTTACTATATAATAGTGTAGAGTATAATTATTAATAAGTATAAGTAGTATCTACCTATTATTATTAGTCTAATTTAGAGTACTACTACGTAGATATATCTATTATTAAATATCTAGATAAGTAAGTAGATATTATATTTACTTAGTAAGTAGTATACTAACTACTTCCTCTAAGCTAATCCCTTAGTAGGTATTATTTATAAAGGGCTACGCTTAGGGAGCTATTATATAAGTATACTATTATTATATTTAATAGAGAAAAGAACTATAAGCTACCTTATCTAAAAGTTAATTAGTAGTAGCTTAGATTATCTTTTAGTCTAAGGTTTAAGGGTTTAGTCTAAGTATTATTTAGATATATTAATAATAAACTATATACCCTATATATATAACTAAGATACTATTAAGGAATAGACTAATTAGGCTTTAGCCTATTATATTCTTATATATTTCTTTTATTAAGAGTTTAAGTATAAAACTATCCTTCTCTTACTTCTAGAGTAAATTAACTATATATTATAAACTAATAAAAGGATTCTCTCCTTAATATAAGGACTAGGGTTAAAGGCTAACTAGTAACTATATTAAAAGGTAATAATCTTAGTAGGGCTAAGATTATATATTTAGTATCTTATAAAGGTAAGATATCTTACTAAGAATATAGATATTACTATATCTAGGGATATTAAGGTATTAGTAAATTCTTAGGATATTAAGAACTTTAGAGAAGACGTATATACTAAGACCTAAGGTAATAGGTATAAGAATATATTAGATTTTATTATTATACTTATTATAGTTAACTTAAATATAGAAGGGTAATATAAAAAAAGAGTAATTTTAAAAGTTACTCTTTTTAACACTTTGTATTTCTAGGACTATAGTAGCTAGAAAGAGAAATACTTACTTTATTAGATAAGCTATTAGTAGGTCTACTTAAAGAGTTCTTATTAGTAGGTTAAAAATTATTAAAGAAAGTAAAAAAAGGTAAAATAAAATTTTTTATCCTTATTACGTAATATTCTTACTTTTTAAAAATATAATATTTACTTTATTAATATTTTAAGTTTTAGCTCTATATCTTTACTTTTAGCCTACTTATACTTATTTAAGGTAGAAAGAATATATTTTTATAGTTATTTATTTTTAGATATCTTTTTCTATAAACGTATTATTTATACTTTATTTTATAACTTTTATTAAGAAAGACTTTTTAAACTAAGAATTAAAAGAAATAAAGCTATTTTACGTTTTACTTATATTAATACTATATTTAATAATAAAAAATAGTATTTTTATTTTATATTATATTAGTTTTAGTATAAAATAAAACTTTTTACTAAATATATACTAAAAATAAACCTTATAGATACTTATATAATAAAGCTTTTATCTAATTTTATCTTTTTATAATATTCTTATTTTAATATATTAGAATTCTCTAATACTTTATAGAGATAACTTTTCTATAGTAAGAAATACTAAATAAAAATTTTAGCCTAAAAGATACTCTAAATAAATTTTTATATAAGATATAAAATAAGTTCTTTTTTATACTTAGGTTTCCTTTTCTTTATCTCTTAAGTATTACTTACTAAGTAGACCTATTAATAGCCTATCTAATAGAGTAAGTTTTTATTTTTCTAAAACTCTTAATATCTTCTTTCTAGCTACTAGAGTCCTAGAGATATAAAGTATTTAAAAGAGTAATTTTTTAAATTACTCTTTTTTTGTATTACCCTTCTATATTAAATAAATAAAAATAATAAGAAAATAATAATAATATATAGTAGCTTAAAGAATGTTTAGTAATAAGAAAAGTATAAAGACTAAGGAATATAAATAAGTAAGGATATAGAAAAATCCCTAAAAGTAAAGAAGGATATAATAGAAGTATTAAATATACTAATATTATATAGGGGTTTACTATACTTCTCTAATCTTAGTCTATAAGGTAGTGTATAGAATAATTAGGTAGAAAAGAGTTATTATTATAACTAAGAGAATAATAATACTAATTTTATAAATAATAGAATAACTAGTTAATAATCTATATAAGAGATAAACTATTTAAGTTAACTATAATAAGTATAATAATAAGATCTAATATATTCTTATGCCTATTACCTTAAGTCTTAGTATCTTACTTAGCTTTCTATATCTTAGATATTAATAGTATTTAGTTATTACACGGGGTTAGGCGATACTTCTCTAAACTCAGTCCGTACTAAGGCGAGGTAGACTAAAGTAGTAGTCCGTAAGGTAGTATATAGAATAATTAGGTAGAAAAGAGTTATTATTATAACTAAGAGATAAATAATACTAATTCTATAAATAATAGAATAACTAGTTAATAATCTATATAAGAGATAAACTATTTAAGTTAACTATAATAAGTATAATAATAAGATCTAATACATTCTTATACCTATTACTATAGGTCCTATCCTCCTTACCCTCCCTTCTAAGAGGGAGGCCTAGGAGGGCTATAACCTCCTAATCCTTACTAGCCTCCTAAAGGCTAGGTCTTAGCGGGATACTATTCCTTTTACGTAATCTAGGCCCCGCCCTAGATCTACTTTTATCTATTATATCCGCCTAATAGTCTTCCTTTATATAACCTATATAAAAGGGAAGTAATTCCTTATTACCTTATAATATTACCCCCCCTCTTAGGCGTATTATCTTAATACCCTAGATTATTATTTTCCTACGCCTAGTCTAGTAGCAGTAGTAGAGGTATAGCTACTCTAGTAGTGTTATATCCTCTCTTTCCTCCTTTCCTTACTTTCCCTAACTATACCTAAGGTTTAGACTTCTTAACGCGTCTGTGCCTAGAACTTAACTTAATAGCGCTAGGCTTATGCTAACTATATCTACTAATAAGGGAACGAGATAACGTTTTATTATAAGCGCTGTAAGGAGAAGAATCTCCGTTATTTTATAGATACTGCGTCTAGGCAGTGTACTAGTTATATTTTAGTAAAAGCTAAGTGTAGTTTATTTATAACTAAGGAAGAGTAGGAGAAGGTTAAGGCTAAAAAGTGTAAGAAGCGCTTAGTACTTCTTTAAGCTAAGGCTAAGGTTACTTAACTTTAGCTAGAAGTAGTAGAGACTAAGGCATAAGAGTAAGTATTTACTAATTAAGATTACGCTATTTTAAGTCTTTAGGATTACGCGAAAGAGTAAGCTAAGGGGAACTCTACCCTTAGTATAGACTTTTAGCTAACTAAACTATTACTACCTAGACTATTAACTAACTTAGGCTAGTTATAGGGTAACACTTCTTTTAATCCTTTTTCTAAATTCCTTTCTTCCCTTAAGGATCTAGTCCTCTCTTCTCTAGGTATTTCTAATAGTACTTACATACCTATAACTTATAGTTTATTAAATTTTCCTTTAGTTCCTAAGTATTCTAGCTCTCTAGCTATCCTAGCCACTTAACTAAGTATTTCTACTAATAACTAATTTTCTATAGGTCCTTAATTTCCTTAACCTTATACTCGTCGTCTTTAAGCTCTATATTAGTAGCTAGCTTAGTATCTAGAGGTACTCTTTCTAGGAGTTTCTTATAAAAGACAGGGTAGATATGTATACCTAGTAGGAGTTAGAGTTTATAGTTTACTTTACCTATTTCCTCTAGAACCTTAAATAGTCCTACTTAGAGGTTATCTAGTTTCTTACTTAGTTACTTAGTTTTTAAGTTCTGTTATAATAGGAAAACTTTATCCCCCTTCTTAAAGGTTAGTCCCTTAATCCTTTACTTATTAGCCGCCTTAGCTGTTATAAGGTTCCTATAAGCTATATTCTTACTTAATTTATTATATAGCTCTCGCATTAAGTAGGCTTTATTATCTGCGCCTACTATAATACTTTCTATATCCTTTAGATCTTAATAAGCGACTAGCTTATATCTGTAGTTCGCGTAGTATAGTAAGTACTTTATCGTTATAGACCTAGTGCTGTTATAGGCTAATTATACTGTTAGTAAGAGTTTAACCTAGTTATCTTATAGCTTATTAGTGTATATCCTTAGATACTATTCTAGTATCTAGTTCGTTCTTTCTATCTAGCTATCTATTTTAGGGTAGAAGCTAGTTAATAGCTTCTTCTTTACACCTAACTTTACTAGGAATATATCCTAATACTTAGAAGTAAATAGTTTATTATAGTTAGTAATAAACTCTTTAGGTATCCTATACTCTAATATTAGTGCCTTACTAACCTTATATATATATTCTTCTACTATAATAGTTTCTTCTATAGGTATAAACTTTACTCCTTTCGTATATTAGTATATAATAACTAGGGTTATATCGCACAATCTTCTAGATCCTAGTTCTAACAATTTTAGGAGCTTTACTATAAAGTCTATTATTACGCTACTCTATAGTCTTATTAGTAGTAGTAAGGGTTATAATAGACTATAAGGCTTATATCTCTTAGGCTTATTCTAGTAATAAGCTAAATAGTTACCTAGGATATCTTATACCTTTACTTATAAGCGTAGTATTATAAACACCTTTAATAGTCGCCTAACTATTTCTTCTAGTAATATATATCTATACTTTAGGGACTTATATAGTTCCTTAATAAGACTTAATCTTATATATAGAGGTATATATATTTAATTACCTTAAATTATATCTTAGTACTCTCGCTTATCTTGTAATAGTTTGTTAGAGCTGTTCTCGTTAGGCTCGAACTACTAGCTAGCCGCTCTCTACTACTACTACTACTAAAGTGTTTCTACCTACTTAGCCACCTTAGCTATCTTAGCTAGTTCTAGCTAGTTATAATATAGTATACTATCTAGTATCTTTCTAAATATAGCGTTATATAGTTCTTTATAACTCTCTTTACATAAGTCGAATCTCCTACTTAGAGCATCCGCTACTCTATTAAGCGTTCTAGCGCGGTAAGTTATCTTAAAGTTAAACTAAGCTAATATCTTAGCCTATTAGACTTATCGTCTATTAAGTGTCTTTGTTATTATAAAACCTACCAAGTTCTAGTAATTAGTAAAAACCTTAATCTAGTATAGTAGTCCTAGTAAATAGACTTCCTACTATTTAAAGGAATTAACTACTCCTAGTAGCTCCTTATCGTAAACATTATAATTAAGTTCTACTCTAGAGAACTTCCTTAAGTAGTAGAACACTAGTCTCTACTTCTTATCTAGGTACTACTATAATAATATAGCTCTAAGTACGTAATCTAACGTATTAGTCTTAACTCGCGTTTCTCGTTTTAGGTTATATATTTCTAGTATAGGTGCCTTAAGGAATATCTACTTAATTCGATTAAAAGCCTCCTAATATTCCTCGTTCTATTTAAAACTAATTTCCTTCTTTATAATCTTAGAGAGGGGTATCGTAATCTTTAAGTAATCCTTAATAAACTTCTAGTAGTAGTTAGCAAATCCTAGGAAGGATTGCATATCCTTGACTATTTTGGGCGTTAGCCACTCCTATACAGCCGCTATCTTCTTTAGGTTTATCTTTACTCCCTCTATAGATATAATAAAGCCTAGGTATTCTGTTTCCTTTATATAGAATTTACACTTCCCTAGCTATAGGTACAGCTTATATTCCTTAAGCTTCCTTAGCACTTTCTTAATATACTCTATATATTCTTCTAGCATTCCGCTAGTATATACTAGTACATCGTTAATATACGCTATAACGAAGATTCTAAGGTATTTATAGAGCGCGTTATTAATAACTAACTAAAACGTTACTAGGGCATTTATTAACCTAAAAGGTATTACTATATACTTAAACAGTCTATATTTTATCTTAAACGCTGTTCTCTATTCGTGTCCTTCCTTAATCCTAATTTAGTAAAATCCTTCCTAAACATTAAACTTTGTAAACTACTTAGCTCCCTAGAGTTAATCTATAAGCTCCGTAATTAGTAGTAAGGGATATTAGTTTTTCTAAGTAACGCTGTTTAACCTATAGAAGTTAACATATAGTTGCTACTTCCTGTTAGGCTTCTTTATAAATAAGATAGGTAAGGCTATTAGGCCTAATCCTAGTTAGATAAATCCCTTCTTTAGATTCTTCTAGATGTACTCCCTTAGCTTAGTATTATGCTTAGGCGATATAGGATACATAGGTCCTAGGCTTAACTTTACCCCTTTATCTAGGATAATCTTATAATCCTAATCCTAATAGTCTACTAAATCTATAGCTTTATTTTCCTTAAAGAGTTCTCTAAACTTATTAGTTTAATACTCTTTTAGTATCTCTAATAGTAAGGGTCCTTCCTTTATAGTTATAACTCGTCTTATCTATATAACTCCTACTCTTTAAGGGTCCTTCTTATAGATTCTTATAATCTTATAAGGTAAGATCTTACCGAACCTCCTATCCTAAGTTAAGCTCTAGTCCTTTAGGCTTACTCTTTAGCGTACTCTAGTAACCTTATATATAAGTTCTCTTCTAAGTATTATCTTTATTTACTAGTTAATAGTAGGGTTATAAGTATCTAGCTAGTTATAACTAATTAATATATTTAGTCCTCTTAGCTCTATTATATTAATATTTATTTAGTACTCTATACTAGCTATTTATAACTTTATTAATTCGGTTTCTATCTATATGTTACACGGGGTTAGGCTATACTTCTCTAGGCTCGGTCCGTACTAAGGCGAGGTAGACTAAAGCGGTAGTCCGTGAGGTATCGTATAGAATAATCAGGTGGAAAAGAGTTATCGTTGTAACCAAAGGATAAACAATACCAATTCTATAAACGATAGAATAACTAGTTGACAATCTGTGTAAGAGATAAACTATTTGAGTTAACTACAACAAGTGTAATAATAAGATCTAACACATTCTTATACCCCTTACCTTAGGTCCTGTCCTCCTTACCCTCCCTTCTAAGAGGGAGGCCTAGGAGGGCCGTGGCCTCCTAATCCTTACTGGCCTCCTAGAGGCTAGGTCTTGGCGGGATGCTATTCCTTTCACGTGATCTGGGCCCCGCCCTAGATCTACTTTCGTCTAACGTGTCCACCTAATAGTCTTCCTTCATACGACCTGTATGAAAGGGAAGCAATTCCTTGTTACCTTGTAACATTACCCCCTCTCTTAGGCGTATCGTCTCGATACCCTGGATTATCGTTTTCCCGCGCCTAGTCCGGCGGCGGTGGTGGAGGTATAGCTACTCCGGTGGTGTCGTATCCTCTCTTTCCTCTTTTCCTCACTTTCCCTGACTATGCCTAAGGTTCAGACTTCTCGACGCGTCCGTACCCAGAACTTGACTTAACAGCGCCAGGCTCGTGCTGACCGTATCCGCCAACAAGGGAACGAGATGACCTTTCGTTGCAAGCGGTGTGAGGAGAAGAATCTTCGTTGTTTCGTGGACACTGCCTCTGGGTAGTGTGCGGGCTGTATTTTGGTGAAAGCTGAGTGTAGCTTATTTGTGACTGAGGAAGAGTGGGAGAAGGTTGAGGCTGAAAAGCGCGAGAAGCGCTTGGCGCTTCTTCGAGCTGAGGCCGAGGTCGCTCAACTTCGGCTGGAAGTGGCAGAGACTGAGGCGCGAGAGCGAGCATTCGCTGATCGAGATCACGCTATTTTGAGTCTTCAGGATCGCGCGAAAGAGCAAGCCGAGGGGAACTCTGCCCCTGGTACGGACTTTCAACCAACTGAACTATCGCTACCCGGACTGTCGACTGACTTGGGCTGGTTGCAGGATGACGCTTCTTTCGATCTTTTTTCTGAATTCTTTTCTTCCCTTGAGGACCCGGTCCTCCCTTCTCTGGGTGTTTCCGATGGTACTCACGTACCTGTGACTTGCAGTTCGTCAAATTTTCTTTTGGTTCCCAAGTGTTCTGGCTCTCTGGCCATCCTAGCCACTTGACCAAGTATTTCCACTGACGACCGATTTTCCGCAGGTCCCTGATTTCTTCGACCTCGTACTCATCGTCTTCGAGCTCTATGTCGGTAGCTAGCTCGGCATCTGGAGGTGCTCTTTCCAGGAGTTTCTTGTGAAAGACAGGGTGGATGCGCATGCCTGGTGGGAGTTGGAGTTTGTAGTTTACGTTACCCATTTCCTCTAGAACCTCGAATGGTCCTATTCGGAGGTTGTCCAGTTTCTTGCTTGGTCGCTTAGTTTTCAAGTTCTGACGTGACAGGAAAACTTTGTCCCCCTTCTTAAAGGTTGGTCCCTCAATCCTTTGCTTATTAGCCGCCTTGGCTGTCGTGAGGTTCCTATGAGCTATGTTCTTGCTCAATTCTTCGTGCAGTCCTCGCATCAAGCGGGCTTTGTCGTCTGCACCTACTGCGATACTCTCTATATCTTTTGGATCTCGATGAGCAACCGGCTCATATCCGTAATTCGCGTAGTGTGGTGAGTACTTAGTCGTCGCAGACCTAGTACTATTGTAGGCCAATTGTGCTGTCGGCAAGAGTTCAACCTAATTGTCTTGCAGCTTGTTGGCGTACATCCTCAGATACTGTTCCAGTGTCTGGTTCGTTCGTTCCGTCTGGCCATCTGTTTCGGGGTGGAAGCTAGTCGATAGTTTCTTCTTCACACCCAGCTTTGCCAGGAATGTGTTCCAATACTTGGAAGTGAACAGTTTATCACGATCGGTGATGAATTCTTCAGGTATCCTATGTTCTGACATAAGTGCCTTGCTGACCTCATACGCGCATTCTTCTGCCGTAATGGTTTCTTCCGTGGGCACAAACTTTGCTCCTTTCGTGTGACGACACACGATGACTAGGACTGTGTCGCATAATCTTCCGGATCCTGGTTCTAACGACTTCGGGAGCTTCACTATGAAGTCCATTGTTACGCTGCTCCATGGTCTCGTTGGTGGCGGTAAGGGTTGTAACAGGCCATAGGGCTTATGTCTCTTGGGTTTGTTCTGATGACAAGCCAAACAGTTGCCTAGGACGTCCTGCACCTTCGCTCGCAAGCGTGGTATCGCAAACACCTTTGATAGTCGCCTGACCATTTCTTCTAGCGATGCATGTCCATACTCTGGGGACTCATGCAGTTCCTTGATGAGACTCGATCTCATGTGTGGGGGTACATATGTTCGATCGCTTCGAATCATATCTCAGTACTCTCGCTCGTCTTGTAACAGTTCGTCGGAGCCGTTCTCGTCAGGCTCGAACTGCCAGCTGGCCGCTCTCTGCTGCCACTGCTGCTGAAGTGTTTCTACCCGCTCGGCCACCTTAGCTATCTTAGCTAGTTCCGGCTGGTTGTAACGTAGTGTGCCATCAGGCATCTTCTTGAACATGGCGTCATGTGGTTCCTTATGATTTTCCTCGCGTAAGTCGGATCTCCTGCTTAAAGCATCCGCAGCTCCGTTGAGCGTTCCAGCGCGGTGAGTTATCTTGAAGTCGAACTGAGCTAGCATCTCAGCCCATCGGACTTGTCGTCGGTTGAGTTTCTTCGTTGTCATGAAACCTGCCAAGTTCTGGTGATCGGTAAAAACCTCGATCTGGTGTGGTAGTCCTAGCAAATAGACTTCCCACTGTTCAAAGGCATCGACTACTCCTAGTAGCTCCTTATCGTGAACGTCGTAGTTTAGTTCTGCTCCAGAGAACTTTCTTGAGTGGTAGAACACTGGTCTCCACTTTTTGTCTGGGCACTGCTGCGACAATACAGCTCCGAGTGCATAATCTGACGCGTCGGTCTCGACTCGCGTCTCTCGCTTTGGGTCGTACATCTCTAGTACTGGTGCCTCGAGGAATATCTGCTTGATTCGATCAAAAGCCTCCTGATGTTCCTCGTTCCATTTGAAACCAACTTCCTTCTTCGTGATCTCGGAGAGAGGTGTTGTGATCTTTGAGTAATCCTTGATGAACTTCCGGTAGTAGTTGGCAAATCCTAGGAAGGATTGCACGTCCTTGACTGTTTTGGGCGTTGGCCATTCCTGTACAGCCGCTGTCTTCTTTGGGTTCATCTTCACCCCCTCTGTGGATATTATGAAGCCTAGGTATTCCGTTTCCTTCGTGTGAAATTCGCACTTCCCCGGCTGCAGGTACAGCTTGTATTCCTTAAGCTTCCTGAGCACTTTCTTGACATGTTCCACATGTTCTTCTAGCGTCCCGCTAGAGTATACCAAAACATCGTCGATGTACGCTGTGACGAAGATTCCAAGGTACTCGTGAAGAGCGTTGTTGATGACTGACTGAAACGTTGCCGGGGCATTCGTTAACCCAAAAGGCATTACTGTGTACTCGAACAGTCCATATTTCGTTTTGAACGCTGTCATCCATTCGTGTCCTTCCTTGATCCTGATTCGGTGAAATCCTTCCCGAACGTCGAACTTCGTAAACCACTTGGCTCCCTGGAGTCGATCCATGAGCTCGGTTATTAGTGGTAAGGGATATCGGTTCTTCCGAGTAACGCTGTTCAACCTTCGGAAGTCGACACATAGTCGCCACTTCCCGTTAGGCTTCTTTACGAACAAGATGGGTGAGGCCATTGGGCCTGATCCCGGTCGGATAAATCCCTTCTTCAGATTCTTCTAGATGTACTCCCTTAGCTCAGCATCGTGCTCGGGCGATATGGGATACATAGGTCCTGGGCTTAACTTTGCCCCTTCATCTAGGATGATCTCGTGATCCCAATCCTGATGGCCTGCCAAGTCCGTGGCTTCGTTTTCCTCAAAGAGTTCTCTAAACTCGTCGGTCTGATACTCTCTTGGTATCTCTAGTGGTAAGGGTCCTTCCTTCGTGGTCGCGACTCGTCTTATCCATATGACTCCTACTCTTTGAGGGTCCTTCTCATAGATTCTCATGATCTTATGAGGCGAGATCTTGCCGAACCTCCCGTCCTGGGTTGAGCTCTGGTCCTTCGGGCTCACTCTTTGGCGTACTCTAGCAACCTTGTGCACAGGTTCTCTTCTGAGTATCGTCTTCATTCGCCAGTCGATGGCGGGGTTATGGGCATCTAGCCAGTCATAACCAATCAACATGTCTAGTCCTCCTAGTTCCATTATGTCGATATTCATTTGGCACTCTATGCCAGCTATCCGTAGCTTTGTTGATTCGGTTTCCATCCGTATCATGCCGTTTCCATATTCCATGGGTTTCTCGTCGGCTAACAGTACCGATACTGGGTTCTTCTTAACCCGGTAGGGTAGTTCGTGTTTCTCCACCACTCTGGGTGAGATCATCGTTCGTGCGGCCCCGCTATCTACGAGCGCCTCGATGTTTCGTCCCTGTACAGATACGGTCGTGAGCAGCTGCTTCACCCGACCATCGGTATCCTGCACCTTCCTAAGGGTCGTTTTAGGACTGCCTTCACCAGCGTGACCCTGTCCCTGGCGGCATCCTAGTTTTTTGACTGCTTACCTTTCCTGTACTTAGGAAAGTAGCCTGTGTCATTCTTTGAGCTGTAGTGCGTCAAGCACCTGTCGTCGTAACAGAAGCTCCAATGAATGTTCTGGTGAGGTATCTCCTCCCTGGTGATCCTCTTCCTTGGTTGAGCCTTCTTGGCCTCGTGAATCTCACAATCTGCTACCTCGCAGATGTTTGATGATAGGGTGCGATGGTAATAGTCATCCACCTTGTGTGCTTCCTTGAGCTGCTTGCGATGGAAGTCACACCCGTTCCTGCATTGCGTCCATAGAAGTCTGTAGTGGATCTCCACTTTCTCTGGTTCGTGTAGATGGCAGATGTCTGCTAGACATTCGTCTGCCCAGAGGTTCAGGTGGCAGCACCGGTCCTGGTCTGTCCTGCAATCCTCCTTATCTTGCTTATGGAACTCGCAATTTATCTTACAGTCATACCAACACAAATCCTTGTGATCCTTGGTATCTTCTACTTCGTGGGCTTCTTGGTCCTCGACCTCAACCATTGGATCATCGAAGTAGGGTTGTTGGTGTATCGCCTGATACCCAATTTCTTCGGCATTCGGGCCGGTAATCATGATTCGTTCGCGAACCGTGCATTCGTCGGCGTAGTGTGTCTTGTTACCACATACCCAACACTGGTTGTTGGCTAATCGTTCCATCACGATGGTGCCTTTGACCTTCCAGTCAGTCTTCTTTGGCTGGCCCATGGTGAGAACTTCGTTGTCCGGTTTAACTCTTGGGACGATTTCGTAGCCTTCCTTATCCTCCAAGCGTGCCTCTTCGTATAGGTCTAAGTCGCTTAGGTTGTCATCCGGCTCTATCCCGGCCGGGTAAGGCGTGCCTTGTCTGATCATCCGGATCTTGACAGCTGCCTGTTTAACTTGTTCTTCTTCGCAATCCCTAGCGAAGTGTCCTGTCTTCCCGCATCGGAGACATGCTTTGTTGTCGTAACGCCGCTGGCGTTCTTCCTTGGAGAGACCGTCGTGTCTTTTACCTCCTCGGGTTTTCTTGTCTTTGGCCTTCTCTTGTACCTTGCCGGTCATGATGGCGTCGCCATCCCTGTCGAATCTACCACGCTGTTTCTTCATGTTGGGCAGGTTGGGTCGGAAGTATTTCTTCTGATCGTTTCGTTCCCACAACCTGTTGTCGATACGCGTGGCTAGCTCGATCAGAGCGTGTAGCGTCCCGGGCTTATCGTGGTGTACAAGGCCGTCCTTGACATTCTCTTTGAGGCCTGCTTCGAATACCGTTCGAAGTGCCGCATCATCCCAATCGATCCGTGCTTGTAGTTGCTTAAATTCCGCCGTGTATGCCGATACTGACGAGGTCTGCCTCAGGCGAGTGATCTTCTTCTCTGCCTGGTTCTGAGCGTCTACTTCTCCGAAGATGCGTCCCATCTCTTGCTTAAACTCTGTCCAACTTGCGAATAAGGTACGGGTTCCTTCTTTGGTGCCCATGTGTTCTGCATCCAGCAGATAATCGTCCACATAGGGTTGCATCCAATTGGAAGCCTTATCCTTCATGTATGTACTGGCCATGAGGATCTTTTCCTGGTCGTTGGGTACCTCGTTGTACTCGCAGTACAGGTCGATGTTGGTGAGAAATACTCGTAGCTTTTCTCGTTCTCCACCGTATTTCTCTGGTGACGCTATCTTGGGTTTCTTTGTAGCAACGGGTCGTTCGTTAGGGGTCATCATCAGTTGCCCTGCAAGCTGATTGATCATTGCCTGCATCTCAGCAATCTGCTGAGCCTGCGTGGTTGTGTGTTGCCTAAGATTCCTGAGCTCGGTGACGTTAGGGTTCTCTCCCTCGTCATCGGATGCTTCCAGCATCTCATCATTTTCTGGGGTAGGGCGTGCTGGCGTCGAGGGTCCCTGACCCTGAGCCCTGTTGTTCTGCGCGTTTCCCTGATGAGCCATTGTTGAATCTTAATCGGGCTGTCCTGTTGGTTAAACGTCCACTGATATCCAAGGTGGTCAAAGTGTTACACGGGGTTAGGCTATACTTCTCTAGGCTCGGTCCGTACTAAGGCGAGGTAGACTAAAGCGGTAGTCCGTGAGGTATCGTATGGAATGATCAGGTGGAAAAGAGTTATCGTTGTAACCAAAGGATAAACAATACCAATTCTATAAACGATAGAATAACTAGTTGACAATCTGTGTAAGAGATGAACTATTTGAGTTAACCACAACGAGTGTAATAATGAGATCCAACACATTCTTATACCCATTGCCATAGGTCCTGTCCTCCTTACCCTCCCTTCCAAGAGGGAGGCCTAGGAGGGCCGTGACCTCCCAATCCTCACTGGCCTCCCAGAGGCCAGGTCTTGGCGGGATGCCATTCCTTTCACGTGATCTGGGCCCCGCCCTAGATCCACTTTCGTCCATCGTGTCCGCCCGATGGTCTTCCTTCATGCGACCTGCATGAAAGGGAAGCAATTCCTTGTTACCTTGTAACACTATATTATACTATTTCTATATTCTATAGGTTTCTTATCAGCTAATAGTACTAATACTAGGTTCTTCTTAACCTAGTAGGGTAGTTCGTATTTCTCTACTACTCTAGGTAAGATTATTATTCGTGCAGCCCCGCTATCTACGAGCGCCTCGATATTTCGTCCCTATATAGATACGGTTATAAGTAGCTACTTTACCTAACTATTAGTATCCTACACCTTCCTAAGGGTTATTTTAGGACTGCCTTTACTAGCGTAACCCTATCCCTAGCGGTATCCTAGTTTTTTAACTACTTACCTTTCCTATACTTAGGAAAGTAGCCTATATTATTTTTTAAGCTGTAGTACGTTAAGTACCTATCGTCGTAATAGAAGCTCTAATAAATATTCTAGTAAGGTATCTCCTCCCTAGTAATCCTCTTCCTTAGTTAAGCCTTCTTAGCCTCGTAAATCTTATAATCTACTACCTCGCAGATGTTTAATAATAGGGTACGATAGTAATAGTTATCTACCTTATATACTTCCTTAAGCTACTTATAATAGAAGTTACACCCGTTCCTATATTACGTCTATAGAAGTCTATAGTAGATCTCCACTTTCTCTAGTTCGTGTAGGTAGCAGATATCTACTAGACATTCGTCTACCTAGAGGTTTAGGTAGTAGCACTAGTCCTAGTCTATCCTATAATCCTCCTTATCTTACTTATAGAACTCGCAATTTATCTTATAGTTATACTAATACAAATCCTTATAATCCTTAGTATCTTCTACTTTAGGGGCTTCTTAGTCCTTAACCTTAGCTATTAGATTATTAAAGTAGGGTTATTAGTATATCGCCTAATACCTAACTTCTTTAGCATTTAGGCCAGTAATTATAATTCTTTTGTAAATTATATATTTATTAGCGTAGTATATCTTATTACTATACACCTAACACTAGTTATTAGCTAATCGTTCTATCACGATAGTACCTTTAACCTTCTAGTTAGTCTTCTTTAGCTAGCCTATAGTAAGAACTTCGTTATCTAGTTTAACTCTTAGGATAATTTTGTAGCCTTCCTTATCCTCTAAGCGTACCTCCTCGTATAGGTCTAAGTCACTTAGGTTATTATCTAACTCTAGTCTAGCTAGGTATAGCGTACCTTATCTAATTATCTAGATCTTAATAGCTACTTACTTAACTTATTCTTCTTCGTAATCCCTAACGAAGTGTCCTATCTTCCTACATTAGAGACATGCTTTATTATTATAACGCCGCTAGCGTTCTTCCTTAGAGAGACTGTTATATCTTTTACTTCCTTAGGTTTTCTTATCTCTAACCTTCTCTTATACCTTACTAGTTATAATAGCGTCGCTATCCCTATTAAATCTACTACGCTGTCTCTTTATATTAGGTAAGTTAGGTTAGAAGTATTTCTTCTAATTATTTTATCTCTACAGCCTATTATTAATACGTATTACTAACTTAATTAGAGCGTAAAGTATTCTAGGCTTATCGTAGTATATAAGGCTGTCCTTAACATTTTCTTTAAGGCCTACTTCGAATACTATTCGAAGTGCCGCGTTGTTCTAATCAATCCGTGCTTACAGTTACTTAAATTCCGCCGTATACGCTAATACTAACGTAGTCTACCTTAGGCGAGTAATCTTCTTTTTAGCCTAGTTTTAAGCGTCTACTTCTCTAAAGATACATCCTATTTCTTACTTAAACTTAGTCTAACCTATAAATAAAGTATATATTCTTTCTTTAGTTTCTATATATTCTATATCTAGTAAGTAATTATTAATATAGAGTTATATCTAATTAGAAGCCTTATCCTTTATATATATCCTTACTATAAGGATCTTTTCTTAGTTATTAAGTACCTCGTTATACTCGCAGTATAGGTCGATATTAGTAAGAAATACTTATAGCTTTTCTTATTCTCCGCCGTATTTCTCTAGTAACGCTATCTTAGGTTTCTTTATAGTAATAGGTTGTTCGTTAGGGGTTATTATTAGTTACCCTATAAGCTAATTAATTATTACCTATATCTTAGTAATCTACTAAGCCTATACATTTATATATTACCTAAGATTCCTAAGCTTAGCGACGTTAAGGTTCTCTCCCTTATTATTAGATACCTCTAGCATCTTATTATTTTCTAGGGTAGGGCGTACTAGCGTTAAGGGTCCTAGACCCTAGGCTATATTATTACGTGCGTTTCCCTAATAAGCTATTACTAAATCTTAATTAGGTAATCCTATTAGTTAAATAGTCTACTAATATCTAAGGTAGTTAAAGTATTATATAGGGTTAGGCTATACTTCTCTAGGCTTAGTCTATACTAAGGCGAGGTAGACTAAAGCGGTAGTCTATAAGGTAGTGTATAGAATAATTAGGTAGAAAAGAGTTATTATTATAACTAAGAGATAAATAATACTAATTCTATAAATAATAGAATAACTAGTTAATAATCTATATAAGAGATAAACTATTTAAGTTAACTATAATAAGTATAATAATAAGATCTAATATATTCTTATACCTATTACTATAGGTCCTATCCTCCTTACCCTCCCTTCTAAGAGGGAGGCCTAGGAGGGCTATAACCTCCTAATCCTTACTAGCCTCCTAAAGGCTAGGTCTTAGCGGGATACTATTCCTTTTACGTAATCTAGGCCCCGCCCTAGATCTACTTTTATCTATTATGTCCGCCTAATAGTCTTCCTTTATATAACCTATATAAAAGGGAAGTAATTCCTTATTACCTTATAATATATAGGCTAGCTAAGATATTATTAGAATATATTAAAAATATATTTTAGTAATACTTATATTAGTTTAAAGTATCTTAAAGACTATAGTAGAGTTAGTAATAGTAGTAGTATATATAGTATTATAGTTAAAGGATAACCCCCCTAGGCCTTAGGGATAGGGCCTATAGTATTATTTTATATTACGTTTCCTAGTATATTTAGAAGTCTCTTTTTACCTATAATACCTCTTTATCTATCCTTTATATTACGCCCTATACTACCTTAACGTCCCTACTATTATAATTACTACTAATACTACCTAAAGATTAAGAAGCTCTATTATATTATAGTAATTATAGTTATAGTTATTATTATAATTATAATTATTATTCCCTTTAAGTAACTATAAAGCTTATATATTAGTAGTAGTACCTTTATATATTACTACTATAGCTACTATAGCTATTAAAGCTATTACAGCTATTATACTATACTTATTACTATTCTATACCTAAATCCTATTACGTTATATCCTAAGCTATCTATATTATTAAATTAATTATCTACTACCTATACCTATCTTAGCTCCTTAATAATATCTATAATATATAGTAGCTAGTCCTTAAAGTCCCTATTACGGACCTCCTCTAAGTACCTATACTACTTATTAGTTATTATAGTACTAATAACTTATATATCCTAAAGAAGAGTAAATAACTTATTAGCTTTATTTATGCCTTTACTAGCTAGCATAATAGTAGTGCCTATAAGGAGTACCTTAGTAATAAACGCTAGGTCCCTAAGTATATAGTTAAATTCTTTTTTAGTAAACCTATATAATAGGCTAAGTGATTAAATATAAGTTTAGAACTTATACTTAAGGTTACTTTTAAGTAGGTTAATCTTAATAATAACTTTATACTCGCTGTACTACTTAATAGTAGCTACTATAGTTACTAAGAGGGTTACTAGGCCCTCTAAAACTAGGCGCTTTATACCTATAATAATATTATATATAATAACCTTTATGTTAGAGATACTAGAGTTGCTAGAGTTACTAGATATACTAGATATATTAAAGTATAGGAGTTAAGAGAAGAAAATTTAAGTAGTTACTTAAATATTTCTTTATTCTTAAGTACTATAGTTATAAGCCTAGATATAAGCTATAAACTATAGTTTAAAAACTCCTCTTCTCCTTAATATTACAATAACTTTCTAGAAGCGCCTAAAGCTTAGGGCTTTAGCTTTAACCTATCTATTATTAAATATATATAGCTATATATAGTAAAACTAGGTATTTAAGAAATATACCTTTACTAAAATTTATTATAGTATCTTTTAATAGTATTATACTTACGTCTTTTACTAGTACGTTTATTATCTAAATAGTTAAAGGATAGAATATAATATAAATACGTTTAGAATATATTTATATATAAATCTCGCTTAATTCTCTACTAACCTTTTATAGACTAGTTATAGCTAACCCTATTTTTTTATAGCTAGGTGACATGCTGCCTCGTCTACTTGTTCTATTACCCGAAAGATCCGACACAAGCTATAAATCTTGCCTAGTATGAAGGTGCTACTTTTGACAGAGCTTTCCGCTGTTCAAGTCGTACTCCCACTGATGACTTCCCACGCCCGCCTGGACAAACAAGCTTGCAGTTGGGTCATATTTCTTCTTAATCTCAAGCAGACGCTCGTAGTTGCCGCCATAAAAGTCGTACTCAAAGTTGCTGTTGAAGGGGTTCGCTTCGTTGATGTACGAGCCCGAGTCAGGACCCCAGTTGCGCCAAGCCGGTTCCTTGTGTTCTTCTGTCCACGCACCGGCAGCGGTTAGTGCCTCTTGAGGCGTTGAGCTTGTGGTGTTGACAATTGCGCCCGTGGCGAGGAGATGGATGTATGCCTTGCGCCAGGCTGGCGTCAGAGCGCCACGCATTGCCTTTTCCACATTCCTGGGACCCGGTCCGCCTTGCAGTCCGTACACTAGTCTGCACTGATCTGTTGTCACTTGGGTTTTTGTCACGTTTCGGAGGTGGTCTTCCAGTGTCTCGAGCGGAATCTCGGTCAGCTCAGACCGACCGAGCAGGCGACTAGAAATCAGGCTAATATCTCCGCAATGGCTGGGGACCGGGTTCAGGACATCGAGGAGTGCAGAATAGGATGCTAGGATGGTGGGTTCCGAGAATTCGATCAGCAGCGATTGGTTTCCTGCGTATCCTACGATGCTGGCCTTTACAGGCTCAAGAAGAGACTTGTATGCCACCGCCGACATGTTGTACCCAAACAATGTCATGGACAGCTCGATGCCCCTTTGGGTAGATGTTGAATGGTTCGTAGTGATGTCTCTCGTGATGGCGTTTCCGTTGCCTGTAAGGCCCGCATCCATGAGGTCTGGAAGGGAGTTCGATAGTGCCGCGAGAGCCTTCCAGGATGCCCCGACTGTGTCAGCTGTGCTGTTGTCTATCATGGTTATAGAGACGGTACTGAGAGCCACAGACGCGGGCAACGGGAACGTGCGCATCACGTACTCGACAACGATGCCGTACAGCCCTGGCCCGCCTCCTCGGATGGCCCATAGCAAGTCCTGGTTCTGCGCATCATTGGCCACCAATACTTTGCCTGCGGTTGTGACCACAGTAGCTTGGAGGATCTGATCAGCTGCCAACCCGTAGCGGGATGACAGTGGGCCGTGACCGCCGCCACCAATGAACCCTCCAAGACCGACTGTTGGATCCTGCCCGCTCACGACTGTCCTCCCAACAGCAGCTGCCGCCTTCAGGATCTCGCCCCAGTTGTTCCCGCTCCCGGTGATGACGACGTTTTCCGACTTGTTTCCCGCAGGGTGCAACCAGGTGGTGTTGAAATCCATGGTTCGGAGGTGATGAGTCCAAATCGACAGCGAGTACGCTCCGCTGGATCTTGATTTCATGTCAGCACACTATAAGTCCAGTGGGAAGACGTAGATTCTCAACGTACCTGCCATTAAGATCATGGCCAGTGCCTTTGATCACTATGCGGATGTTGCGCGAACTTGCCCACTTGGCAGCTGTTGCAATTTGTGTAGCACTCGTGGCGTTAAGGACGTATTCAGGGAGCCCTCCTAGTCTGCATAGTTGATTGTTGTCATATGCGTAGTCGGTCGGGGGCACGCAAGAGTTGTTCGCCCAGTAAGGATAGCCTATTGACTCGGGCTGGTTTGCGTGGAACGTTGAATATTGCCAGTTCTCTTGAACACTATCACAGCTGGCTGCAGAAGTGAACGGGCTTCCAGAGTAGCAAGATGATGCCACGGGGTTGGTCTGTATCAGTGCGCCCTGCGTGGAAGAGTTCAATGCCGCCCAGTCAATTGTACTCGGCCAACCGGCTTCTAACGGGTGGCTTTTGCATGTTGGTTTTCCGTGAGCGGCATGTAGTAATGCAAAGCACGCTGTTATCTTTCTGGCTGACATGATGCTGTTGGGCTGCTGGATGGGTGGAGGATAAGAAATGAGCGGATGGTTGTGCAGAGGAGACTGAGGCGAGAGTCCCCTAGGCTTTATACTTACTCGGTGGGCATCTATAGCACTGATACGCGTCATTAGATTCCGAAAGTTTTGCCGGCTTCCGATGACTGTGCTCAAAATTCAATCTCTGTCAACTCTCCCGGCCCCGCTTCAGTCGTCATCTTCATGTAGGTAGATGCTAGGCTGGCCAACGCCGTTTTGGTCTAGCACGAGCTCAAGGCTTCATCAAAAATCCTCATGATAGGTGTTATCGATAGCAAGAAAGGTTTACGATTTCAACTGAGGGCCATCAAGAGTCGTTGTAATTCCACATAAGCGACGAAGCGCATCTGTCGTTCGACACCAAGAAAGTAAATCTCTGCCAGTATCGCTTGAAAGGATTCCCATGTCAAACCTCATCTCAGCGTTGCCGATGTCAAGATAGATCGCCCCAGATGCCGGGTATCGTACATTGGAAAAGGAGTTGCCGAAAGTCGATACATCACTATACTTAGAGTGGCGAGCGGGTTCTATACGCGTATAACACTATGATCTACAACTAGCGCATCTACTTTTGCAGAACACACCGTACGCGTAAACTTATCATCTGGGCGTACGTTATACGATGCTTTTAATTTGAAACAGACCCGTTTGTTTGCTTCTAGGTCCGATATTACGGGAGCACGGCGGTTATGTTATCATGGCGGCGGTGTATGTATCTGTGCTTTGTCCACACTCTGCTCGGCCATCTATTCAACTCTCTCTTCACCTTTGTGCCTTTGAGAGCTTCATGATGTCTGACACTACCGAGTTCGAGTTCTTTCATTACAATCCCTCCTTCGCGGCAGCTGTTGTTTTCATCGCTTTGTTTGCACTCGTGTCCCTACGTCACATTCAGCTGATATTTGTAACGAGGACCTGGTGTTTTATCCCTTTTCTCATAGGATGCCTTTGTAAGCAGATTCGATGATCCTATTGACGTTCTGTAGCTGACTCTATACAACCATCAGTCGAAGCAATTGGCTATGCTGGGCGAGCTGTATCTGCCAGAGAGTCTCCTAACTGGACCCTGAACCCGTACATTATCCAAAGCACATTGACTCTGCTCGGCCCGACCTTCTACGCTGCGTCGATTTACATGGTGCTTGGCCGTCTCATCCGTCTGCTCGATGCAGGGCACCACTCGATGATTAAGACCAAGTGGCTCACAAAGTTCTTCCTTCTGGGAGATGTGCTTTCTTTCGTCACACAAGGTGGAGGTACGTTAGAAGATGCTTCTGTAATCAATACACTCAAGAGCCCCTTTCTCGACTGTGTTGCTTATGCATCAAGGCGCTGACTGAGTCTCGTAGGCGGCGGCATGCTAGCTACAGCAAAGACGGAGTCATCGCAAAAGCTTGGGAACAACATTATTCTTCTGGGACTCGGTATCCAAATCGTCTTTTTTGGCTTCTTCATGGTTGTAAGCGTGGTGTTTCATCTTCGCATCACGAAGAAACCGACTTCGAATTCGCGTTCGACAACTGCACCTTGGCGACAGCTTCTCTGGTTGTTGTATGCTGCCAGTTTGCTCATCATGGTACGCTCCATGTATCGCATGATAGAGTACGCACAGGGGAATGATGGGGCGTTGATGCAGAAGGAGATATATCTCTATCTGCTAGACGCAACACTTATGCTTATCGTGGCTGGATCATTCGCGGTGTTTTATCCTGGCCATATGCTCAAGGAGTACACGAAGATGGATAGTTACGTCAACGATGCGACGACACTGGGCAACTATCCCCTGGCGAGTGGTGATGGGCGGAAAGTTTAGGTTTGGCCCTTTGATGAATCTGTCGTGCCGCTATAGATGCCATTGGCTGAATTTCTTAGGCAAAGTTTCTATTAATAGGGGTGTCTGCTAGGTAGCCTGTTATGTATAAGCGCTCCAGCTGGCACTTGGCTGCTATTAGAAGATCAGCGCACTGTAAAGAAAAGCGACTAGAGCAAAGCCAACCGGTGGCGTTTCCAACACCTGACTATGGCTCTCTATGCAGCATCCGTAGCTTGTAACTTAATAAGCGTAGTATTAAGTAAGGAGAAAGACGAGTAACAGGTGATTATAGTATTATTCGATGAACAGGTGATCAAGGACGCTTGATCTAGCTGATCAAAAGCTTTACAACTCTAGACACTCATCCGTAGGCAGATCGAGATGGTCAAGCCAGTAAGAGCCAATGGTAGTCGATATGAGACCGAGAAGAGACGATCCGGATTTCCCAAACACCCAATACTGCCGATTACGATGTAGAGCAGCTGCATAGAATGCCAAGACTGCAAAAGCCTCAGGTCTACGCTGTTGCAGTGCTTCGATGTATCTATCAGGAATGACAAGGGGCCATGCTAAGGTTGCATGAATCTGCAAATACTCTTTTGATGGATCTTGCTTGCACAAATCAAGCATCCATTGTATCCATTCTAGAGCGCTTTGGCATGCACCGACGGACTGGGATCCAGGTTCATACGATTCTAGGAATTCTTTCAGCTTGAAGGTCTCGGTTCCTCGTGTCTGTTTATCAATACTCTTGCTGACATCCGACAGGAATAGAAGCGGCTTCAGGTCCGATTCGAGAATCTGTGTCCAGGATTCGTTGTTGAGGAACGCGCGAACGCCGCGGTGGAGATGGAGATAGCGGATGAATGCTTCAACAAAGGTAGAGAGATTATCGTGGTGGCCCATAAGAGTTTCCCAGAGAGTGTGAATACCGAGGAGAGATGCGAAGAGAAAGATAGGTGTACACTTGGTACTGCAAAGTTCATCTCTGGTCTGGTTGAACAACTCTAAGGCGCGAGTCTGCAATTCAGTTGCCTGGCGATGATAGAGCGATCTCTTCGACACATCTTTAGTAGAGAGATGGAGTGCCGAGAGAGCAAGCACTTGATCAAGGAGGAAAGGTGTGACGGCGATATTATCGATGGCGATGTCGATGAATGGCTTTGCGCTTCCATTAAGCGCCATGTATTCCTCCATGTGCGCCTCCGCGTGGTGCAAACAGGCCATATGAACGACGGTGAAATGGACCGTTCCATCAGGCACTAGAGAAGCCACGTTACCAGACTTGACAGACACAGCCGCGGCACCCGACGCGGAATAGGAATGGCGGGGCTCAGGAAAAGCGCATTGTCGTTCGGACATGAGACAGTTGGTACACTGTGGGCGATTCTCGTCACATTTGATGTGTCGAGCCTTGCACTCGCTACAGCCATGCCTGGATTTGTGGTGGGTACGACGTCGCCTTGGCTGCAACTCGCAGTGGTGCGGCTTTCGCAGCGCCATTCGATAATAATAGAAACAAGAAAGCTTAGTCTGTGCGCTAAGGAGCAGAGGGCTCAAAAATCTATACGTGTATTTCGTATATGAAGAGCGGAAGAATTATTGATAAGTTCAATCGGGACTCGGCGAGATAAGTACCCTGTAAGCGCCAAAATGCCGGAAATGCGCTTGAGCGCTCTAGCTCAGGGCTTTACGCGTAAACATCGTGTCACCCGCAGTACGCGTATAAATCGGCGATGCGCGATGGCCGAACATCCTGCAGGGCCGGATTAGCCCCGCACAACAGCCAATCAAACTGGTAGAACGATGTGCGAAGGGCCGCCTTACCTAGGTAGCGCACGTTTGGAGGAAGTCTCATAGTGCTTCACAATACGGGACATTTTACGATGGCATGATGTCAGGTAATTCATATGCTTGTAGGAACGCTGTATTGCGGTAGTGGATCATGAATGCTTCTCCATTTGGCGGCGAACCCCATTCTGATTGGACTCGTGAGGGAGAAGGAGAAGGCTGAGAGGGCTGCTGAAAAGGCCTCTAGAGTAGCAGCTCGCAGGGCTGCAAAACAACTCCAACCAGCTACTAAAACCTCTCGAAAGGTGAAGAAGCGCAGCCTCACGGCTCCTGCAAAAGCTGCTCCTAGAAAGAGATCTATCGCGAGGCCTGCAGGTGGTGGTGAGCCTCATGGTGCTGTTTCAGGCGCACCAGCTCTCAGGTCACGACGTAGCCGCCACATTACTCCTTCTACGCGATATCAATAGCTATATGTATTAATTAAGCCATAAAGATATCACCACCAGAAAATATCGCGATAACAGCTATTGTGTGATGCTCTGCAGCCTTAAGTTTGGTGGTGGTTTTGGTGTTCAGGTGAGTCGTTGGGCCGTCCGGGTCGTTGGGCCGTCACGCCCGGTAAATACTAGCTCCTTCGTAGGATCACACTCCTCGTAGATCAGATGGCCGCAAGGAGCATATGAATGTTGACCGAATTTCCGGTGGCTCAGCTATAGTTTTCATTAACTGGCAGTACCATTGCTCTCCGTTGTTGTTGAATGAACTTGAATTGAAAGGTCCGAGTACTCTTTGATAAGAGCACGATATACAAAATAGTAGTTCCCTTAAACCCTTCCGCTCTATATGATTTATGTCTGAGTGCATGACTTGAACAATACTGCGCTAATGAGACCTACTCGAACCCTGTGCTCTTCTCTACCTCAATTATTTCATACCATTGGCAAGATACTCCTGCGTATTCGAGTAGGTTTCCGTCTCGTTGTAGAACCATGGTTCGTCCGGCATCTCGTTTTCCTCTTTGGAAATCAGGAGCAGATGTCCCTTGTAGTCCAGCCGAAGACCCGGATAAATGAAGCTTCGCCACATGTAAAGTAATATGTTCGAAATCTCCAGGCTGGGCGCGATGTGAGGTGCGATGAGCTCCTGATGCTTCTGCGGCAGGATGGACCAGTGTAGCCCGGGGTGCAGGTGATGAACGGTATGATATCCATTGTTGAAGCACAAGTAATTGAGTGTCTGGCCAGTAAAGTTGCGCGCAAAGCTATATTTGGAGCTCATATCGCACCCGTCGTGTTGGAGAAAGTTCAACGAGAGGATGCAGTATTTGGCGTAGAATTGTGGCAGCAGTGCAAACCAGATCCATCGACGCCAATCTAGTAGAACAAGCACTACTGTGGCACTCCAAACAGCAACCTCTTCAAGCCGGCGCTGCTTCACAATAGGTCGGTTGAGACGGGCCTGAGCCTCAAAATACAGCTTGTCATCCTTGTTTCCAGACAGAACAACGTGCCAAAAAAAGAGTAGACCGTTTAAGAGGTTCCAGCTATATCGAACTTTGGTAGTACGCACTGTTTAATAGGATAGAGAATTAGCGCTGTGGAAGGCATGAAGATTGAGTTTTCAATGCCGTTATTTACAATACATGACTGCTGACTCGGCAAGACAAGGGAGATCGAAAAGAATAGAAGCGAAGCACTTACTAACGTCTCTTGCTTGTTGGGGATACTTGTGATGAGACAAGTTGTGGCCTGGTATAAAGATGGACACAGCGCCACCATACTGTAGAGACAAGCAAATCTGGTAGAACTTGTTCCAGTTCTTATCCCAAAAGATGGGCAAGTGAATAGCATTATGCGTTGTTACAGCGCCCATGAAGGATAGCTTGAACAGCGAGAGCCATGCTATGAATGAAAGTAAGCCACCTGTAAATGGCGATGTGAAGGTTTGCCAAGTGATGACGAAGACGGCGAAAAATAGTACTGTGGATATGATGCACCGAATGTCCTCATCGTGTCTCATCAGCGACTTGCTGTGCGACTGTACTGGAGAAGACAGTTGTGGGAGCGCCTGGACCGATTGTATGCCTGCCATTGTTTCAGCCATTTTGCTGGGAAGAACTGGGATAGCCGTTGCAAGAAAGAATAACGGTTGAATTTGCGAGTAAGGCCTAAGAGCCAGAGGATCTTGCGCGCTGGGACCAAATAATTAGCGCTTTGCTGTAGCGTGACCAATGAATTTGTTCGCCTGTTGAAGCGTGCTTACGGTTTTACATCAATTTATATTAATATTGTTAGACATGCTAGAATGTCACGTGCAAGCAGGGATAAATATCGCGCACCATGGAAGACCGAGTAGTGAATGGAACAGCCTTGAATTAATTTAAACGTGGACCTCGCCGAAGTAAGCTATATACGACTACGAATACGCGTATAGATGTCTTATCTAGACTTGCGTGTGGGACTAGTAGTACAGCCTTTAGGGGGCAAATCTACTAATCCAAAAATACAATAACGTGTTTATCAAATGCGAGTGTCAGTAAGATGTAGGAGGCTTCTGCTGGGGCTTCAAACCTACAAGAAGAGCTGCTATTGACTCTTGAGTCTCTACAATCCAGGTCATAGCCATTTTCACCCCGCAGAGTATCTTACTTGAACGTGGAGACACCAACATCAATTGATATCAAGTATAGGGGCTGCTAGGGCGTTTGAGGCTTAAGCAGGAGACACGGATGTTTAGCGTTATGCCAGATTAGGACAACACGTATTGCGATCCGCATGGTCAAATCGCGCTATGCCTGTACTGGTCGAATCGCATCGCTGCTCGCAAAGCGTCATATACTAGGAAAGGTGGATTCGTTTCAAAACCTATGAGACCGGCAGGCGGTATTAGTTCCATGACTCATGTGGCCTGGCTGACCCGGACTGATGCGAAGCTACCCGAAGCCGTTGTGTATCTAAACAGGCATATACGAATTTACGCGTAAGAATCGAGCGTGTAACCGAGCTTGGGTCCAAGCTCACCCATCCTGACATGTGGGTCCGTAATAGTTTCGATCATGATGGCTGAACTAGAACGGGGCATGAATCGCTGCGGCCTGTTATTGTTGCGCCCACTTAGTCCAAGGTATCTCAGACTGCGGGGAGAGACTCGCTGCGTCAAAACGGATCCAGTGATTAGCGGAGTAGGCCAAGTAACGTGACTATTACCTTGGTGCTGGCTACTCTGTATCTTCTAGGGAGCGTCCACCTCGCTTGTCAAGCTCGGCAGTTGACGTCTTCGGGCTCACGGTTGCGCTTGACAGCTTGAATGACCATGTAAATACGGTTCAGATGCGGGAATCAATACCAATAACGCAAGGCGGCATTTTATATCCCCGAGCGCCACAAGGCGTTCGGGTCTTCTTGGAAGACTTCTCATTGGTGGGTCTCGCAGGGTATTAGCCTCGGAAGAATAGCCTCGGAGGAATACTGGCGGGCTTGGGGCGGACCGTGCCCCTGAGGTTCTGCTTCTCTCTAAGATATATAAACAATTCCAGTGTACCCTCAATGGAATTCTCAGCCAATAAGCAGCGTCGGAGCACGAGACCCCTACCGTGTCCGTGCGCGTAATGCCCATGTTCATTCAATGCCCAGGCAACAACACTAAATCTTCGTTAAAAATAAAGCTCTACAACTACTAAAAATCGTAATAAAATTATAATAAGCTAGATTTATACTATATAGACCCTTATAAAGGTTTTAGCTTATTTAGAATATTTTTTAGGGGTCTATATTAACTGCGTTTTAGTTCTTTTAGGTAGAGCCGCCTGTGCAACCACCCTAACTAGTATATAAGATAGAATATTAATAATACACTTTTAACGCTTTTTAGCTAGCGTAGGAGCTTTTAAAGCCTTACGCTTACCCTTTTAAGATAATTTTATAGCTTTTTTAGCGTTATAAAGTGCTTTTTAATAGGCTTTTTAAGCTACCTCTACTTCTTATTCTTACTACCTAACCTCCTTAAGTCTCTTACGCTTAACACGCTTCTCCTAAGTAAGTTAAAGCTTATAAAGATAGGCTTACTCTCTTAACTAGGCTAATTCTAATTTTTAAAGCTCTAGTTATAAAGCTTATTATTATTATAATACCTTATTATCCTAAGCTTATTAAACCCGCTTAGGGGACTAGAAAATAGCTCCCTTATTATACCCTTAAGGGTCTTTAAGATAGAGAGTATAGCTCTTCTTCTCTTATTTCTTTTTAATATTTAGGGTATCCTAAAGACCCCTAATCTCTCTATAAAGGATATTATTTTAAGCTAAGATATAGTATAGACTTTACTAAAGTTTCTTAATATCTTTACTACTTTAATCCTTTACTATATAGTATATAATAGACTCTAATTTAAGCTAATCCTCTCTACTTAGTATAGAAGCTCTACTTTTATCTAAATCTAATACCTCCTTTTAAAATCTCTAGAGTATAACCTTAGGGTTATTGTTACACGGGGTTAGGCTATACTTCTCTAGGCTCAGTCCGTACTAAGGCGAGGTAGACTAAAGCGGTAGTCGGTGAGGTATCGTATAGAATGATCAGGTGGAAAAGAGTTATCGTTGTAACTAAAGGATAAACAATACCAATTCTATAAACGATAGAATAACTAGTTAACAATCTATGTAAGAGATAAACTATTTAAGTTAACCACAACGAGTGTAATAATAAGATCTAACACATTCTTATACCTATTGCTATAGGTCCTGTCCTCCTTACCCTCCCTTCCAAGAGGGAGGCCTAGGAGGGCCGTAACCTCCTAATCCTCACTGGCCTCCCAGAGGCCAGGTCTTAGCGGGATGCCATTCCTTTCACGTGATCTGGGCCCCGCCCTAGATCCACTTTCGTCCATTATATCCGCCCGATAGTCTTCCTTTATACAACCTATATAAAAAGGAAGTAATTCCTTATTACCTTATAACATTACCCCCCCTCTTAGGCGTATCATCTTAATACCCTAGATTATTGTTTTCCTACGCCTAGTCCGGCGGCGGTAGTAGAGGTATAGCTACTCCGGTAGTGTCGTATCCTCTCTTTCCTCTTTTCCTCACTTTCCCTAACTATGCCTAAGGTTTAGACTTCTTAACGCGTCTGTACCTAGAACTCGACTTAACAGCGCCAGGCTCGTGCTGACCGTATCCGCCAACAAGGGAATGAGATGACCTTTCGTTGTAAGCGGTGTGAGGAGAAGAATCTTCGTTGTTTTGTAGATACTGCCTCTAGGCAGTGTGCGGGCTGTATTTTGGTGAAAGCTGAGTGTAGCTTATTTGTGACTAAGGAAGAGTGGGAGAAGGTTAAGGCTGAAAAGCGCGAGAAGCGCTTGGCGCTTCTTCGAGCTGAGGCCGAGGTCGCTCGACTTTGGCTGGAAGTGGCAGAGACTGAGGCGCGAGAGTGAGCATTCGCTGATCGAGATCACGCCATTTTGAGTCTTCAGGATCGCGCGAAAGAGCAAGCCGAGGGGAACTCTACCCCTGGTACGGACTTTCAACTAACTGAACCATCGCTACCCGGACTGTCGACTGACTTAGGCTGGTTGCAGGATGACGCTTCTTTCGATCCTTTTTCTGAATTCTTTTCTTCCCTTGAGGACCTAGTCCTCCCTTCTCTAGGTGTTTCTGATGGTACTCACGTACCTGTGACTTGCAGTTCGTCAAATTTTCTTTTAGTTCCTAAGTGTTCTGGCTCTCTAGCCATCCTAGCCACTTGACTAAGTATTTCTACTGACGACCGATTTTCCGCAGGTCCCTAATTTCTTCGACCTCGTACTCATCGTCTTCGAGCTCTATGTTGGTAGCTAGCTCGGCATCTAGAGGTGCTCTTTCTAGGAGTTTCTTGTGAAAGACAGGGTGGATGCGCATGCCTAGTGGGAGTTAGAGTTTGTAGTTTACGTTACCTATTTCCTCTAGAACCTCAAATAGTCCTATTCAGAGGTTGTCCAGTTTCTTGCTTAGTCGCTTAGTTTTCAAGTTCTGACGTAATAGGAAAACTTTATCCCCCTTCTTAAAGGTTGGTCCCTCAATCCTTTACTTATTAGCCGCCTTAGCTGTCGTGAGGTTCCTATAAGCTATGTTCTTACTTAATTCTTCGTGCAGTCCTCGCATTAAGCGGGCTTTGTCGTCTATACCTACTGCGATACTCTCTATATCTTTTAGATCTCGATAAGCAACCGGCTTATATCCGTAATTCGTGTAGTGTGGTGAGTACTTAGTCGTCGCAGACCTAGTACTATTGTAGGCTAATTATACTGTCGGTAAGAGTTTAACCTAATTATCTTGCAGCTTATTAGCGTACATCCTCAGATACTGTTCTAGTGTCTGGTTCGTTCGTTCCGTCTGGCCATCTGTTTTGGGGTGGAAGCTAGTCAATAGTTTCTTCTTCACACCTAGCTTTGCTAGGAATGTGTTCTAATACTTAGAAGTGAACAGTTTATCACGATCAGTAATAAATTCTTCAGGTATCCTATATTCTGACATAAGTGCCTTACTGACCTCATACGCGCATTCTTCTACCGTAATAGTTTCTTCCGTAGGCATAAACTTTGCTCCTTTCGTGTGACGACACACGATGACTAGGACTGTGTCGCATAATCTTCCGGATCCTAGTTCTAACGACTTCGGGAGCTTTACTATAAAGTCTATTGTTACGCTGCTCTATAGTCTCGTTAGTAGCGGTAAGGGTTATAACAGGCTATAGGGCTTATGTCTCTTAGGTTTGTTCTAATAACAAGCCAAACAGTTACCTAGGACGTCCTGCACCTTCACTCGCAAGCGTGGTATCGTAAACACCTTTAATAGTCGCCTGACCATTTCTTCTAGCGATGCATGTCTATACTCTAGGGACTCATGTAGTTCCTTGATGAGACTCGATCTCATGTATGGGGGTACATATGTTCGATCGCTTCGAATCATATCTCGGTACTCTCGCTCGTCTTATAACAGTTCGTCGGAGCCGTTCTCGTTAGGCTCGAACTGCTAGCTGGCCACTCTCTGCTGCCACTGCTGCTGAAGTGTTTCTACCTGCTCGGCCACCTTAGCTATCTTAGCTAGTTCCAGCTGGTTATAACGTAGTGTGCTATCAGGCATCTTCTTAAACATGGCGTTATGTGGTTCCTTATAATTTTCCTTGCGTAAGTTAGATCTCCTACTTAAAGCATCTGCAGCTCCGTTAAGCGTTCTAGCGCGGTGAGTTATCTTGAAGTTAAACTGAGCTAGCATCTCAGCCTATCGGACTTGTCGTCGGTTAAGTTTCTTCGTTGTCATGAAACCTGCCAAGTTCTAGTAATCGGTAAAAACCTCGATCTAGTGTAGTAGTCCTAGCAAATAGACTTCCCACTATTCAAAGGCATCGACTACTCCTAGTAGCTCCTTATCGTGAACGTCGTAGTTTAGTTCTGCTCCAGAGAACTTTCTTAAGTAGTAGAACACTAGTCTCCACTTTTTGTCTAGGCACTACTGCGACAATACAGCTCCAAGTGCATAATCTGACGCGTCGGTCTCGACTCGCGTCTCTCGCTTTAGGTCGTACATCTCTAGTACTAGTGCCTCGAGGAATATCTACTTGATTCGATCAAAAGCCTCCTGATGTTCCTCGTTCCATTTAAAACCAACTTCCTTCTTCGTAATCTCGGAGAGAGGTGTTGTGATCTTTAAGTAATCCTTAATAAACTTCCAGTAGTAGTTAGCAAATCCTAGGAAGGATTGCACGTCCTTAACTGTTTTAGGCGTTAGCCATTCCTGTACAGCCGCTGTCTTCTTTAGGTTCATCTTCACCCCCTCTGTAGATATTATAAAGCCTAGGTATTCCGTTTCCTTCGTGTGAAATTCGCACTTCCCCGGCTGCAGGTACAGCTTGTATTCCTTAAGCTTCCTAAGCACTTTCTTGACATATTCCACATGTTCTTCTAGCGTCCCGCTAGAGTATACTAGCACATCGTCGATGTACGCTATAACGAAGATTCCAAGGTACTCGTGAAGAGCGTTGTTAATAACTAACTAAAACGTTGCCGGGGCATTCGTTAACCCAAAAGGCATTACTGTGTACTCAAACAGTCCATATTTCGTTTTGAACGCTGTCATCCATTCGTGTCCTTCCTTAATCCTGATTTAGTGAAATCCTTCCCGAACGTCGAACTTCGTAAACCACTTAGCTCCCTAGAGTCGATCCATAAGCTCGGTTATTAGTAGTAAAGGATATCAGTTCTTCCAAGTAACGCTGTTCAACCTTCAGAAGTCAACATATAGTCGCCACTTCCTGTTAGGCTTCTTTACGAACAAGATGGGTGAGGCCATTAGGCCTAATCCCAGTCGGATAAATCCCTTCTTCAGATTCTTCTAGATGTACTCCCTTAGCTCAGCATCGTGCTCAGGCGATATGGGATACATAGGTCCTAGGCTTAACTTTACCCCTTCATCTAGGATAATCTCGTGATCCCAATCCTAATAGTCTACCAAGTCCGTGGCTTCGTTTTCCTCGAAGAGTTCTCTAAACTCGTCAGTCTAATACTCTCTTAGTATCTCTAGTAGTAAGGGTCCTTCCTTCGTAGTCGCGACTCGTCTTATCCATATAACTCCTACTCTTTGAGGGTCCTTCTCATAGATTCTCATAATCTTATAAGGCGAGATCTTACCGAACCTCCCGTCCTAGGTTAAGCTCTAGTCCTTCGGGCTCACTCTTTAGCGTACTCTAGCAACCTTGTGCACAGGTTCTCTTCTAAGTATCGTCTTCATTCGCCAGTCGATGGCGGGGTTATAGGCATCTAGCCAGTTATAACCAATCAACATGTCTAGTCCTCCTAGTTCCATTATATCAATATTCATTTAGCACTCTATGCCAGCTATCCGTAGCTTTATTAATTCAGTTTCCATCCGTATCATGCCGTTTCCATATTCTATAGGTTTCTCGTCGGCTAACAGTACCAATACTAGGTTCTTCTTAACCCAGTAGGGTAGTTCGTGTTTCTCCACCACTCTAGGTAAGATCATCGTTCGTGCGGCCCCGCTATCTACAAGCGCCTCAATGTTTCGTCCCTATACAGATACGGTCGTAAGCAGCTGCTTCACCCAACCATCAGTATCCTGCACCTTCCTAAGGGTCGTTTTAGGACTGCCTTCACCAGCGTAACCCTGTCCCTAGCGGCATCCTAGTTTTTTAACTGCTTACCTTTCCTATACTTAGGAAAGTAGCCTATGTCATTCTTTAAGCTGTAGTGCGTCAAGCACCTATCGTCGTAACAGAAGCTCTAATAAATATTCTAGTAAGGTATCTCCTCCCTAGTAATCCTCTTCCTTAGTTAAGCCTTCTTAGCCTCATAAATCTCACAATCTACTACCTCGCAGATGTTTGATGATAGGGTGCGATAGTAATAGTCATCCACCTTGTGTGCTTCCTTAAGCTGCTTACGATGGAAGTCACACCCGTTCCTGTATTACGTCTATAGAAGTCTGTAGTGGATCTCCACTTTCTCTAGTTCGTGTAGATAGCAGATATCTACTAGACATTCGTCTGCCCAGAGGTTTAGGTGGCAGCACCGGTCCTAGTCTATCCTACAATCCTCCTTATCTTGCTTATGGAACTCGCAATTTATCTTACAGTCATACCAACACAAATCCTTGTAATCCTTAGTATCTTCTACTTCGTGGGCTTCTTAGTCCTCGACCTCAACCATTAGATCATCGAAGTAGGGTTGTTAGTGTATCGCCTGATACCTAATTTCTTCGGCATTCAGGCCAGTAATCATGATTCGTTCGCGAACCGTGCATTCGTCGGCGTAGTGTGTCTTGTTACCACATACCTAACACTAGTTGTTAGCTAATCGTTCCATCACGATAGTGCCTTTAACCTTCCAGTCAGTCTTCTTTAGCTGGCCCATAGTGAGAACTTCGTTGTCCGGTTTAACTCTTAGGACGATTTCGTAGCCTTCCTTATCCTCCAAGCGTGCCTCTTCGTATAGGTCTAAGTCGCTTAGGTTGTCATCCAGCTCTATCCCGGCCGGGTAAGGCGTGCCTTATCTGATCATCCGGATCTTGACAGCTGCCTGTTTAACTTGTTCTTCTTCGCAATCCCTAGCGAAGTGTCCTGTCTTCCCGCATTGGAGACATGCTTTATTGTCGTAACGCCGCTGGCGTTCTTCCTTAGAGAGACCGTCGTGTCTTTTACCTCCTCAGGTTTTCTTATCTTTAGCCTTCTCTTGTACCTTACTGGTCATGATGGCGTCGCCATCCCTGTCGAATCTACCACGCTGTTTCTTCATGTTGGGCAGGTTGGGTCAGAAGTATTTCTTCTAATTGTTTCGTTCCCACAACCTGTTGTCGATACGCGTGGCTAGCTCGATCAGAGCGTGTAGCGTCCCGGGCTTATCGTGGTGTACAAGGCCATCCTTAACATTCTCTTTAAGGCCTGCTTCGAATACCGTTCGAAGTGCCGCATCATCCCAATTAATCCGTGCTTGTAGTTGCTTAAATTCCGCCGTGTATGCTGATACTAACGAGGTCTGCCTTAGGCGAGTGATCTTCTTCTCTGCCTAGTTCTAAGCGTCTACTTCTCCGAAGATGCGTCCTATCTCTTGCTTAAACTCTATCTAACTTACAAATAAGGTACGGGTTCCTTCTTTAGTGCCTATGTGTTCTGCATCCAGCAGATAATCGTCCACATAGGGTTATATCTAATTAGAAGCCTTATCCTTCATGTATGTACTAGCCATAAGGATCTTTTCCTAGTCGTTGGGTACCTCGTTGTACTCGCAGTACAGGTTGATGTTAGTAAGAAATACTCATAGCTTTTCTCGTTCTCCACTATATTTCTCTAGTAACGCTATCTTAGGTTTCTTTGTAGCAACGGGTTGTTCGTTAGGGGTTATTATTAGTTGCCCTGTAAGCTAATTAATTATTGCCTGCATCTTAGCAATCTGCTAAGCCTGCGTAGTTGTGTGTTGCCTAAGATTCCTAAGCTTAGTGACGTTAGGGTTCTCTCCCTCGTCATCGGATGCTTCCAGCATCTCATCATTTTCTGGGGTAGGGCGTGCTGGCGTCGAGGGTCCCTGACCCTGAGCCCTGTTGTTCTGCGCGTTTCCCTGATGAGCCATTGTTGAATCTTAATCGGGCTGTCCTGTTGGTTAAACGTCCACTGATATCCAAGGTGGTCAAAGTGTTACACGGGGTTAGGCTATACTTCTCTAGGCTCGGTCCGTACTAAGGCGAGGTAGACTAAAGCGGTAGTCCGTGAGGTATCGTATGGAATGATCAGGTGGAAAAGAGTTATCGTTGTAACCAAAGGATAAACAATACCAATTCTATAAACGATAGAATAACTAGTTGACAATCTGTGTAAGAGATGAACTATTTGAGTTAACCACAACGAGTGTAATAATGAGATCTAACACATTCTTATACCTATTGCTATAGGTCCTGTCCTCCTTACCCTCCCTTCTAAGAGGGAGGCCTAGGAGGGCCGTAACCTCCTACTCCTTCCTGGCCTCCTAGAGGCTAGGTCTTGGCGGGAAGCTATTCCTTTCACGTGATCTGGGCCCCGCCCTAGAACTACTTTCGTCTAACGTGTCCACCTAATAGTCGTCCTTTATGCGACCTGCATAAAAGGGAAGCAATTCCTTATTACCTTGTAATAGTTATATAGCTATATCCTAGTTACCTTAAAGGCTTTCTAGATAGCCTAAGGTTTAAAAGTACTACTCTAAGCTACCTAAAAGAGTAGGAAGAAGTCTCCTTTTACTATATTAAGTAACCCTTAACTATTCTAAAGATACACTAACAGCTAGTTTAAGTAAGTACTAGAAAGGGGTTTAAATATCCTAACGTTAAGGGGTTAAAGTATATAGGTTACGTAGGGGGGAAATATAGCTAAGAAGATATTATTATTATTATAATAATTAATAAAATCTATAGTTATATAGGATCTATAGCTATTAAGGAGTAGTAATTAGTACTTAGTTAAAGTATATTATTTAGTCTCTTATTTAAAAACCTCCTTAAGCTAAGCTAACCTAATATTATTATTACTCTAGCTAGTTAGAGATAAACTAATAAAGACTAAATACTTTTCTAAGTTAATAGCGTCTATCTAGCTTAATTAAACTACTCTATTAGCTACCTAATAGATAAGAGAAGGACTTAAAACTAACTTATCTAAATAAATATAAGCTAGGACTATTATCTACTCTATTAAGCTATCTTAAAGTATTATAGTAACCCCCTTTTAGCTATAAAGGACCTTATTAAATACTTATTTTAATCTTCTAAGTTCCTTAAGTTAAAATCCCTTCTTATCTATATTAAATATATAGGTAGGTTATACGTTATACTCTTCTATCTTATTATATAAGAGCTTAAAGTATAAGCTATACTTCTCCCCTAAATTAGCTTTATAGTATAACTAGTCTATCCTTTATTATTAGCGTAAGATAAGATAAGAGGCGTTCTAGTTAATAAAGCGTATAACCTAGCTATCTAAAACTTCTTTTCTAGCTAAAGATAAAGTAAATTAATATATTATTATCCTTATAGGTAGTAAACGTTACTTAGTAAGCGTCTTAATGTATTATATAAGCTCTATCTTATATTATAGATGTAGGGAGAGGTAGCTAACCCTACATAGCTTTATAACGCCTTAGTGTCTTTAAGCGAGTGTATATTAGTTAATATTATACTTACTAGTAACTTTTATATATAAGAAAGATGCGCCTAGCTTACACAATTTAATTTCTCTAATTATTTCCTAAATTAGGTCTATATTAGTAGAGTTATAACGCGTTAAAGTTTGTTATTGTGGTGTTAGATAGCGGGCATTAACTGAACATGGGCATTACGCGCACGGACACGGTAGCTAGCGCCTCGCCTCATCAAAACTCCCGTCGTACTTACGTTCCCTCAAACTATCATCTCGCCTTCCACTGCTGTAAGCACTCATAAGATAAGATACACGATAGGCCCGAATACGCGTTGCTGCGGTCGCGTTCTGGTCGCGTTTCTGCGTTGCAAACTCCCGATGGTAACGAGAGGCGCGCCTTCAATAGGAAGAATACATCCTGTCACTACATACGATCCCTTACCTCCCTCCTTACTGGTAGAACATCCCACCGCGCAGAACCACGAACATCGTTCAAGCACCACTAACTCGACCTCGCCATCTAATAAAGGCGCAGCTAGCCTAGAATTACACTTTAGACGTGTCTCCTCCTACTGTAGATCTCTAATACAAAAATACAGTATGGCTGGCTTTGCTTCTGGGCAATTTGTCTTTAGCTTTGGAAGCTGTAACGACGATGCGCCCCTGCTCTACTATTAACAAGCACTATTGTCGCCCCTTTAGAGGATTTAAACGATGCTCTATTACATGAAATAAAACTTAACGAATTTTGATGATGTGTAGCCTCTATTTACATACACTCCAGGTTTGTCCGCATTCATAGACAGGATCTTGTGTTTTGATGAGGGGACTTGACGCGGGCTGGTGAGATTTGTCCCCCCTTTGAGATTTGTCCCCCCGTTTTTGAGATTTGTCCCCCCTTTGAGATTTGTCCCCGCGCTAACGTGATCCACCACCGAGCTGGCCAGACCACCGGGATGGCCGCGCCGCAACCCGTAGCACGGTTCAAAACAGGATATCTCCACCACTACTAGGGTTCTACATTAAGAGGCAAGGAGCCTAGGATCTACGATCTCTATTGTAGGTGTGAAAGGCGTTTTGCAAGTTTGGGTGTTGTAGCCTGGCTGATGGCAGCGTCCGCAGCGTCGCTGCCGCTGCGCAGGGCCTTCACCAGAAGCGCCGTTCTGAGTAGCCGTCTGTTGTTACTCGCGTTGCGAGGATGGTTGAAGCCCGTCAGCGATTGATAGCGTGTTGACGCCTCTGAGAGCCTTGGTGCGTGCCTTACGCTTCGATAGCATGTCATTTGCCTTTCGAAGCCTTCCGAGCTCAACCTCCATCACCGACGCCCCGTACGAGATCATCTTGACACCCTTTTCAAGGCTTGCAAAGCTTTGAAGAATCGGTGTTGGTGAGCTATCTTGGTGTCTTTGAAGCAGCTGCTTTATATGTAGTGTTTGAGACTATCTCAACACAATTGCTTGGTGTTTGTGACTCCCAATGGGGCGTCTCTGGGAGCGATGGCGTTGGGGTGCGTAGACGGATATCGAGCTTCGAAATCACAGCGTCCGCATCTCAAGGAACTAGTCCTGCGCCTCTGAAGCCTCCGTAGATGTTGTCTGTAATAATGGCCTTCTCAAAAGCGACTCCGAAGGCTGGCAGGAAGTCTTCTTTCGTGATGTGATTGACGCGGCAGCGCACGAAGTCTTCAATCTCCTTGCCGTAAGCTTGCTTCAAGGGCCTAAAACAGCCCACATCGAGCGGCTGTAAGAGATGCGATGAATACGGGGGCATGCAAAGAGTAACGATCTTGTGATCCTTGCAGAAATTACGGAATTCCATGGTGTTGTGGCTATCGTGGCCGTCCATAACGAGAAGCCGGTACGCACCAGCCGTCCGACCTTCTGTATATTGACTCAAGTGCTTCCGCCAGACGAGACCATGCTCAAGGAACATCCAGCCTTTATCAATAATCGAGAGGACCCAATCGGGCCTATCCGCAATCGCCTCGTACCAGGGTATCGTAGTGTTGAGCGCCTTTGAAGATGATGAAGGGCAGGATCGGCCAGCCTTGCGTGTTCGCAGCTATGATCGTTGTCACCTTTTCTGTATTGCCTGGCTGCATAGTCTTAGGGGTCTGACGTCTCTGTGACAACCATATGCGTGCTGATGAAGCCCATTTGGAAGCCAGCTTCGTCAAAGTTGTGGGTATCTTCATCTAGAATCCCATACTTGGCCCTCGTATTGACTACAAGACGGAACCAGTCTTCGATGACCACTGGGTCTTCGTTCAAGGCTCTCTGGTAGACATACCTTCGATTGACGCGTAGTCTGAGCTCCGGAACGCGTTGGGCAAACCGTGACGGCCAGTGGAGACCGACACGGCGACTTCCTCCATCTGCGAGTAATTTATTGGCCATTTCTCGCAACATATCCAAGGTGAGCTGGAATCCACGCGAGTCGATGTCGACCGCATGATCAACAATCACTCTTTCTTCTAGGTTAGTGAGAATCCTTGGATTGGCGACACAATCGCGTCGTGAAGGCTTCCCCATGCGGCGGCGGTTATAGAGCGTGTTTTTGTTGACTTTATATAGTGCTGCAGCAGCCCGTTTTGATTGGACTTGGCCTTTGTCGATGGCCAACATGGCCAGATTGATATTGGCTTCATTTGACGACAACCGAGTGCGTCATGTTTGAGCCATCATGAAAATTGTAGATTGTAGCGATCGCAGGGTGGGGCGCGGCCATCCCGGTGGTCTGGCCAGCTCGGTGGTGGACCACGTTAGCGCGGGGGACAAATTACGCCAGCCTTCTATGTTCACCCCAGTCTCAGGCCAGTTAGTGATGCGTTTGCGACTATAAAGCTGTGGATCAGGCTAGACTTACGGGAAGATCTGTGAATCCGCGCTAGCTAAAACTGCGTATATCGTATTACTATATCCTAACCGTAAGCCTGTGATAATTAAGGTAATAAAGGCCGCTAACTACTACCACAACTAACTAAGCTATAAATATTATTCTAGCTTCTTTTAAATACCTCTTATAACGAAAGCGCGGGTAGATAGTACCTAAGTACTAATACCTATAGAGTTGAAATAAGACAATAACGTACATTACATAGATACACTACTACTATACACTATAGAAGAGTTAATTAGTTTAATACCGTAGCTAGGAGGTACTAGTGTAATAAGTATATTTATATATTCTTACTACTTATAAATATACTAATTTTTATAGAGATAATAGTTATATAAATATTAACTTTAACTTATAACTTACTACGACACTTCTTAAGCTTATATAAACCTTCTATTTTAAAAAAAATAAAATAGTAATACGAAGCGAGCTAGATTATTTAAAGCTATAAAATATCTTTTTTATTCTTATTACTAACTAAGAGCTAGACTAGAAGACTAAAAGTAGATAGTATAGATACTTATAAGAACTATATATTATAAACCTAAAGACCTATAACGCCCTATAATAACCTAAGTATATTAGAAGATAGAGTTTTCTAAGAGCTTTAGGTAGGCGCTTAGTAACCTAGCTACCTTAAAGGTATTAGCTATATCCTTAGGAGTAGTAATAATAGCACCCTAATAATTAACTATAACCTTTATAGCTAAGAAAGTTAGTCTAATACTAGGCTAATACTATAACTATATATATACTAACCTAGTTAGCCTTAGCCTTTATAAATATTTTTTTATTATTATTATAGTGTATTTAGGGACTTTTTTTAAGATAAAGCGCTAACTAGGTAACTGTAAGCTTATACTTATATTTAGTACTATTAGTATATATATAATATATTATAAATACTAAATACTAAAGATATATATTAGTATTATACGCCTACTAGAGATAAGATATAACCTTCTAACTTATACGCTATCCCCTACTATCTTCTACTATCCTCTACTATCCTTCGCTATTTCTACCCTTTATAACTACCGCCACTACCTCTACTACTACTACCTCTACTACCCCTTCTTAAGAACAACTAACTAGCTACCTATAGTATAGCTACTACTATCTAATAATTAGCTTTAGTTAGAGGAATATTAGTATTAGTACTATCTATACCTTATTCTCTTATCCTTATAGTATCTATTTAAATTCCCTCTCTTTAAGCCTAGGATATTAATTATTAATTACTCTCCTAATATTACCTAATTACTATTATAGCTAGGTCTTAGTCTCTTAGCTTAATCCCTTTCCTAATACTAAGATAGTAAGATAGCTAACTATAAGGACTTTATTATATAAGGGTTTACTATACTTCTCTAAGCTTAGTCCTTACTAGGGTAAGATAGGTTTAGGTGATAGTCCGTAAGGTAGCGTATAGAATAATTAAGTAAAAAAGAGTTATTATTATAACTAAGAGATAAATAATACTAATTCTATAAATAATAGAATAACTAGTTAATAATCTATATAAGAGATAAACTATTTAAGTTAACTATAATAAGTATAATAATAAGATCTAATATATTCTTATACCTATTACCTTAGGTCCTACTATCCCTTCTATCCCTTCTACTATAGATAGTTATAATAGCGCTACTATCCTAAGGTACTCTACTATCCTAGATGTTAGATCTTAGCGTAATAGTATATTACGTAACTTAGTGCGCCCCACACTTAGCCTTCCTTTATCTATAGCTTCCCTTATATAAGGAGGATTTAACCTTTATTACTTATAATATTATCCCCCCCCTTAGGTGTATTATCCTAATACCCTAGATTATTATTTCTCTATGCCTAGTCTAGTAGTAGAGGTGCAGGATTAGGTATTCCTGTAGTATTATATCCTCTCTTCTTCCCTTTCCTTACCTCTCCTAACTATACCTAAGGTTCTGTCTTCCTACTATTCTTATCTCTAAAGCTTAACTACTAAGCGTCGTGCTTATACTAATCGCGTAAAAGAGTAGGGTTTAGAGATATCTTTTTATTATAAGTGTTATAAGGAAAAGAACCTTTATTACTTTATAGATACTAAGTTAGGTCGCTACACTAGTTATATTTTAGTAAAGGCTAAGTATAGCCTATTTATTTCTAAAGAAGAATAGGAGAAGGTTTAGCGTAAGAAGTATATAAAGTATCTAGAGGTTACGCGGCTAGAAGCTTAGCTAGCTTAAAGTAAGTTAGAGCTTCTAGAGGCTAAGGCGTAAGAGTAAGTATTTACTAATTAAGATCTTACTATTCTAAATCTTTAGGATCGCGCGAAAGAGTAAGCTAAGGGGAGCTCTACCCCTAGTATAGACTTTTAGCTAACTAAACTATTACTACCTAGACTATTAACTAACTTAGGCTAGTTATAGGCTAACGCTTCTTTTAATCCTTCTTTTAACTTCTTTTCTTCCCTTAAGGATCTAGTCCTCTCTTCTCTTAGTGTCTCTAATAGTACTTACGTACCTATAACTTATAGTTTATTAGATTTTCCTTTAGTTCCTAAGTGTTCTAGCTCTCTAGCTATCCTAGCTACTTAACTAAGTATTTCTACTAATAACTAATTTTCTATAGGTCCCTAATTTCCTTAACCTTATACTTATTATCTTTAAGCTCTATATTAGTAGCTAGCTTAGTATCTAGAGGTACTCTTTCTAGGAGTTTCTTATAAAAGATAGGGTAGATACGTATACCTAGTAGGAGTTAGAGTTTATAGTTTATACTACCTATTTCCTCTAGAACCTTAAATAGTCCTACTTAGAGGTTATCTAGTTTCTTACTTAGTTACTTAGTTTTTAAGTTCTATTATAATAGGAAAACTTTATCCCCCTTCTTAAAGGTTAGTCCCTTAATCCTTTACTTATTAGCCGCCTTAGCTATTATAAGGTTCCTATAAGCTATATTCTTACTTAATTTATTATATAGTCCTCGCATTAAGTAGGCTTTATTATCTATACTTACTATAATACTTTCTATATCCTTTAAATCTTAATAAGTAACTAGCTTATATCTATAGTTTACGTAGTATAGTAAGTACTTTATCGTCGCAGACCTAGTACTATTATAGGCTAATTGTGCTGTTAGTAAGAGTTTAACCTAGTTATCTTACAGCTTATTAGCGTATATCCTTAGGTACTATTCTAGTGTCTAGTTTATTCGTTCCGTCTAGCTATCTATTTTAGGGTAGAAGCTAGTTAATAGCTTCTTCTTTATACCTAACTTTACTAGGAATGTATTCTAATACTTAGAAGTAAATAGTTTATTATAGTTAGTAATAAACTCTTTAGGTATCCTATGTTCTAATATTAGTGCCTTACTAACCTTATACGCGTAATCTTCTACTGTAATAATTTCTTTAGTAGGTATAAACTTTACTCCTTTTATGTATTAGTATATAATAACTAGGATTGTGTCGTATAATCTTCTAGATCCTAGTTCTAATAATTTTAGGAGCTTTACTATAAAGTCTATTATTACGCTACTCTATAGTCTTGTTAGTAGTAGTAAGGGTTATAACAGGCTATAGGGCTTATATCTCTTAGGCTTATTTTAGTAATAAGCTAAATAGTTACCTAGGACGTCCTACACCTTCGCTTATAAGCGTAGTATTATAAACACCTTTACTAAACGTCTAACTATCTCTTCTAGTAATATATATCTATATTCTAAGGACTTATATAGTTCTTTAATAAGATTTACTCTTATATATAAAGATATATATATTTAATTATCTTAAATTATATCTTAGTACTCTTGCTTATCTTATAATAGTTTATTAGAGCCTTTTTCCTTAGGCTTAAACTACTAGCTAGCTACCTTTTACTACTATTACTATTATAGTATTTCTACCCACTTAGCTACCTTAGCTATCTTAGCTAGTTCTAGCTAGTTATAATATAGGGTGCTATTAGGTATCTTCTTAAATATAGCGTTATATAGTTCTCTATAACTTTCCTTACGTAAGTTAGATCTCCTACTTAGAGTATCTACTACTCTATTAAGCGTTCTAGCGCGGTATATTATCTTAAAGTCAAACTAAGCTAGTATCTTAGCCTATTAGACTTATTATCTATTAAGTTTCTTTATTATTATAAAACCTACTAAGTTCTAGTAATTAGTAAAAACCTTAATCTAGTGTAGTAGTCCTAGTAAATAGACTTCCTACTATTTAAAGGAATTAACTACTCCTAGTAGCTCCTTATTATAAACGTCGTAGTTAAGTTCTACTCTAGAGAACTTCCTTAAGTAGTAGAATACTAGTCTCTACTTCTTATCTAGGCACTACTATAATAATATAGCTCTAAGTATATAATCTAACGCGTTAGTCTTAACTTACGTCTCTTATTTTAGGTTATATATCTCTAGTATAGGTGCTTTAAGGAATATCTACTTAATTTAATTAAAAGCTTCCTAATATTCCTTATTCTATTTAAAACTAATTTCCTTTATTATAATCTTAGAGAGGGGTATTATAATCTTTAAGTAATCCTTAATAAACTTCTAGTAGTAGTTAGTAAACCCTAGAAAGGATTATATATCCTTAACTATTTTAGGCGTTAGCTACTCCTATACAGCCGCTATCTTCTTTAGGTTTATCTTTACTCCCTCTATAGATATTATAAAGCCTAAATATTCTATTTCCTTTATATAGAATTTGCACTTCCCTAGCTATAGGTATAGCTTATATTCCTTAAGCTTCCTTAGCACTTTCTTTATATACTTTATATATTCTTCTAGCGTCCTACTAGTATAAACTAATATATTGTTAATGTACGCTATAACGAAGATCCTAAGGTATTTATAGAGCGCGTTGTTAATAACTAACTAAAACGTTACTAGGGTATTCGTTAACCTAAAAGGTATTACTATATACTTAAATAGTCTATATTTTATTTTAAACGCTATTATCTATTCGTGTCCTTCCTTAATCCTAATTTAGTAAAATCCTTCCTAAATATTAAACTTCATAAACTACTTAGCTCCCTAGAGTTAATCTATAAGCTTAGTTATTAGTAGTAGGGGATATTAGTTCTTCTAAGTAATACTATTTAACCTACAGAAGTTAATATATAGTTACTACTTCCTATTAGGCTTCTTTATAAATAAGATAGGTAAGGCTATTAGGCCTAATCCTAGTTAGATAAATCCCTTCTTTAGATTCTTCTAGATGTGCTCCCTTAGCTTAGTGTTATACTTAGGCGATATAGGATATATTAGTCCTAGGCTTAGTTTTACCCCTTTATCTAGGATAATCTTATAATCCTAATCTTAATAGTCTACTAAATCTATAGCTTTATTTTCCTTAAAGAGTTCTCTAAACTTATTAGTCTAATACTCTCTTAGTATCTCTAGTAGTAAGGGTCCTTCCTTTATAGTTATAACTTATCTTATCTATATAACTCCTACTCTTTAAGGGTCCTTCTTATAGATTCTCCTAATCTTATAAGGTAAGATCTTACTAAACCTCCTATCCTAGGTTAAGCTCTAGTACTTTAGGCTTACTCTTTAGTATACTCTAGTAACCTTATATATAGGTTCTCTTCTAAGTATTATCTTTATTTACTAGTTAATAGTAGGGTTATAGGAATCTAGCTAGTTATAACTTATTAATATATCTAGTCCTCTTAGATCTATAATATTAATATTTATTTAGTACTCTATACTAGCTATCTATAGCTTTATTAATTTAGTTTCTATCTATATTATACTATTTCTATATTCTATAGGTTTCTTATTAGCTAATAGTACTAGTACTAGGTTCTCTTTAACCTAGTAAGGTAGTTCGTGTTTCTCTACTACTCTAGGTAAGATTATTATTCGTGCAGCCCCGCTATCTACGAGCGCCTCGATATTTTATCCCTATATAGATACGGTTATAAGTAGCTGCTTTACCTAACTATTAGTATCCTACACCTTCCTAAGGGTTATTTTAGGACTGCCTTTACTAGCGTAACCCTATCCCTAGCGGTATCCTAGTTTTTTAACTACTTCTCTTTCTTATACCTAGGGAAATAACCTATATTATTCTTTAAGCTATAGTGTGTTAAACACCTATTATTATAATAGAAGCTCTAATAAATATTCTAATAAGGTATCTCCTCCTTAGTAATCCTCTTCCTTAGTTAGGCCTTCTTAGCCTTATAAATCTTATAGTCTATAACCTTATAGATATTTAATAATAGGGTATAATAGTAGTAGTTATCTACCTTATATACTTCCTTAAGCTACTTATAATAGAAGTTATACCTATTCTTATATTACGTCTAAAGAAGTCTATAGTAGATCTCTACTTTCTCTAGTTCGTGTAGGTAGTAGTTATCTACTAGATACTCGTCTACCTAGAGGTTTAGGTAGTAGCACTAGTCCTAGTCTATCCTATAATCCTCCTTATCTTACTTATAGAACTTATAATTTATCTTATAGTTATACTAACATAAATCCTTATAACCCTTAGTATCTTCTACTTCGTAGGCTTCTTAGTCCTCTACCTTAGCTATTAGATTATTAAAGTAGGGTTATTAGTGTATTACCTAATACCTAATTTCTTTAGTATTTAGGCTAGTAATTATAATTTATTTATAAACTATATATTCGTTAGCGTAGTGTATCTTATTACTATATACCTAACACTAGTTATTAGCTAGTTATTCTATTACGATAGTACCCTTAACCTTCTAGTTAGTCTTCCTTAGCTAGTCTATAGTAAGGACTTTATTATCTAATTTTACTCTTAGGATAATTTTATAGCTTTCCTTATCCTCTAAGCGTACCTCCTTATATAGGTCTAAGTCGCTTAGGTTATTATCTAGCTCTATCCTAGCCGGGTAAGGCGTGCCTTATCTAATTATCTAGATCTTAATAGCTACCTATTTAACTTATTCTTCTTTATAATCCCTAGCGAAGTGTCCTATTTTACTATACTAGAGATATACTTTATTATTATAACGCTTCTAGCGTTCTTCCTTAGAGAGACTATCTTATCTCTATCCTTAGGGCTTCTTATCCTTAGGTTTATCTTATACCTTACTAGTTATAATAGTATTACTATCCTTATTAAATCTCCTACGTTATTTTTTTATATTAGGTAGGTTAGGTTAGAAGTATTTCTTCTAGTTATTTTATTCCTAAAGTTAGTTATTAATACGTGTTACTAGCTTAATTAGGGCGTATAGTAACTTAGGCTTATTATAGTGTATAAGTCTATCCTTAATATTTTCTTTTAGGCTTATTTTAAATACTATTTAAAGTGCTATATTATCCTAGTTAATCTATACCTATAGTTACTTAAATTCTACTATATATACTAACACTAACGTAGTTTACCTTAGGTAAGTAATCTTCTTCTCTACCTAGGTCGAAGCGTCTACTTCTCTAAAGATTTATCCTATTTCTTCTTTAAATTCTGTCTAGCTTATAAATAAAGTACGTGTTTTAGCTTTAGTTCCCTAATATTCTATATCTAATAGGTAATTATCTATATAGGGTTATATCTAGTTAGAGGCCTTATCCTTTATAAATATACTAGCTATAAGGATCTTTTCTTAGTTGTTAGGTACCTTATTATACTTATAATATAGGTTAATATTAGTAAGGAATACCTATAGCTTTTCTTACTCTCAACTATATTTCCCTAGTAATACTATCTTAGGTTTCTTAGTAGAAATAGGTTATTTATTAAGGGTAGCTATTATCTAGCTTATAAGCTAATTAATTATATTCTATATCTTAGCTATCTACTAAGCCTAAATAAAGGCCTATTACTTAAGATTTTATAGCTCTTTATTACTAGGGTTTTCCTCTAAGTCTAAGTTAGATGCGTTAAGTATTACATTATTAGCTAGCATAGCTACTAGCGTTAAGGGTCCCTAACCCTAAGCCCTATTATTCTATACTACTCTTAGGGATACTATTACTAAATCTTAATTAGGCAATTCTGTTAGTTAAACATCTACTAATATCTAAGGTAGTTAAAGTATTATATAGGGGTTTACTATACTTCTCTAAGCTTAGTCCTTACTAGGGTAAGATAGGTTTAGGTAATAGTCTGTAAGGTAGCGTATAAAATAATTAGGTAGAAAAGAGTTATTATTATAACTAAGAGATAAACAATACTAATTTTATAAATAATAGAATAACTAGTTAATAATCTATATAAGAGATAAACTATTTAAGTTAACTATAACGAGTGTAATAATAAGATCTAATATATTCTTATACCTATTGCCTTTAGGTCCTACTATCCCTTCTATCCCTTCTACTATAGATAGTTATAATAGCGCTACTATCCTAAGGTACTCTACTATCCTAGATGTTAGATCTTAGCGTAATAGCACGTTATATAACTTAGTACGCCCCGCACTTAGCCTTCCTTCCTTTATCTATAGCTTTCCTTATATAAGGAGGATTTAACCTTTGTTACTTATAACAGACTTTACTACTACTAGTATTATTAATCTAGGCCTTATAGATAACCTCCTCTACGTCCTTTAGTATCTACGTCCTTTAGTATCTATATTCTACTCTTCTTTACTATCTCCTCTACTTTAATATTACTAATATTAGAGGTGTTAATAATATTAATATTATCTACTATCTTAGTCTATAAGAAGTAGTAGAACTTAGGTAATTACTTATCTAACTTATTAAGGACTACTTTAGGTAGCTCCCTAGTATATATAAGGTAAGTATATTATATGCTTATAGATATATTAATTAGTACTTATCTAGCTAGGGTTTTTAGGCTAGGCTAGAAGACCTCCTAGATAAAGATAAAGAGGATATATATATATTTATATATAGTGCGATTTAATTATATATAGTATAATTTACTTATATATAATATAATTTAATTATATATAGTAGGATACTTAAAGTTAGTATTAGTATAAAGGTTAGAAGTAGCTAGGCTTTTATAAAAATGTATAAAATTCTAGGTAAGCTTAATTATAGTAAAGATACTATATCCTCCTCCCTTTATAATATATTATAATTATATTACTAGCTAATAGCTAGTAATCCCTATTATACCCTCTTAAGGTTTAATAGGTATCTTTTTTTAGTTACCTTTAGTAAATTTTTTTAACCTTAGTTTTCACGTATAGATGTTAGAGCTTTACTACCCTAAAATACTAATTAGTTTAGTATTTAAACTACGTTATTACTTTATCTTTTTTATCAACTTTTATAACTGATAAGTAGAGGGATAGCTACTTTTTACTTTTTTAAAGTTTTATTTTGATAATACCCCCCTGCTTGCAGAAAATAAAAAATTATATAAGGAGGATTTAACCTTTATTACTTATAACACTAGTCTAAATTCCTTTATTAAGTAAAGAGGATTCCTTTTATCTATAACACTAGTTATAGTTACTATTAGTTTCTCTACTATACTATTTTAATATAGAGTTATCTTTTACTATCCTCTTATAGTATTAAGTAAATACTATTACCTATAACTACTTCTTATATTTAAGCTTAGTATTATTAAGTTTTTATACATTATTACTATATAGGCGTATTTATAGTATTAGGTAGCTAACCTATATAAAAAAATATATTATATATTAAATTTAACTTAAATAGGTCTCAACTCTGATATGTCTAAATAAGGAGGATTAGAAATGTAGGTCTGTCTACACGACTAATTAGGAGTAGTGAGCCTTAGGAACCGAGGACAGGGAGACCCACTTACGGCCCGTTTATGAAAGGATTTCTGTAAGGCGTACCGTTTATCTGGGGCATGCTCGTATACCTGCCTGGTGCCTAGAGCTGTTTTTCCGTGCAGCCGTAGAAATAAGAATGTTCGCCCCGTGCACTTTCTAACACACCTCAGTCACAACGAACTACACCAATTAACTATGCGTTTCTCCTTCCTCGCATTCGCGCTCGCCAGCTTGACCGCCGCGACCGCCGCAGCCAGCGAATACGACCGCCCCGATCTTACGGACACATACTGGGACGTGAGCATTTCTACACAGTCCGGTCGTCCAGGCTACAGCATCCGCGATTTCAACGCTACTTTCCATTCATCGATCACTAGCGCCATTGAGGGAAAGTGTCACTACAGTTTCGTGCCACAAGGCACCAGTGCGCCTGCCGAGACAGATGAGTGTAGCACGGGATTGAAGTATGAATGGGACTGTAAGTCTTCTTGATTATTCTATGCAGCGGATATCCACGCTTGCGAAACTCAGTGGAAGGGGCTGATTATGGTGCGATAGACACGAACGTTACATTCCTGGAGCAAACACTCGTTCTAGGAAACGACACTTTTTGGGTTTACGGACTGTCGACTAAGATAGAGACGACTCGCAGGAGCGATGGTATGAGCAGCACAACTAAAGGTGATGGCAGGGTGGATATCAGCCATTATTGTATCAAACCCGGATCGGGGAGTTACAGTGGATGTGGATATGCTAACGGCTGCGTGTCCACAAAATGTAATAACGAGAAGACAGGTGCTGCTTAAACACAGGCCAAACAATAGAAGCTAGCAAAGAGGGTATTGCTCTAGCGTATCTAATATTCCTTCGTAGAGGATAGAAGACTAGATATAGACCTTTAAGAATATTGATACTTAGTAGACTAGTCTAGAAGTTAGCTACTGTAACAATCTAAGCAATGTACTAGATCCCCTTACTCTTAGTATATTAACAGGTAATCTAAGAATATTTCCTTATTTAACGATGAATTCCTTCCCTTCCTCGGCCCCGGGAGCCATCTATACCCCCTTACTGACCGACGTAGTCTCCCGCGGAGTTCAGGTGTTTTCCACAGACAGACTATCTGGGCTATGATATCACTGGCTTTGTTGCTTATACCATGCAGCAGTGTCTCGAATCGTGCATGCTGGCGAATCATGTCCAGGGCAGGAGGTCCTGTGTTGCAGTTGTTTACTCGGGGCAGTTGAGCGAGCAGTATCGACGGCTTCTTGCCAATTGCTTCCTGAAAAGTATCGTGGGAAATGCGGAAAGTAGTGGGGCTTGGTCGGGGTTAGAGTTAATTTGAGATTTGCAGACAGGCTGCTGGAAGTAGATAGACTTGATTATAGTGAACGCGTGCCATGATGGCGACATGACATTTCCGCTCTAGCCTAACTGATGAAAGCGTCGCGATGAAGCTTTGCTCGGGAGTAGAATATTGAGGGTACTAGCAAGGTGCAGATATGTGGAATGCGAGACAGGCGACACATGACGTCATACAAGCCCCACCTAGACCATGTATAACCACGAATCCGGTCGGGCTATTGCGACGGAACAATTATACTCCTACATGTTTGCAATCATCATTTTGAAGAATACGTTCCTTTTTACATCCACCGACAGCTGCAGCGTCTCGACTTGTATCCGTCTGCTAGGACAAGGCCTAGGTCCTCGGGATGGGGGGCCTCGCTGGCTGATATCTGAGCGTGCATGTCGAATGGCGGCTGGTGCAACCATCTCGCAGAAACTGTCCAATAGTAGGGTAATCCTGCCAGCCACAATTCGAGAAGACTCAGGCTGGGAAACAAATATGTTTGTGTCGCCCCTCCCGGGGTAGAGGCTCTCTTTGGCCTAGTCTACGATACATAACAGTCTCCTCGTCGGACTTTAAGACATAGCTTTTATCATGAAAGCGAGCTATTGTCTCTTATTGCCCACCCAACCATGTCACCAAGTCCAAACTCCAGTCATGTCGATCTGACGAGTGAGCAAGCAGACAGCCTCCTCGCCCCACCAAGCACGCTACAGACCCACTCAGTTAGTATCGACGGCACGCACTCGCATCTGAAAGGATACTACACTCAGCTGTCTACGAGCGAGAAAGAGCAAGTACGAATCGAAGGCTCGTTGCGCACTACCCGCTTTTCACTCAGCCCATGGCTCCTCGAAATCCTCTCCTTCAGCCTCGCGCTCGCCGCGATTGCCGTCCTCATCGCCCTTCTAGCTCTGTACGACAAGAAACAGAATCCACCATGGGCAGCGGATATCTCGCTCAACACACTCGTCTCCATTGCTTCGGTCTTGTTCCGCGCGTCCGTCATGGTCCCCATCACGAAATGCATCAGCCAGTTGAGCTGGATTTGGCTGGCCAAGACCGAAAGACCCTTGGAGGATGTGGCTCTGTTCGATCAAGCTAGTCGTGGAGTTCTCGGCGGACTGGCTATCCTCGCATCGCCCCGTCATGTCACTTCCGCAGTCCCCATCGGCGCTATCCTCATGATTATCATGGTCGCTGTGGGCCCTTGCTTTCAGCAGACTGTTGCCTACTATAGTGCTCAGGTGGTAGACGATACTTCGTCAGCATACACATCGGCTGCATTCGGATACAATGGATCCGCAGGTTCTCATGGGAGTAGTTACGCCAGCCAAGGTACATATTTGGGTCAGACTCCATTGGTAACTGCGCTAACGTGATTGTGATTTACAGGTCGTCAGTTGCCTTTTAACATGAAAAGCGCTGTCTATACTGGTCTTCTATCGTCCGGGATGCTAGCCAGACCAGACCCTTTGTTCTCTTGTAGTAGCGGCAATTGTACATGGGACGCTTTCGATACGCTTGCTGTAGAGGTTGAGTGCATCAACAATTTAGGTTCCGCTACGTTGCAATGCTATCCAGATCCCAATCCGGAGCCGTATCGTGGGACCCGATGCGCCATCGAAAGGGGAGAAGCCATGCCTCAGTATGGAGGTTCAACGACCCCCTTCTTCATATGGCTCTACTACGCGAATGAAACTTCGAATTTAGACGAATCCGTCTGGGATTTTCCACCGCGGGCTCGCTTAGACATCAACTGGATTCGTGCCACAGATTTGCACTGGACTGACGATCGCATGTGGGGTGACATAAGTGAGAATAGTCCGCTTGAGCAGGTGACGTGTAGGCTATATACGGCTTTGCACACAGTGTCAGCAGCGGTAGAAAATGGGATCTACAAAGAAAAGGTAGAGCAAGTATCGAAGAATACAGAAGAGGAGTCGGGATACATCAACTTTAAACACCAGAATGGCTCTTCACCACCAGTCAAAATATCTATAACAGGACAGCAGAACCAGGTCCTGTTACAAGGAGCTGCCAGTCTCATCGAGTCTGGAAACGTGAGTATCTCAATGCAGGGTTATTTACAAGGTTCCGAAACAGTCAAGATGATCTACCAAACCCGCAACATTACCGAGTCTGTGTACTCGCTAGTCCACTACATGAACATCGCCCTCCGTTCAAACGACAGCATTCTCCATAGCCAGGAACAAGGAGAAGACATGAGCACGAGGTCACCTGTCTACATCGCGCCCACTCACAGAGTCAAGGGAAGGGTATACATTGAAAAACTGCACGTAGCCGTGCGATGGCGTTGGCTCACACTGCCGGCTCTCGTCGCGCTGTTGACGGGGATTCTGCTGGTAGTCACTATTATCCAAAGCCATAGTCAACATGTCGGCATTTGGAAAGACAGCGCTCTTGCCCTGGTGTTACGAAGTGAGTTGCAACCCGAACATCAGCGGAACAGCGCACCGGTCAGCACGGTAGAGGCTGTTGAGCGGGAAGCGAAAGGGCTGGGGGCTGTCTTAGTGCATGACGAGGGTGAAGAAGGGGGTATGAAGAGTAGGGTAAAGGTGCAGCTGCGTTGAATGTACCTGGACGTAGACCTCTCACGATTTTCTCTTTTGTATTCCCAAATCCGCTTCATTCAAAGGACATCTCGTGATCCTCCGGTGGCATGTTCGTCCGACAAGCCTTGTTTCTGCGTACAAGAAACAGCCATCGCTTTGCACACACGATGACTTGAACCGCTCTGGGAAACAACGTGACCGCCGTGCGTATGGTCTCAAGTCCAAGCCAATCAATACTACGAAGCCCAACATTCTTCCCTTTCCCCCATGCCGCTAGAGTTCGCACCAAGTCTTCGATCTGTGTCTGCGACAAACCCCCATCGCGTAGTCCAAGTCCTAGCTTCAGATAGCCTTTGCCCCTCCGTTGGCCCCGCGAGATCAAATCTGAAACATCTTTCATTGGAGCAAGACAGATGTGACTTTTGCTTGGAACCAAGGACCATAACATGGACGGTGTATCGAGTCTGTGCGGGTCCTGGCGTATGCGCTCGGTCAGCCTGTATGTCGAAAATGGTGTGCCGGGTTCCTCGTCTGCCAACGCATGCAGAGCACTGATCAAAGCTTCCGTGAAGGAATACGGACCAGGGGCTGCTGTTGTATGATCGATTGGACATGCACTCATCAGTTCAAAACGTTTCGTCTGGTTCTGCCTCCTCGATGGGCGTGTTTCGGCCATCCAGGCATCTGCTAGATTACTGGCCCACGCCGTATCCAGTATCATCAGTACATCTGCGTCCACTTCGTCGGAGCGAAGAAGATCGTGTGACCTATGCCAGTCGACCGATGGGATGTCGCGCTTGCCTCGGATGGTGGAACTTATATAGCCTACCAGGTCAAGGCGCTTTGAGTCCTCGCGGAATATGCTATGACCAGTATAGTATACAATGAGTAGGTTGTGAGGTCCGTCGTGTTGCTCAATGAATGTAACGACAGATCGGTTTATCTGATGCTGGGGCTTACGTGAGGCGTTGAGAGCGAGGATCTCTGTGTGGAATCTGAACCGCCCGCGGAATACAAAGTCGAGTCTTTGCACCTATCCTTTCATTAGCATGCGCGCTGAACATTTCTCTTTCGTGCAGGACAGTCGGTCGTGATTTCCAAGCGCCGCGTGTAACATTTTGCCAAAACTCAAACGTAGAAATGTGAATCAAGATCGCATACCTCTTGGTCTGTTCTCAATTCATCCAGCTCATCCGCCCACCTCACGAGCAATACGGCGACGTTTTCGTAAGCACTTGGTGTATCCAGATTCGCAGCAATCGCCTTGTCCCACCAAGATTTCATTTCTCCTTCACTATCTTGGCTCATTCTGTCCCTTGATGATCGGTGTTGGTACCGATCGTCAGCATCGAGCGGCTGTGCTTCGGAAATTTCCGCTCTCTGTGACCTGGCTGCTTTTCGCTCAATCTCCCAGTGAAGGCGATCAAATGCATTCTCTCGGCCCTCTCCATAGATGGGTGGCATATGTACGCCAAAGAGACCCAGGAGAGAATAAGCTGCGTCTTCTTGCCGTTTAGTATTACGTCCTTGTGCCCACGACATGCGCTCCTCAATGCTGAAAGTCGATGGTGATAGACAAGTCTCTTGTAAAGCTTGCTCGGATATCCCTGTTATCATGTGAATCTCCTCTGAGAGACTCTCTCTATCGCCTATGAACGCCCTATCTCGACTGAAGAAATGGACGGATGCTGGTGCCAGCAGTTCCTGAAGAGTCCAGCCTCTTGTGAACCATTTGCTCTTGCGAAATTCTTTTTGCCATCTCTTTCTAAGTTTTTCTTGGAGTTCTATGCTTTTCTTCACACTATCTATCATCCGAATCTGTTCTTGAGCCGTCAAGATCAGTTTGTCGCCAGGTGTTGTAGCTGAGATATCGGGGGCGAATCCTGAACTTTCTACGTCGGTGAGGTAGACATAGCATCTTGCAGAATGCTGATACCACGAAAACATGGAATTGATGGCCTCGGTCAGCTTCACAAGATCTCTCTTGTCAATGCAGCACGTATCCACCTGAAGGGTATCAGCTATTGTGCGCGGAGATGTAACGAAAAGGCACCCTCACCCAGAAATATTCCAACCCATCTTTCTGAGCTTGCGCGGCGCAGAAGCGCAGTTTTTCGTAGCCGGATTTACTTTTGCCTCTGCCCTTTACAATGTCTTTGAATGTTACTTCGTCGCTGTCAGAACCCCAGGTGTGTGAAAGTATAGCATACGGTGGAGGCTGCCCATAGTATTCGGTAAGGCTGAACTCGCCGTTGCTCTCACGTCGCAGCAGGTGCATGTCGGAGCGGTAGTGGCAGAGGGCCGTGTGAGTTGCTGTTGAACATTAGCGCCAGGAGGGGTTGTGTGATGTTCGCTGGCAGCAGCGGACGTCTAGACGAAGACATAATCAAGTAAGCAGTGGCGTTTTCCCAGTAAAGGATTCGAGATGAGGCTTCCAAAGAGACATGGGTTGGTGTGGCGTGGAGCTGAGGTGGGGGCGGGGCAGCTTGGCAGGGTCCATGACGGAGCTTCGCGTCCCTCGAAATATTTGACTCCAGGCACCACACTTGAAACAAAGGAATATCTTCCCACAGAGCTCTGCATAATAGTCTCCTACTGTAACTATACGAAAGAGCTTTGCATTGAAACCGCCACCATGCAGATGCCAGACATGCCCGTCAACGTCCCAATCGACGACCCCAACGCCGATACAGAATGGTGAGCGAGGCGACCACCAACACCAGGCAACAAACCGCAGACCTAACATGCGCGCAACAGGAACGACATTCTCCGGAGTAAAGGCATCATCCCCGAAAAGCCGCCCTCGCCCACGCCCATGATCCAAGAAGCGCTCGAGCAAGCCCGCCAACTCGCGCACGAAAACCGGCTGGAAGGCAAAGACCTCGACGAACTCGCCGAGCTCGAAGACGAAGAAGACGACGACTTTCTCGATTCATACCGCCAGAAGCGCATGGCGGAATTGTCGTCTATAAATACTGCATCCGTCTACAATCAAGTCTACCACATCCAGAAACCAGACTACTCGACCGACGTAACGGAAGAGAGCAAGAAGGCATACGTGCTTGTCTTGCTGACTAGCTCCACGGGCACGAATACAGAGTCGAGAGTCATGATTGAGCATTGGAGGGAGCTCGCGAAGAGATTTGGCGACGTCAAGTTTTGCCAGATGAGAGCGGATTTGTGTATTGAGGGGTATCCGGATAAGAATACGCCGACGGTGTTGATTTACAAAGATGGGGATATCAAGAGGCAGATTGTGACGCTGATGCAGTTGGCTGGGCCGAGGACGAGTGTAGCAGGTAAGTTTGTGTGCTATCAGCCATGCATGGCGATTTTTGTGTTAGGGAGATGCTGATCCGATGTGGTAGATCTGGAAAGAGTACTGGTAGATGTTGGTGCGGTTAAGCTGGGAGATTCTCGTTTGCAGAAGAAGAAAGAGGAGGACGACGAGAATAGGAGTAAGATAAGACAGGGAAATGCTGCTGCCGACGACGATGACAGCGATTGGGATTGAAGCAGTCACGACTAGCTGTTTTTTTTTTCATTTGACGCATCGTGTCACAACATGTGCATCTCCTAGGCAAAAGGGGAATCATGTTGCGAGGTATGTACCGCGAAGCACGCGAGCCCAGCGTCGACCCAGAAATGGGTACGCTTCTGCCTAGACCATAGTCTTAGCGATATCGTGCAAGCACAGCCAATGACAGCGCAGACGAAGCGCGAGTACTTTACCTCTTTGACCAAGCTATGGATCCGTCTGAAGCTTGCTGCATGTGTGAGGGGAAGGTCGGTTGCTGCGACACCTACTACCTCTTTGGGAAACCAGTCGAGAATGACGAGTGCTTAGCGATCGTGGGGTGACGACAGGCGGTGGTATTTTTTTTTCTTTTGCACGTGGAAACGCAGGGTAGTGAGAAGTAGTGGGTGGTGTTGGGTCAATGTCGTGTTCTTCTTGGGAGTTTGGACACGATAGTTGAAGTTGAGACTCTGCTGCGGTACATGTGAAATGTAGTGAACCAAGGACATTCGAAGCTTTTAGATTGGATTCCATACGTCTAGCACCATTGGATGAATACGGAAGCATCGGGTCGGAAGAGTTTTTTCGCAAGCGCAGACGCCATGCTTCGTATCATTGCCGTTTCATGATTCGAGCGTCCTATCTCACAAGAACTGCTCCTCAGGCTACAACCATGCCTAACACCCAAACGTCCAAACCAAGCTTACCAGCCTAACAACAGTCAGAAAAGAGAAAAGATCGGGTATTAACAAGAAACCAGCATATGCTCCAGCACCAGCCCATCAGCCAATCATATAAGCTCATCCCCCCCACACCTCCGCGACTCCTCCACCGCCTGCCAAATCGTGCTCTCCTCAAATATGGGCCCATGGCCATCACACTTCGTCTTCCCTTTGAGCCTTTCACACACATCCGCCACATCCACCAGCCCCTGCTTGACCAACGGATGCGACTGAATCAGATCCCACGCCTTCCCCGCGGGAACCTCTCTCCCCTTTCCCTTGGTCCGCGAATGCTCTTTGCCCGCTGAATTCACCACAGCGCCATGTGTCAGCGACTCGACGCTATACTGCATTTCCATTTCGTCGTCATCATAGTCCTCGTCTGTAGCGGTGGGTAGATGGGCGCCAGGCGAGGGATAGCTAGCAGATACCGGGCGCGAGGACGCGGGTGAATGGCCGGTGGTGGCGCGCAGGATTTCGTTTTCGGTGCGGGCGCGGTGCAGTGCGGATTTTAGGCGGTCGTTGTCGGATTGCAGGGTGCGCGTGCTGGATTCGAGGGCCGAGAGCTTAGTTTCGAGTTCTTTGACGTGGCGTTCTTTGCGCTCGCGGAAGGCGCGCTGGCTGTTGGTATGCAGTCAGTATTTTTACTTGGATGGAAACAACAAGGTAAGAAGGATGGCGGAAACATACGCTGCCCTGTTCTGTGCCTTGCGTCTGCTCTGTGCAGGCGTCAGATTCTCCTTTTCCTCGCTGCTGCTGCGCGTCTGGTGCGGCTGGCCATCTTCAAAGTCCGGGCCGAGTCCAGAGTCTATGCTACCGACAGGCATGGGCGTGTGTGCTGCAATGTTTTCCGGAGAGCCTTGGTGCGGCGTGGGCAGGCCGTGGTTGAGGCCAAAGCCACCATCATAACATGTTGGATAGAGGGCCGAGTCGAGAGGTTCCTGTTGCCCGGTGTCAGATTACTAAGGCGTGTTTGAGCTCTGCGGGGTCTCTTCCGGGTACCCCCGCCGCTGCTGTTACTACTCACAATGCTCTGCGTCGTGGTGTCGGCGTCGAGGCCAGTGTGTGTAAAGGGCTGCTGCATGCCCAGGAACTGGTCGTAGGCCTGTTGGGGCCCGCCGAAGAAGGAGTAGTCCATTGTTGTGTGCGACGTTGCTGGCTACCACGGCTGTAGCGCGACGGGGGGGAGCTCCACGCCGTTTGCGATGATTAAGTACTGACTGAGCGTTGCAAAGCACCGACCTCAATGCAATGGCTCGATACACACGTATATAAATGTGGAAAGCACCGAGTAGCCCCCGTAGTCGATGGGACACGGATCGAGAGATGTGCAGCGGGGAGAGGCACCAAGGCTCACGTTTCCCGGCCAGAGTGCACAGCTGAACATCTGGGCCTTATAACCCAGCAAAACGGTAGGGTGGAGCTTACTGGCGATGTGCTCACTCCCGCTGCCTCGAAGCCCAACCACAGTGCATAAGCTAGACAGCCATGCACATGGCCGCGCAGAGGCCATCCAGACGACCCCAGTGCGCGGTTCGGGTCTGTCGGACGTCTTGGTCGCCGCCCTGCGATGCTGCAACCAGGAGCACGCCTACGACGCCTGCGACGACAACGGCCACGCTGTTGCTGATGCTGGCCCTTATCGACCCAAATGCACGAGTCTCGCCCTGTAGCCCAAACGGGTATCCTCCAGCAGGAGCATGCTGACTGCAGCTTCGCAAGCACGATGCTGTATGCTGTTAGGGTAAGGAGTTGCGGCATTCCAGCATGAGACGCGACCAGACTCTCTCCAGCCATGTCTCGCACGTGTACCCACTGAACAACGGTGCTGACTGAGTCCCGTCGACACAGGCTGCATGCATTCTCTTGACCAGAGCATGCTAGATGCATTATGGATACCGCTTGCGTTTGGTACCTAGTCTGCATTTTCTCCGGAGTGTACTGACCGCAACCCGACATATTCGGCAGAGCCGCTTTGAAACAGCAAGTCAGCTGTGGTACCTGGCCATATGCATCAGCAACTCTGCACACAGATCGTTGCTTGACCTCTACGGACTACAGCTGAAGCTGAAGAGTGGAAATAACAACACAAACGTCTCCCACTAGGACTTAGGACTTAGGACATACCAACCCTCAGCAAGGTAAGCACTAGCCTCGCAGCATTTAGTGTACGGAATCGTCTCCCGCGATGTACGTTCGTCCTCAGCAAATCAGCTCTCACATCATCCTGCAGCCAGTGTACGCGAGACTTGCCACTACTGGGTCTTTTTACTGCTCCGACTACGCGGGGATATTTCGACTAGCATCAACACATGGAGTCGCCGTGCATTCGCTTACTACATGGTGGTGTAGTCCCATTGACAGCGTCGACAGGCTTTGCACTCTGCATCGCAGACCGAGCTGCTGAGCAGGCTGATGATGTTGGTAGGGACGCTGTGAGGCTTTGCAGTAAAAGGCGGTAGTGATACACGTGAAGAGACATTCTGGTAATGCTCGAGCTTCCTTGTCACACGTCCCTAGTCTGCTTCAGGCTACTAATAACTTCTCACCACTAGCTAGTCGCACCTGCTTCGAGAACGAAAGCACATACCCACTCTTTCCCTTCACTTACATGCGGAAGACTGCGGACACCCGACAAGCACTACCTTGAGAGTAGTGCATAAGGCTGTCGTCGAGCAGACTCCGAGCCTCGGAAACCGCGGACATCACATGATCGTCGCTGGATGCAGGTATTGCTGGAGCTTGCTCAAAGCGGTCAGAATGATCTTCGCGTCTCCAGTTTCGCCCCAGACTCTCCAATGTTCCCTGGTATCGGATGGCGAGAAGGTAGATCTCGTCTGGAAGCTGGTGCTAATCGGCTATTTCGCTCCTCTACCTTGACTCACGAAAGTGAATCGAGCTGACTGCCTGTACCGTATCTGCTTGGCAGCGATACTACTTGTATTCAGACATTTCTTAAATCCGAGTACAAGACAAAATCCCCGAGTCATTGTTGCCCTTGGTACTAGCAACAACGCCGTCAAACTCTACGCCACGAATCAGCACTTGCTCCCCTCTATCCTCCAACAAGCCCACTCCGTCCCTCCATTCCACAAAACACGAGCAAAGTCTCCATCATACCTCCCACTCGTCGCTTGCCAAGGCCTCGACCCTTCTATTCCCGAGGCCCGCACACGGCACGCCAAGCCGCGCCCTGCAGAAAATTTGCATCTAATCTTATCAATCAGTCTTGGCCAGACTGCTACTAACCTCTCTCCAGAGCCGCATTCAGCGTATCCGACTGGATCGTAACGTACAAGAAGCTTTTTGCTCGCTCGGCGTCCGGTCCCAGAGGGGAAAGGTGATGTGTGAATTCGTGTGTGGCGTGTTTGCCAGTTCCTGTCCAGTCCGTGTCAGGCCACTTACACACCTGCACCTGGGCTTTCATTCACCTAAGATTGACTCGCGTGCGCGCGCGGTGAAGAGTACAAAATAAAACTTCTCTTCCCAGCAACAATAATCCTCTCACACTACACGCTCGCTCCCGTTTCCCAACCCGTCATCTCGCCATGTCTCGTCATAGCGATGCAGACATTGACAAGACCGTGCAGCTCAGCACCAGCGAGACGGGCATCGACTCACCAACCAAGCAGCACGACGTCTTGACCAGCAGCGCCCCGCACCCCCAGTCCCCTGCAGTACTCCCTGCCGCAAAGTCGCCCGGTGTGATTCGCATCGAGGCGCTCAATGCGCACACGTCTTTTCTCAACCGCTGCTGCATCTTCTTTGGCATCTTCCTCGTCGCGTACGCGTATGGGCTCGATGGCACGCTGCGGTACACGTACCAACCGTATGCCACAGCAGGGTTCCAGGAGCACTCGACGCTGGCTACGATCAACGTGTTGAGGAGTGTGATTGCGGCGGCTGCGCAGCCGACTGCGGCGAAGATTGCGGATGTGTTTGGTCGTGTTGAAGTCGTTGTTTTGTCGATTTTCTTCTATATCCTGGGTATGTTTGCGGGTCCCCGTGTGAAAGTGATGAGATGGTAGGTCTTTGCTAACAAGGTGGGATACAGGAACGGTTATCGAAGCTGCTAGCAAAGACGTCGAGTCTTTTGCTACTGGTGCTGTTTTCTACCAGATTGGGTACACGACTGTTATCGTGCTCATCGAGGTCATCATAGCGGATATCACGTCCCTCCGCTCTCGCCTCTTCTTCTCGTACATCCCCGCTATCCCGTTCCTGATCAACACGTGGGTGAGCGGAGATGTCAGCCAGGCTGTGCTTGAATCGACGACGTGGCGATGGGGCGTAGGCATGTGGTGCATCATCTACACCGTGTGCTGCATCCCGCTCGTTGCTTCACTGCTGTGGTCGAGCCGACAAGCTCGCAAGGCTGGCGCACTCGACAAGTACCAGACGCCGTACCAGGTCCATGGCGGTAGCATCAAGAACCTGCTCATGGCGCTCTTCTGGCAGATGGACGTTCCTGGTATCTTTTTGCTGATTGTCGTGTTTGGCTGCATTCTGACGGTAAGCTGGCATACGTTTGTACATACTATGCGTTCGCTTTTGCTAACTTATCGATCAGCCTTTCACCATCGCAGGCGGCTCGCAGTCGCAATGGGGCACAGCAAAGGTCATCGCTCCCCTCGTCATCGGCATCCTCTGTCTTCCGGTTTTCATCATCTGGGAACAGCGAGCACCGCACCCGATGCTTCCTTTCCACCTGCTCAAAGACCGCGCAGTCTGGGGCGCCCTAGGAATCGCGTGCACGCTGAACTTTGCATGGACCATGCAAGGCGATTTTCTGTACACGGTGCTCGTCGTTGCGTTTGATGAATCGATCAAGAGCGCGACGCGCATCAGCTCTCTGTACAGCTTCACGTCTGTCATTACCGGGCTGATACTCGGTGGCATTGTGTTCAAGGTCCGCCGTCTGAAACCGTTTATTATCGCTGGAACATGTCTCTTTGTGGTTGCGTTCGGTCTGCTGATCCACTACCGTGGTGGCGAGGGCGATGCGTCGCATTCTGGTATCATCGGTGCGCAGATATGCTTGGGTATTGCGGGTGGTATGTTTCCGTATCCGGCGCAGGCCAGCATCCAGGCTGCCACGAAGCACGAGCGTAAGTCATCTCTTCGCACCCCGCAAATATGATTCACGAGTTTAAATGCTGACAATCGACAATAGACGTCGCCATCGTTACAGGCATCTACCTCGCCACCTACAACATCGGCAGCGCCCTCGGCAACACCGTCTCAGGCGCCATGTGGCAGCAAATCATACCAAACGAGCTCCTCCGTCGCACTGGCGATCCATCGCTCGCAGCCGTCGTCTACGGCGACCCCTTTACCTTTGCTGTTTCGTACCCAGTAGGCACCGTCGAGCGCACAGCCGTGATTGAAGCATACCGCCACGTACAAAAGCTGCTCTGCATCGCGGGTATCTGTCTCGCGGTGCTGCTGGTCGCTTTCTCGCTTGTTATCCGCGATCCGAAGTTGGGTAAGGAGCAGAGTTTGGAGGATGCGGAGGGGGCTGTGGAGGGAACGCGGGAGGATGATAGGCAGAAGGAGTAGTAGTTAGTAGTGGTAGCGCCGCTGGAGCCTAGAATACTGCGGACACTGTAGGCAGTAGTAATGGATGGTTTTTGGTTGGTTCCAGATAATAGGAGAGATGTAGTGCTTGTGGCTGGGGCTGCTGACGTCATGATTGTGTGCGGGTCCCGGGGGTTTGGTGAGACATGCGTACGTAACACCTCGCTGTGGGGTTTGGTTTGGAAGGGATGCATCTATTGCGACGCTGTCGCTTTACAATATGGAGTCAGGGCGAGTGTTTGAGCGCAATCTCTTGCCACGATCCGTTACTACGTAAAACTACGAGCCAGGTCTCTACCAGGACACCCAAAGGCACTTCTAGGCACTCGTGGACTTTATCCACAGGCCAAATCACCGCTTCTTGGAGTAAAACACGCGGACAGCCATGAACGAAACACTCACCACAAACGCGAACAAACGCTGTGCGATCCGTCCAGGCACCAACTCCAATCACTCATTTCTACCAACGTGACCGTAATACCCACCGACGCGCCTCCCACTCCGCCTTCTTGCTCACAGGCACCAACGCGATAACCTACGACAGTCCTCGGAACCACAATTACCTCGACCATCTCCACATTCCGACATCGGAGTATCCACGCAACCCAAGACATGTCGCCAACACAAGCTCAGACAAGCAACCACGCGTCCCCAGTATCGCCGAAAAGGCTGTGGGGGGTGGAGTTCCTGGGGTGCGGTTCGATGTGCTGTGGGTACCAGGCAGCATGACCGAGTGTCTGCAAGAAAAATCTTTTGCTGGTTATCGTACGCTATTTGGGGTCATGCGACTGCTTCCCTTTTTGGTAGGATGGTGCGCGAGACGAGGTCGAGACTTGGTTGCGATGAATTGAGGGGATGGGTTTGGTGACATGCAACCCATTCGCACTGCGCCTCGCACGATTACGATACGTCGGGACCGTCTGAATTCAGAGTCTTCGTCACACAGAACGCTTTCTCTCGCTTTGCGATGACGACTCATCACCGGCGTCTGTGCTCCTGAATCACAGCACTCGGTTATTAGGTTACTCGGTTAAATGAGAGAAAAAAACTCCGAGCTTCATTTACAGGTATCTCGAACACGAGTTCCACCGCCGCCACGTATACAAAGAGCGAAATTTCTAGACAGCGCAATCCGCAGACCCGGTTACGGAAGGTCGATAGGTGTTGCCCTTGCGACAGGAAACAGATTGGCCTGTGACGGGCGCGAATAAAAGGGCGCAGAACACGAGGACGGTGTGCGCGTGTCGGACCTTTTGGCGGTGTGGGCTCGCGTGGCAGTTGCGCAACGACGCTGGTGGAGTGAAGATGTGCGGCAAACCTTCTGCCTTGAGAGGCTCGTTATCAGTTCGTCGCAATAGGCATCGGGACACAGGTAGAGGATCGCTTAACGGAGGCAGTTCATAGTGGTCTGCGAGCCACGTACCACTGTTTGGCGAGAGATATTGCTTGCTCCACGCGTCCTGTGGATGTGATATCAGGTGATACTGAGTTTGTTTGAAGACTGCATAGGATGAGACACTATGGAAGCTTGAATGCATAGGTTACATGGGTGGTTCAACACAAGCAGGAGCGCCGAGATGCGTTGACATGTTCATGTCAAAGTGACATTTGCTCCCCGGTCTACCATCAAATCTACGTGTAAGGCTATGTCTTCCGATGAGCAGCTCGAGCCCTGACCGTGAGCGGCGGCTTGAGCCAGAAAGAAAACGTCTGCTGCTTCAACCAATCGTCGCAGGTCTCGTCCAGCTCAAACTCAAAGTCCCAGAGCAAATGGCTCAGTGCCAGTCTCAACTCATACTGTGCCAAACTGCGAGAGAAGAAGATTAGTCATGTGCGCAACAGCGACTGGCAGAGGTGGTAGACTCACTTTCTTCCAAGACAAGCGCGTGGGCCGACCGAGAAAGGGTTAAACGCCTTTTTATCATCCTTTTCAAATTCAACGGCACCTTCTGGTAGCCATCGCTCCGGAGCAAAGTCATCTGGCCGCACAAAGTTGCGCGAAGAGTGAAAGGTTGGGTAATGCAGGATGAATACCGTGGTGCCCTTGGGGACATACTCGCCGCAGATCTGCATTCCTCCTGCTGGGACTAGTCTCGCGAGAGTTTCTGGGGCGCCGGGGTAGACTCGCATGGCCTCGTCTAGCACTGCGGTCATGTACGTAAGCTTCGGGAGGGCCTCGATGGTCATGTCTTCCTTGGAGTTGAAGCTGTCGTGAATTTCCTTCTTCAATCTCTCCAAGCAGTTTTTGTTCTTCAGGAGCAGGTACAGCGTTCCGGATAGCACTGTTGCCGTGGTCTCTGAGCCGACTACCATGAACAGGGCAGCGTTGCCGACCATTTGGTCCAAAGAGAGGTGAGCTTTCTTTCCATCAGGCCCACCCATGATCAATCCCCAGAGATCTGGACGATCAGTCTTTCTTTCCAATCGCTCTCTCACTCTATCCTCGGCGAACTTCATGTGGGCGTCTCGCTTCGCCTTCATCGACTTTGGCACCAACAGCGGCAGAATCTGGGATGCAAACGGGATGTGGTAGAACACCACAATGCGAATGGTGACGACTTTGATAGTCGCGACAATTACCCGCACCCAGCTGTTGTACTCAGAGCGCTCCAGTAGACCAAGAGAGGCACCGAATGCAAGATCGCCCATGACGTCAAAGGCCAGGAAGTTGAACATGTCCACCATGTTTGTCTCGAGTCCTTGTTCGGCGCGTGACTGTATTGCTGTGACCAGTCTATTGATATGTTTGCGTAGCAGGGGCTCTTGTTCTTTTAGAGCCCGAGTAGAAAAGCCCTGGTTGAAGAGTTGGCGTTGCTGGCGATGCTGTTCGTCGTTTAGAACGTCGATGATGCCCGGCTCGCCTGACATGGGCGGAGGGTTCGCGAGAGGGTTCTTTGGCAGCGGCTTCCGGGGTGCGGAGTTGCCTGTCCCGTGGATATCTTGTTGAAATTAGCGAGAAGGTTTTCTGGTGAAAATAAAGGTCGAAATTACCTTTCCATGCTTCGCTGGATGTATAGCTCAATTCCCACGGGCTCAAGCGCACGACTGGACCATATTGCTCGTGGAGGCGGTGCGCGTCGAATACCGTCGTGCCCCTCCACCTGGAGAGAATGCGGGGTATGGGGGACGCTCGCCACAGGAGTGGGCCTGGGTATTTTCGAAGTGGGTGGAGGAGGATGTTGTACACGAGCCATCCAACGATGGAGATGATCTGGCAAAATTTAGAACTTCGGGACCATTACCATGTCCGTGATGCAACTTACTGCCAGAGACACGATACGTAGAAGAAGTAGCATAATCGCCATATTGAGATTTGCCGTACACAGACTACACAAAGATGCTCCGGGAGAAGACGTCGTATGAACAAAATGACAATGAAAACGCCCACCCAACTTCATAACTACCGAGCTATCTCATTCCATGCCTGACCGCTACTCAGTTTCGATAAGAGACGTCGCAACCTCCATTCGATATCACGGTACGACTTCGTCGCATTCGGTGTTTTTCTGGCTGGACGGTCGTCTCTCGGCCAGACTTGTCAACAATCAAGCCAGCTTGATCGCTATTAAGCTAGGGCATTAAGCTAGCGTATCAATTAAGCTAAGGTAGAGTAGAGGTATAAATTAATTAAGCTAAGCTACTATAAGCTAGCTTAATTATTTAGCTTAATTAGCTTAATAGAATTAATACTCTATAAAGAAGATTAAAGTAAGTAAGGTCACGTGGTAATAAGATTACGTAGAGATAAGATTATATAAGGATACCCCTATTGTCAAACAATAGCAATGTAGGATACTGGATGCACAATAATCAGCGGGAATAGTAGTATTATTCTTGAGTAGACTGGAGACGAATCGCTATCGAGCCGCGATAGCAAAGGAAGGAGTATTTAAGTCTGTCCCGGTCCGTTCTGGACCGGAAGGCACCGGATGGGTCCGGTTCCTAACACCTATACTATCCCCTTTTAAGCTTCTTAAAAGGGGGATTAATTTTATTAAGCTAATTAAGCTAAACAAGCTAAGCTTATAAATCTTAACTATTAAGCTAATTAAGCTAAGCTAAGGTAGAGGTACCTACTAATCAAGCTAAGCTGGGGCACCCAGCTTGATTGGCTTGATTGTTGACAACTCTGCTCTCGGCGTCTCTTCGCCAGCACTGCGTGCAACCCTAGACTTGATCAAGACAAGCGAACAAAACTGGTTCCACTACGCGTTACACTCTAAGGCAGGTCCTAATCTCTGTATCATCGAGGGTGTCCAAGAAGGTCCGTTTTGACGAGTGTTGTGAGTAATCCAGCCATGCTTACGACGATTCGCATATTGGAGGTACATTGTATATAGCCATCGTGGAATACCAGAGCTCACGAGAATGAACCATCCATTGTCTGATTCAACATCTCGACCTTCTCTGGACTTCTATTGAAGAATCCACGTCTTTCCCCAATATGCGCAGCCAGTCTAGCCACTTTAGGCCCTCTGTGGCTTTCTTTTGCCCTCAGAGCAAGGCCCCCACCGAGGCGTACCTCGAGCAATTACAAAAGTACATTGTTGGAACACCTCTTCTCCAACCTTTCGCAGAGGCCATCACGTCGTTGAAAGACACGTGGGGCACACTCTGTGAGGGCCACGCGGACATTGCCAAACTCCAGTCAGGCGAACGACACGTCGCCAGTCTAGAGCGATGGATTACCGACGGGGTAGCTGGACCAGTCTCCAGTTCCATGTCGGGGATTCTAGCATTGCCGTTGTTGGTCGTCATCCAGATTTGCCAATACTTCCAGTTATTGGAGTTGCACGACCTCACACATGAGCAAATGCTGGCAAGTCTGAGGAATGGTGGCGGTGCTCAGGGATACTGCGGAGGTCTTCCTACAGCGTTCGCCGTCTCCTGCGCTAAAGACGAAGAGGATGTGGTCCGTCTTGCTACCAACGCTCTACGGTTGGCTTTTGCTGTGGGCGCGTTTGGTGAGCTGGGCGACGACGAGTCGATTGAAGGAGCGACGACCATCGCCGTGCGATTAAGAGCTTCTCAGCAAGGAGAAGAGCTCGTCGAGGGCATTCCTGGTGTAAGTCACATTCGTCCCTTGGTCCCAGCTAGGATCTCTTATGGCCCGTCCCTTCGCGGCTTTTACCAGATCGCAACTCGGCCGGTTGATGGACGCAAGCTGCGTACATCTAGCCATCCTATTTCTCGTGCGACATTCATGTGCTTACACACTTAGTGCTACATTTCGGCGATAACCGACCCAAGAACGATAAGTATTGTCGGTCCAGTCCTAGAGCTCAAGAAGGTGGCCGACAGAGCTCGTAGCCAAGGGCTACTAGTTACTGATATCCATATCCGTGGCAAAGTACACAACCCAGAGAATGCGCCTCTGGTCAAGGTGCTGTTTAATCTCTGTCAGGAGCATGATGAGATGACATTGCCTGATGCAAGTCAGCTGCGGGTTCCTGTGCGATCAAATTTGACTGGCAAGTTGCTGGACAACTGCTCGCTGACACACGAGGCGATCAACACGATCCTTGCCTCGCGATGCGAATGGTATCGGCTCTTGAAGGAGGTGACGGAAGACCTGGCAGGAAGCGGTACTGAGGCCCATACATTCGCGCTGTTTGGCATCGGAGACCCGGTCCCTCTCATGCCGTTCCACAATGCCCGGTTGCGGGTGTCGAAAGTGGAAGCTCATACCGCTATTCAGGAAGCCAGGTTGGCTGAGTACAGATAGTAAGTTGCGTGTGGAGGACGCTGTCGAAGAGCTCTACGCTCCCCTATCCTGCTTAAGTTAGCGTCACACTAACGCATGACATCAGCCCGGACGACGCCATCGCCGTTACAGGAGTTGCATGCCGACTCCCACGCGCAAACGACCTCGAAGAACTATGGCAGCTCCTCGCCGCTGGCACATCGACTTGCGAAGAGATCCGCCATGACAGAGTTCCGATGCACGAGAGCTTTCGGGCGCTCCAAAATGACAAATGGAAGCCGAAGTGGTTCGGCAACTTCATTGATGGGGCCGATGAGTTCGACTGGGCTTTCTTCCGTTCCAACGCCAAGGAGGCTGCCAGCATGGACCCTCAGCAGCGGATCTTGTTGGAACTGACCTTCCAGGCTCTGGATTCCGCAGGGTATCTCCGCAGACATGTTCGCGAGAACGGAGACAGAGTTGGCTGCTTCATTGGAGCGAGTTTCATCGAGTACACGGATAACACCAGTGCTTATGCGCCGACTGCATATACAGCGACCGGTACAATTCGCGCATTCCTCTGCGGAAAGCTCAGCTATTACTATGGCTGGACTGGTCCGGCGGAAGTCATCGATACTGCCTGCTCTTCTTCGCTTGTCGCTATCAATCGCGCGTGTCAATCCATTTGGTCGGGCGAGTGCCCTATGGCAGTCGCTGGTGGAGTCAACATCATATCTGGTGTTCACAATTACTTGAACCTTGGAAAGGCTGGCTTCCTCAGCCCGACTGGTCAATGTAAGCCATTCGACCAATCAGCAGATGGGTATTGTCGTGGGGACGGTGCTGGCATGATCGTGCTGAAGCCCTTGAAACAGGCTTTGGCAGATGGCGATCAGGTATTCGGTGTCATACCGGGATCATCGACCAACCAAGGTGGCTTGTCTGCGTCTTTGACAGTCACCCAGCCCTCGGCCCAAGTCAGCCTGTACCAGTCGATTCTCAAGCGTGCTGGCATGAGCCCAAACCATGTGTCCTACGTCGAAGCTCACGGGACTGGTACGCAAGCCGGCGATCCTCTTGAGGTTAGCAGCATCAGAGATGTTTTCGGTGGATCAGATCGACCCACGAAGATGTATCTGGGCTCTATCAAAGCCAACACCGGTCACGCAGAGTCAGCTGCAGGCGTCGCTGGAATACTCAAGGTCATTGCCATGTTGCAAAAGAAGGCAATCCCACCTCACGCATTCTTCAATTCCTTGAACCCGAAGATTCCTGCGCTAGGCCCAGACAAGATTGCTATTGCAAAGAATCTGAAACCATGGGAGGTACCCTTCCGAGCTGCGTGGGTCAACAACTACGGGGCCGGAGGAAGCAATGCATCGCTCGTTGTTTGCGAAGGGCCTCGGAAGAGTGAGGATGAAGTGTAAGTTTATATATATCAAAACTGGTAAGACCAACACTAATATGTTTGAGCAGACCAACACGCCTCCCTGCAGGTACTCGGTACCCGATCATACTGTCAGCCCACACGATTGAGAGTCTCAAGGCCCACGCAGAATCTCTGAGGTCTTACGTCAGTCGAGGAAACGTGGACCTTGCCAATCTTGCTTACACACTTTCCGAGCGACGGAAGCGACATTCTGTGGCGTGGATGACAACAGTCTCCGAGATCGCCGGCCTGCAACCAGAAATCTCCACCACTATTCGGCCATGCAACATCACGCCATCATCAAAACAGGTCGTACTGGCGTTCTCGGGCCAGAGCAAGCAGACTATTGGTCTGCCGGAGACACTGTACAAGTCTACCCCTAGGCTACGGCACTACGTCGAGGAGTGTGACGACATTCTCGTCGCCTTCGGTTGTCCATCAATCATCCCAGCCATCTTCCAAACTTCAGCCATAACCGACCCAGTCCTGTTGCAGACGGGTACCATGGCTGTGCAATACGCGAGTGCTAGGTGCTGGATAGATGCCGGCGTTCAACCAGCTTGTACCATTGGACATAGCTTTGGGGAGCTGACAGCATTGGCCGTGTCCGGTGTACTCTCTCTTGAAGACGCTCTTAAGCTTGTTGCTACACGAGCGCAGCTCATGGCGACTAAATGGGGACCGGAAAGAGGCACCATGCTTGCGATCTTCGCACCAGTCGCTATCGTCACGCGCATAGTTGAAGCTGTTGGGAACAACTCGCTAGAGATTGCCTGTTTCAATGCGCCCAACAATCAGGTCGTAGTTGGTACCCAGGCTGCAGTGGCTGATACGGAGACATTGCTGGCTACTGATCTCTCATTCAAGGGTATCAAGAGCCAAAGAGTTGACGTCACCCATGGATTCCATTCTGTCTTCACCGAACCGATTCAGGAGGACCTGGCGAAGTCCTTGGAGTCGTTGGCTTTCCAGAAAGCTTCCATTCCTATCGAGCCATGCACACAAGTACACACCAGCTCGATCACTGCTGAGCATGTTGTATCGCACCTCCGACAACCCGTCTACTTTGTGGACGCTGTTCAGCGGATAGAAGAGCGATTGGGAGGTTGCGTCTGGCTCGAGGCAGGATTTGATTCGTCCATCATTCCCATGGTCAAGCGTGCGAGTGCCAAGTCAGAATCGCACTCGTTTTACAGCATCAAGACAGCTGGTGCTGTTCATCCAACCGAGGCTCTTTCTCAAAGCACTATCGACCTGTGGAAAGAAGGAATCGACGTTACACCTTGGGCGTTCCTGTCTCCGCTCGATGCTGGGGTAGAGCCTATCTGGTTGCCCCCTTATCAGTTCCAGAGATCCAAAGCGTGGCTAGGTAAGTTGCAACTGCAAGAGAAGTACGTGAAACATATGCTGACCTGTAATTTCCTTACTGCAGAGAACGTTGATAGAGCTACTGAGCTCCAGAAGAGTATAGCCGCTCTCGTTTCGCAAAAGCCGGAGGCAGCTCCTGTTCCTGTATCCGTTTGCTTAGTGCATCATGCTGGGTCGACTGGCAGTACGGAAAAGTTCGTCATCAACAACTCAGCTAGTCGCTTCCGCGAAGTCATCAGTGGCCATGCTGTCCGAGGACGCCCGCTTTGCCCTGCTTCCATGTATATGGAGTGCGCAGCTATGTCAGCACAGCTTCTTGGTGCAGATCTCAGCTCCAAATCGCTGGTGTTTGAGGACCTGTCGTTTGAATCGCCGCTAGGCGTCAACCTAGACCGCGACGTCAGCCTGACCCTGGAGGAGACCGCCACGCAGAGCTGGAAATTTGTTCTTTCGAGTTCTCCCGGATCTGCAAGTGCTTCGACACGTGCAACTGTTCACGGCAGAGGTCAAATGCTTTTGACTGCGGAGCCGCGGTTTTCCACATACAAGCGACTCATAGCTGAACGTCTTGAATCTATTCGATCAAGTCCAAGCGCAGAGAAGCTCAACGGCGGACGAGCATACAAGCTTTTCTCAAAAGTCGTCGACTACGCCGACTTCTTTCATGGGATCAAAAGCATTGTGATAGACAAGAACGAGGCACTCGCGGAGATCCGTATGCCGGACAGTCATGTCGGAGGCGATGAGAGTTCGGTCACGAAGCACTGCGACACTGTGTCTATCGATGCTTTCATCCAGGTTTCTGGCTTGCTCATCAATAGCAGCAAGGCTTGTCCTCCGGGCCAAGTCTTCGTAGCTTCAGGTCTCGAAGACATCACCATGTCGAAACATTGCGATTTCGACGCTCATAAGGACTGGAGCGTCTACGCCATTTTCACCCTCATCGATGATGTGCACGCGACGGGTGACGTCTTCGTGTTGACCAAAGCTGGTGATTTGGCCATGACAGCTATTGGTGCCAAATTCCATCGCCTGGAAATCTCCAAGCTTGAGCGAACACTGGACGTAGCCAATGGATCGAAAGCTGTTCCAAAAGAGGATACACGTGCCCCGCTTCCCAGCCCCATGCCTTCTTTCCAGAGCTCCAGGCCTATCGCAGTCCAGACTCCTATGCCGCTAGCCCCTGACAACGACTCCGGCTTCTCTAGCGCATCCTCGGACGACGAAGGAGAATCAGATGACAGGGAGGCTCCGTTGAAGACGATGCTTTCCACATATACCGGTGCACCGGTAGACTTCATCGCCTCGAACACATGCATTGGTGACCTCGGTATCGACTCACTGGCATCTGTCGAGCTCTCAGATGAGATTAGCGAACGTTTTGGGAAACTGGTTTCACCTGGTGAGCTTTTGACGATGAGCTTTGGCGCGTTGAGCCAGATAGTGTTTCCTGGTGCCGCCAAGATAAGTCAAAAGCGCGCCATACCAACCGTGAAGCAGACCGCGGCCGCTCCGTCACCAGCTTCTGAGGCACTTGCAACGAGACCAAAGATAAACCCAAGCTCCAACCAGAATATTGTGGATTCCTCTGGCGACATTCGACGTACAAAGTTGTTTGAACTTATCTCAGAGCTTTGCGGTGCAGATGCCAGCCAAATACAAGAACACCAACTTCTCCAGGATCTCGGTTTTGACTCCTTGTCTACAACAGAACTCGGGTCTTGTATATCCGACGAGTTCGATATCGATCTTGATAGCGCCGATACTCTCCTCGATGTTTCTGTGAAGGAACTTATGCAGCTCATTGGAATATCTTCATCGAAACCCAGCTCCTCGCCCTCGGCGCCGCCAATCACACAAATGTCTGCTGCTTCTACAAGCGGTCTTGACAAGTCCGCAGGCATTGCGGATCCATTCCAATCTCTTTTAGCAGCAGAGTCTTCACTCCAAGATTATGCGATGTCTTGCCAGTTCACTGAGTACCTTGCCAAGGTCGCCGCTCGTCAAGATGAACTACTACTCGCCTATCTCGTCGAAGCTTTCCAGAAACTAGGGATCGACCTCAAGGTTATCGGTAAAGGTGAGAAGATTCCTCCCTTTACCTATCAACCCAAGCACGACAAGGTTGTCCAAAGGTACTATGAGATTCTTGAGAAGCACAGCATCATCGAAAAGAGGGGCTCGGGTCATGTCCGATCATCCGGGTCATGCACGTTCGCACCTTCCGCTCAGCTCTTGCATCAACTCATCGCCGATTTCCCACAATACAGCTGCGAGGCTGAGCTCATGGCTCTCACTGGCCCGAAGATTGCAGAGTGTTTGAGGGGATCGGAGGACCCTGTAAAGCTTCTGTTCGGCACTAGCAAGTCCCAGGAGATTGTTGGCAACTTCTACACCAAAGCTCCCATGTTCGCCACACTGACCGAAGTGCTTGTCGATTTCATGGTTCGCTTGGTCGAGAAGGCCCACGGCCCAGTCCGCATCCTCGAGGTTGGAGCCGGTATGGGTGGGACAACCAAGCGCCTTGGTGAAGCTCTCAGCGCGGTCGGCCACCCCATTGAGTATTTCTTCACAGACATATCCTCAACACTTGTTCGGAACGCATCGAAGAAGTTCAAGTACCCGTGGATGCAGTTCAAGACACTCAATCTGGAGGTCGAACCTCCCGCAGATATGGCTGGGAAATTCGACGTCGTCATCAGCACGAACTGCGTTCATGCGACAGCCAACAGGACTGATACTTGCCGCCGCATCAAACAGATGCTAAACCCCAACGGTCTATTGGTACTCAGTGAAATCACTAACATCTTTGATTGGCACGAGGTCGTCTTTGGTTTGCTAGACGGCTGGTGGCTGGCAAATGATGCCACGCATGCCATCCAGCCTCCAGCAGTCTGGATGGATTTCATGCATCAAGCCGGATTCCCTAGTGCTACTTACTCTCAGAGCACTGTGCCGGACTGCAATCTTGAACGACTGCTCGTGGCTTCTGCCCAGCAATATCCGGAGCCATCTCGTCTGGTAGAGCCACCAGTGACTGGTCTCGAGACCGTTGTTTACAAGTCCATCGATGGAGTTGAGATCGAAGCGGACGTCTACTTGCCGAACAGTCTGCCTACCAGCTCAATGCCTGTAGGTAAATAGGCCCACATATATGCTCATGGTCTTTACTAAACATCGTGCAGCATTGATGATTCACGGAGGTGGCCACATGACACTGTCGCGCAAAGCAATCAGACCAGCACAGACGAGATTCCTGCTTTCGCACAACATCCTGCCCGTCAGTGTGGACTATCGTCTGGTGCCAGAGGTCAACATCATTGAGGGACCATTTTCCGATATCCGAGATGCGTATGTTTGGATCCAGACGAAGCTGTCTGCGACCACATCCAAATACGGCATCTCTATCGACACAACTCGCATCGCCGCGATTGGATGGTCTACCGGCGCTCACCTCGCTATGAGTCTGGCCTGGACTACCAAGGAGCTGAACCTTCCACCTCCGGCTGCGGTATTGGGCTTCTACGGACCGACGGATTTTGAATCTGGCTCTCTGGAGAAACACCACAGCGAAAAGCATCACGGACAATTTCCTGCCCGCCGAATGCGGTTGGAGAAGATCATGCAGTCTTTGCCACGCACGCCTGTCTCGAATTACGGAGCCATGATGGATAGTAGTCAGTTGGGCTGGGTCAAACCCGGCGATCCACGCTCCGAACTCATCTTCGCGGTTCTCAAGGAGGGCATTGGATTGAACGTCTTGCTCTATGGTCTCTCTCAAGAAGCCTTAGCGCTGAAGCCTGACCCAGCGCTCGTTGGAGCAATCAGCCCAATGGCATATGTGCGAGAAGGGTCTTATAACGTTCCCACATTCGTCATTCATGGCACGGAGGACGAGATCGTTCCGTTCAAGACAGCCGAGTTATTCATCAAGGAGCTGGAGAAATCTGGCGTGGAATGCGGCTTTCTGCCAATCCCAGGCGCGAAGCACATTCATGACTTGCATTTGAAACCGGGCAGCAAGGAGTGGAGGGATCAAGTTGAGCCAGGATATCGGTTTCTTTTCGATATACTCGATGTGTCCGCTTGAACAGTTACCTTATTCGACGTAGCACGGGATTTTTCTGGAATCGATCCGTACTCATCTCTAGTAGACTGTGATTTTCATCTTGCAAGAGTGGTAAATGTGCGAACCTCGTGATGATCGGCGTAACACGTCTGGCAAGCAACTTTGCCATGCGCCCACTCGCTTGTCGATGAGATGAGCAGCTCAACCGAAGTCAAGCAGCATCATTGATAGTATACCGAAATGGAGCGCACCACTCATGCCATCATTGTTTATGGTATGTATCTCTTATCGTCCGACATCGCCCCTGGAAGAATACCTGTCTTTTAGAGAAAAGATCGTATCTATTACGGACCGAATATAACCCCTAGACCCTACATCTGCCAGCGGCAAATACGAATTGGACCGAAAACCGGCGGGCAGACAAATATGCATTCAGTCTGCTAGCATGTCTGGTGACACGCGATGCGGGACTGGGTCAACCAGATGCATGCAACTAGTGTAATACAAAAGATGCTAAAAGGTAGCTGGCACCCGAATCTATACCATCGTCCTCACTAAGGCCGTTTTCCAGCATCAGTATAACTCTCCCGAAGCACGAGTGCCAGTTACTACAGCGAAAATGGGTGACACATCTCAAGACCAAAAGAGAAAGATCACTCAGGAGGAAGAAGACCAAATATGGTCTTGGAACGCCTCTCTGCCACCAAAGCCTCACCTCACGATCGCCCAAGCGTTCTCTGCACAAGTAAAACGCTCACCTGACGCATCCGCCATCGACGCCCCAGACGGCACGCTAACATATGCGCAACTCGACGACTACTCAACGCGCCTGGCTCGACATCTCCGCACTATTCTGGATGGCATCACGGCCGATGACATTGTTCCAATCTGTTTCGACAAGTCCATCTGGCTGATCGTCTGCATGATGGCTGTGTCGAAAGCGGGGATGGCGTATTCGACCCTTGATCCTGCGAATCCAACTGAGCGGTTGCATGCGTGTCTATCCACGGTCAGCCCTCGAGCAATGTTAGTAGAGGAAAAGTTCAAGCAGAGATTTCCTGAAGAGAATGGGATGCAACTGGTGGCGAACGTGCCCGACATATGCAGTGCTGGCTCTGAAGTTCAAGCAAACGATGGTGCTGACTTGCCTATTCATCTACCCGACGATCTTGCCTACGTATGTTTCACGTCTGGATCGACGGGTTTACCCAAGGTAGTTCAGCATACGCAGAGCAGTGCGGTTTCAAACGTCGTGCATGGCCGCGGTTACGGAATCAACAGCCGCGTTCTCAACTTCGCCTCGCCGGCTTTCGCTGCCAGCGTGGTGACTACATTGAAAACGCTGTGCAACGGCGGGGTACTGGTTCTTCCACCAGAGCGAGAACGCATGGGCGGTATAGCGAACTTCATTACCAGGAAGGGGGTCACAGCAACATTCCTCACGCCCACACTGTTGAACCTGTTGAAGCCGGAAGAGGTGTCTTGCCTACAGTTACTCATTGTTGGTGGTGAGCCTGTTCCCCAACGCCTCATCAACATCTGGGCACCCCGGCTAGCACTTATGGACGCCATCGGCATGACAGAGGGTGTGGGTATTGCAAATGCTATCGATGTCAGTGGAAAAAAGTGTAGGGCGCGACAGTTCATGACGGGTTGTGCTTGGATCGTGGACCAAGACGATGCGAACACTCTGGCGCCGATTGGAGAAACAGGAGAGCTGCTTTTCGAAGGACCAGCGTTGTGCCAGGGATATCGAAACGACCCAGAAGCTAATGCAAAGGCATTCATTGTGGGGCCACCGACATGGGCAGAAAAGAGGGGAGAACAGCGACCGCGGAGGTTGTTCCGAACCGGAGACTTGGCAAAGTATGTGGAGGATGGGGTTGTCCAGATCGTGGGGAGGAAAGACACGCGTGTCAAGCTGCACGGGCAGCGTTTTGAGTTAGGAGAGGTGGAGAAGTCCATGCTCGATATCCTTCCGCCGAGCGTGACTGTTGCAGCGGAGATTGTGGAACCCACGAGCGGTACTGGGCCCATGCTTGTTGCCTTCATCCATGGCTTGTCAGCGGACTTTTCCAGCGAGGTTAGACAGCTGAGAGAGAGGCTAGCAACTACACTTCCGGATCACATGGTACCCCGCGGATTCGTGGAGCTCAAGGAACGACCATTGAATCCATCCGGCAAACTCGATCGGAAACTGTTGCGCAAACAAGCTGCCGAGATGCCGCTGGTCGAATTGGTAAAACACACTGGTTCTTTGGACAAGGCCACGCCAGTAACCCCGCAAGAGAAGACGATGCAGGGCTTATGGAGTAGTGTGCTGGGTCTTCCTATGGAGTACATCGGGTTGCAAGATGACTTCTTCCACCTGGGTGGTGATTCTTTGCACTGTATCAAGTTGATTGCGGAAGCACGATCGAAGCAGATTGGTCTTACCATCGAAGATATTCTCGAACATCGGACTCTTCAGGTCATGAGCAAAGCAGCCAGCTTCGGGGTGAACGTCCAGTCGACTGAGCAAGAAAACGAGGAACTAACATACACGATAACCGAAATCGCTCCAAGTATCTCACCAGAAGATGTCGAAGAAATTGCCCCAGCGACAGATTGGCAAGCTTGGTGTATCGGTCAAGGTCTGCTCAAGTCTCATGGCTGGCATGACTACATGATCTTCAAGTTTGCCAAAGCGCTGGATGTTGAGAAGCTGCGATATGCTTGCCAACAGCTTATAGACCGGCATGCGCTTCTACGAACAGTATTCGTTGCAAAGGCAAGGAAGACCTTCCAGGTTGTTCTGAGCTCTAAGGCATACCCCTTCCATTTCACCTTGGTACAGGCGAGTGACGGTCAGAATGTGGATGAGCTTGTCAAAAGCACCATTCAGCAGGACATGAGGCGACAAACTCAACTCGGTGATCCATTGGTAACTTTCGCTCTTGTGCAAAACCCAACGGAGAACACAAACCAACTGATCCTCCGAATCTCTCACGCTCAGTACGACGCACTCAGTCTTGACAAGCTGTGGCGACCGTTGGAAGCGCTGTATCTTGACAAGTCACTGGAAGTTATTCCTTTCACCAGATTCTGCGCAGAAGCGTCGCTAGCCAGCAAGAAATCTGAATCTTTTTGGAAAGGGGCCTTGGCCGATAGCGCAATGAGCGAAGTGCGTCCTCAAGCCCGTCCCAGCATCGACTATCCTATCAATACCGCCGTCAAAGCAGTAATCCCATTGGTGGACTTGAAAACATCTGGTTACACGAGCGCAACCGCCGTTCTTGCGTCCTGGTCGATCGTCCTGTCGAAGCTCACAAACAAAGACTCCGTTGTGTTTGGATACATAACTTCCGGAAGACATCTGCCTATGCCTGGCATTTCGGACATTCTCGGACCATGCATGAACATCTTACCTTTGCGTACCAATGTCGTGTCGACTGCGCCAACCTCTTCGCTTCTCAGCTCGGTCCAAGGCGATTACCTCAAGTCACTTCAGCACGGCCATCTCGGACATAACCGCATCATTGAGAACTGCACCAACTGGCCTCGGTGGACGCGCTTCTCTACAGTAGTCAACCATCTCAGCTTCGAGCTCGTTAAGCCGCCATTCTCTGGAATTGGGGAGTGCGAGTTTAGCGTTTATGAGCCAGAGCATGACAAATCCGACCTATGGTTACAAACGTTTGCTCGTAATGACAAGCTAGAAGTTGAGTTGAGGTATTCGACGGAGGCTTTCCCGGAAGGTTGGGTGAAGACAGTACTGGACAGCTTCATCAAGACATACCAACAACTACCTGGTGTACTGGAGCGGCCACTGGCGGACGCCCTTCCTCAGCTGAATACGATTGCGCCCCATAATGCTTCAATCCACCGTGAAGGACCGGTGAAAGAGTCGTCAATGCCAGGAACAGATCATCCCAAGGCTTTGCAAGAGTTGGTGCTATTGGCTTGGAAGTCAGTCTTGGGACCCGACTTTAAGTCGTATCCTGGATTTACAGACAAGACTCCATTCTATGAGATCTGGGGCAGTAGCATCGCCGCTGCAGCGTTCGCTTCAGAATACTCGAGGATGGGTCTTGCTGTCAGCAGTGAGGATGTATTCGGCTCTCCTTCTATCTCAGAGATGACTGCGAATTTGTCGACTCGTACGAAGGGCGATACTGGTAAAGCTAGTTAGCATGCGCTTCCGTAGTGGGTTGGTGGTGTTTAAGACGGATGCGTGCGATAGTAACACCCATATCACAATACAATCTCTGGCAGTTGCGCGAATAGCGACCACCTTGTATATCAGAGCGGATGTTTTGGCAAGCGATACTAGGAGTGATATCATCCGTGCGTGGTGATTTTGGTCTACCAAAACACTAGAATGCTTGTTAGGTGTACTAAGCGACGATTGTAGGATTGATTCGGTTGCCGCTGGTACGGGACCCCGATCATTGTTTCCAACTACACACCAGTGATGACCACGGTACTACTATGACCCTTGAGACATACAGTGTAGTCGATGCACCTCCATCCGTATACGGTCTCTAAGAACTTCTCCTTCCGTACGGCTCGAATGGGAAAATCGCCGCAATCAGCGCCATGAAGATATACAGCGCCGCACAGATGTATATCGGAACAGCAGTTCCAGTCTGGTTCCATACGTTAGCAACTAATACCACTAGATCATCATAGCGAGCACATGCTGGAAGAGAACCCAGGCTGCTGCTTTATACCCAACTTTACCCTTCCTCGACGAAGTAACCTCAGGGTATCCACAGCTCCCTCTGCCAAAAGCTACAAAGGAAGAAAAGAGAAAACACTCACGTCAGCAACCGTAGCAATAACCGCACTCAGGATCCCCATGATCCGATTCCATCCAATCGCAATCCCATTGCCAGTACCCCTGTGCGCGCTCGGTAGCACTTCTGGCGTATACGCATACAGCGTGCCGTAATAAATGTTAAGACAGAAGTTGATGATGCACGTAAACGCCACATTCTGCACCGCAGTGCGAACCTGTGTGTACGCGAAGAAGAACGCCATGGTAACCAATGCGCCAATGACCATGGTATATTTCCGACCGAGAGGCGTATGGCACATGTAGCCCGCTAGCACGGGACCCCAGATACCGCTGAAGTTGACGAGCGTGTAGTTCCGCCACGTGATGGAGGGTGAGGGTTCACCAAAGGCGGCGCCGCGGGAACGAAGGTAGGCGGGGAGAAAGACGTTGTAGAGCGGGTACGCAAGACCGATTAGGGTCCAAGATAGCCAGATTAAACTCGTTGAGATGCCGATTCTGCGCGTGGAATAAAGACCGCGGAGGTGCATTGCGATTTCTCCAAAACCCCATTTACTCTTGTTTCCTCGCGATGCAACGCGATCTACAATACCGCATTCTTGCATCTGGGCGAGCGTGAGACTGCAGGGGCGGTTGTACTTTGTTGCGATGAATTGGAGAGTTTCGACGCATTCTGCGTCTTTTCCTTCGCTGACGAGGAACTTGGGCGTCTCTTTTAGTCGGATGACGGTAATGCGGAGGATGGACATGACGAAGACTAGGGAGCCAGAGGCATACCAGACGTACCGCCAACCTTGGTTGTTGGACTTTGTGCAAGGGCCGGCTGAGGGGTCAATGGATGGATCTGCGCAGCTGAAGTTTGGCAGGAAGGCCCAGGCGAAGAAACCGGCGACGAGTTGGCCGACGCCTGTTCGATGTGTTAGTATGCAGTATGCTTTAGTACCTGTTTGCTGCGCTCTGCTCGATTGAGAGTCGGGAAGTGCGTACCCCACCAAGCCGCCATGAGCGTAAGCATCCACTGCCTATAACTAGGCAGATACTCCAAGAAGACTGCTGTATCCAGCACCAAGTTACCCCCAGCACCGAAAGAACTCAGGCATACGAACAAGCCCAAGACTTCCCAATTGGGGCTTGCACCAGCCACTGTGAAGACGCAGGTACGGGATCAGTCAAAGTCCCACGTCCATTTTGTACAGTTGCAACTCACCAATCGCGAAGACGGAGCAGATCAGCAAACTAACGTTAAACGCCGTCTTTCGTCCAATGATATCGGCAGACATGCCCCAGAATAAAGCGCCAGCGAGCATACCAACGTACGCAGCGATGGTCAATCCGTTTTCGTAGGAAGGCTTGAACTCGAGGGTGGCCTGGGCAGCGATGACGGACTGGATAAGTAAGATGAGCGAGTCGACAGCGTAGCCAAAACCGTTCAAGACGAAGAGCTGGATCGGATTAGAGACGTCCAAGAACTTCCAGAAACGCAATACATACCTTCCATTGATACGTCGTGAACCCGATCTGCAAACACCCAAGTCATCAGCAAGCACAACCAATCTCTTCTCCAAAGCCAAGAAACTCACCTCGTCGATAGCATTATTAACCAAATGCATCTTCGCATTCAGCACCGGATCCGTGTGCTCGAGCTGCAGAATATCGTCTTTGCCCAAACTCCTCGTTTCGCCATGTGCATTTTGCTGCTCGACATCGTGGTCCTGGTCCCGTTCCTGCTCCTGCACCACCTTCTTATCTCCAAGCTTATCTGTATCCTCCATCTTTCGGCACGCAGAGCAACACGACGAAGCACCAAGATAGCTTTTGCTCAGATAAAAAAGCTTTTTGTCTTAAGAGTTCGCACACGACACCCAGTAGCGAGAAAAGAAAAAACAACCAGGAATGATGCGTCGTGCCAAACTCAAGGCAAGTGTATGACGGAGGGGAGAAGAAAGAGCACGCATGCGAGGGGTAGGTAACACTCAACCGACCATCTACCCGCGCATCGCTATAGCGCCGATATCTATCAACCAAGACATCATCCTCTTATCCCAATTTTTTCCCTTCGGCGCGCCGCACCCAATGCGCCGTCCGATCCCACCACGTTTCCATCGCTTGGCCCGAACGGCAGCAACGCGTGTCAACGAATCACAAAGACCGGTTGCGAGGACGGGAGCGGGGGTGTGATTGGCTGGGAGCGGGACGCGGCTGGGGTACGAGGTCTTGGAAAGTCTTGGGTTTTGGCAGTGGGTAGCGATACCGCCCGCAGCGGCGGGAAAGCGTGTACGGGTCATGGAATCGGATGGCGGGTGGGTGTGGAGATACGCGCGAGGTGGTGGTAGGATATGGAGATCGGGTGCGTGTTGTAGAGCTGTTGATATCGATGGACAAAGGGTAAAAGAATACACATGTCGCGAAACGAGAGCGACCCTAGTTGAGGTTATCTGCATTCATTGTAATCTATCTTTTTAAACCACGACTCGCACTTATCATCGCGCCGTGGAAGCCCTGCTAGATGAATGATAAGAACACGCTGCTGCTATAAGACCGGCGGCAGAAGAAAAAGGCCATGTACATGATATCGCCGAGGGAGTAGCAGACCTAGTATCCCAAACGCCATGCTTAACACAAGGTATACGCAACCATCAAATCCGGAAGAACAACTGAACCCAATATGAAAAGGCCTACTGCTGGCCTGGGGTCTGCGTATGGGTATCTTCTTCGGTGCTAGCAATTGCACTGTCGCCGTCCGCCATCATCGTAATTGGTGTAGGCGCGATCCGCCGTCTCTTGCTCTCTCGCGCATCTGCGTCCGGTTCTGGCACCGCATGTAGCTCTCGCTTCTTGGAGGTTGAGGATACATCGTCACGGTCAGACTCGCTCATTTCGCTTTCTCTGCGTCCGACGTGTCCGATGTTGGGCATACCGCTGACTGAGCTGCTTGCACTGTGAGTCGCGCCTTGTCCGTGAGCTGGTGTAAGAGGTGGTGTCCACATTGGTACAGGTCCAGAATTGGCGGCAGCTATGCTAGGAACTGACGACATGGCCGGGGTGGGAGCGTTCATGTTGTTCTGGTCACTCGCACCTGGAGCAAAGGATGAAGCAGTAGCAATGCTGGAAACGGAGTTGCTCCTTGTGGGGCTGCCGGGTCTTGCGGGGACGAACGAGCTCGGAGAGGCTGGAAAGCCTGCAGATGGTTGCCGCTGCATAGGTGGCGCGGTTGCCGTCGCAGTAGCTGACATGCTTCCGGTCGTTGGTGTAGGAGTTGGGGTAGAATTGTTCGATGCATGGCCTCCTGTCGTATTGATCGCAGCAGGAGTTTGCTGTGGTCGACTATGGACAGCTAATGGTCCAGTGTATTTCTCCCCGAGTTCGCCGGGTGCAAATGTAACCGATGAACAGAAGCCATCAGAGGAGCTCATCAACAGCATAGAGCCATCATTGGACCTATTGATTTGTTAGCCGAGTCCAAAGCGGAAGTGTTGTCCAATTACTTACCAAGTAATATCAGTGAAAGTCGCAAAGTGCAGGTTGCTAACAATGCACAGTGGTTTTTGTTGTTGCGTATCATAAATGTGGATGGCGTCTTGCGTCGCAACAGCATAGATCATACGATACGGCAGAGTGAAAGCTGAAGGAGGCCCGGCGGGCACCCCGGATTGAGATGGAGCTTCGCCGTCGGTGGGCTTTGGTGACGGTGCCGAGAGGCTTGGAGAAGGTGACGGTGCACTTGTGATGGGCGGAGGGTCCATGGATGAATGGGATGTAGGAGGCTTCGAAGGCATGACTGGCTCAGGCAAGGACGGAATCTCGTCGTCCATGTTTGAAGTGTCGATGGTGATCTGCCGTGTTGGTGGAACGGACTGGCGCAGGGTATAGTATACTGGCGAGCAACGAACAGCAACCGACGGCTTCTTGTGACCCGGAAGATACGCGACCGGAGGCTTGTTCAGCCCTGCACGGGTATATATGTACACTGTGTTCGTGATATCCTCGGCGGGTTTCGATTCGCCAATCGACGGATGTATCGCTTTGTATTGGCCCGCGGGTGTGAAGAGCAAGCTGCCATCGGGCGCGAACGTAAGGCGTCGGAAGAACGAGGTCAAGGTTTCGTTGAAGTAGATGGGTGCATTGCGGACCCCAATTGTGCCGATGCTGCTGATACTGGGCGAGTTGGGCATGACTGCAGGTAGTGGCATCGAGGGAGCCGGTGAGGCGGAGCGGCGCATCGAGGGAGAGGAGCCGAAAGACGAACGACGGCTGTGCGAGGTTGGCGGCGGATGCATGGTCGGGAGGGCCAGTGATTGCGGTGTGCCAGGCATCGACGGCACCGGCGAGCCGATTGCCATTGAGTCGGCCACAAAGGACGCTCGGCCGCCAAAGTCTGGAGGCGCAGGGCTGTTCGAGGATACACGTCGCGCGGGCAGGTCCATCTTGGTGACCTTGCTGTGCTGAGCCAACGAGAATTGGCCGTCCTTGTTCTTCAATGTGTAGATGTGTACGGACCGATCGGACGACTGGGTTGCAATGTATTCGTTCATGGGGTCCCACGCCACGCCTTGCACGTAGTGGTTGTGCTCAGCAATCTGGCGAACGATGCTTCCTAAATATTATTGAGCAATTTTCGGAGTGGTGCCAGGGAAGATGTCGTACCAGTTTGAGCGTTGTATATGCGGGCAATGTTATCCATGCTTCCTGTGATGAAGAAGACGCCATCTGGTGACCAGGCAAGGTCGTAGATCTCAGAGCCTATAGACCTGCACATGGCCTTGACCCGCCATGTCTCTTTGTCTTCAAGACCCTCTTCGAAGTTGTGCGTGGTCTGGTTCTCAGCTGGGACCCAGAGCAGGATGTTGCCATCATCGCCGGCGCTCGCGAGCATTTCACCTACAACAGGTTAGTTGCTGTTCTCGTTTGCATCTGCAGGAGCGAAATACCTCGCGGACACCATCGTACCACATTCACAGCCTGTGTGTGCTTTACGAGGGTTGACAGATAGGTGACCCTGCGCTCTTCGCCATGTGTCTCAACGTTCCAAAGCTATTGTACACATCAGCGCAAGTCTACGTCATTGTGATGTTGATGTCGACGCACCCGGACGTTGTTGTCTCCGCCAGCTGTTGCGAGGCGTCCCTTGCCATGCGGCTCAAAGTGAGCTGAGTATATGGGAGCATTCTCGTTGTGCCAGGACACCAAAAGCGGAGCAGCCTTCATTTTCGGCAAAGCTGCGGCTCATGGGCCCTTTCAAGAATCGAGGTTCTGGATAGCAAGTCGTATCGAAGCGTGTACGTGGAGGTATGCGTCAAGTGTCGGGTTGTTGGTGGCAGACAGTGATTGCGTCGCTGGGAGAGGGTGCCGGGTGTGCTGATTGCAGAGGATGGTTTGTGAGGGGTCAAGAGAGAAGAGCAGCGAATATAGTTTCGGGTCGTGGATGCAATGTTTTCTTTGGGAGCGTGCAGATCTCTCGAGACGGTCTTTGAGGTGCCTGATGCTAGGGTCGCGACGATTCCGCGTCGCCTGCTAGCTTGATCAGCAAAGCTTATTGGGTCTAGTTTCACGGTCGGATGCACCGGGCACGGCGCCCTCTTTATAAAGCGGGCGTATGCTGCGGCAAGGACGCGTCTTGGGGCGTTGGTTCTCGTGTGCCGCTATATTGCTGTCGATGGGCTCCCCGACTGTCTGTATAGCCGCCTGGAGACGAGTTTGTCAATGTCGCTCCTTTCCATCACCCCGGTGACAGCGAGCTAAAAGGTGAGACACAAGCGAGATATGGGCCTCTTGCAGCGCCACTTATGCATCCAACAACGAGTTACGTTTCTTATCATTTATGCGGCACGAACGACTGACCCATTGTTTTGACCGTGCACGGGCCTAGACTGCAAGATCGGGATTCTGACAAGACGAGGCCAATACATCCATCCACACTATCCTAGTACGATGCATCACTTGATACACCGGTCCACTCATGGCCTCTTGGTTTGTAACAAAAGCAGGTTATACGCCAAAAAACTTCAATTCCCCCCGTCACCGTTGCCGAACAAAAGCATGCAGTAGAATTCTCCGTTCCGCCATCTTCCAGCTGAATGTGCATCTACCATGTCAGACCATGGGCCCACCCGCCTTGAAACCGAGCTCGAGCTCTTAGAGGCCATGTATCCTGAACAGACGCACCACGACCCCAAGTCACGCGAGTTAAAGTTCTCACACGACAGCCATGCATCGCTCCTTCTTCGGTTGCCGGAGCGGTATCCGGAATTAGGATTGCCGGACGTCATCTCTGCGACTGACGCAGCAAAGAACGACCTGCGGACACGTGTGAAAGATGCGGTCAAGGAGCTTGGTTTGGCGGAGGGAGAAGAAGCGCTTGATGCCATCATCGCTGCTTTCCAGCAGGTCGTTGAATCTGCTCCTGTTGCGTCTGATGCAATTAGCGACGCGACGGCAGGTGCCAATGGCAGCACCTTCAAAACCGTCATCGTCTGGCTGCACCATCTTCTGAACACCAATAAACGCAAGAGTGCTCTCTTACCTCCAGAAGTGACGCCTCCCGTATCTGGAATCACCAAGCCTGGTTATCCCGGCGTTCTCGTCTACTCTGGTCCATTTACAGCTGTCACAGAGCATGTCAATGATCTAAAAGCGAAGAACTGGCAAGCGTTCCAGGTACGCTACGAAGAAGAAGAGCTCTGGCACTTTGCGCATGGTATGGGCGTCGTAGAGGTGGAGAGTATGAGTGAGGTCGTCAAGAGCGTCGAAACTGAAGGCGCGACTGGAAATACACAGAAAGAAAAGCTCTTAAAGGCCATTGGTATAAGATGAGGTACTAGGGTAACATATAGCGCTGCTGTTACACGCATACAGGGGAGGGCGCGTAGGCCAGATTTATATTGGCTGCGTTCGCGAAGCCAACTCAGCACACAGCATATGGATTCAGTATGCCCGCTTAGCTTCTGCCTCAGCCTGACATCTTCCATCCCAACTTCCGGCACGACAGAGAGTCTTCGATGCAAATAACACACGGATCTTTCTCATTTATTCCCTTCCATCATCATAACACGATCGATAGTTATGCGGTCCAAAGGCAGCGAGTCCGTCGCTTCCGAACGCCCTGCATCTCCGATAACACCCGCGGATATGGTCAAGCGATGCTCGAATTGCAACAGTGACCTGTCTGCAGTCGACCTTGACTTGAAGTCGGTGGCCGAATACTTCAACCAAGAAGAAGTACAGAGATTTTGGGAAGAAAGTGCAGCAGACGGCTGTCTGTTTTGTCGCCTCATAACGACAGTCTGGGCAGATGCAGGACGGCGATACAGATGTTATAGGTCAGGATATGTAAAGGTTGGGCTTACTACGAACAAACAGTACTTCGTACATTTGGTCAACATACTCTCCAAATTGCCGCATACTCTTCATCGCGGCGTGTTTGCAACTGTTGCCATATATCTGAAAGGTAAAGCTAGCCCTTTTGATAGACATGTTCTCCCAGGCCAACACCGCAGGTTCCGGTCTTCCCAATCTCTTGGAGAGATATAAGCCAATCCCTCAGCAAGCCATAGATCCTACATGCTTGAGTTTGGCAAAGCAATGGTTGTCGACTTGCCGGAGTGGGCACCAGCAATGCGCTAAGAAATTCGATACCGCTGGTCCCTCTCGCCTTGTCGAACTTCGGGGCGACGTTATCAAGCTTGTACTGGCTCCAGAAGAATCGACTCAGGGCTCCTACGTTGCGCTCAGCCATTGCTGGGGCGGTTCACAGCCACTCCAAACCACTTCGAAAACGCTGGCTAGCTTCCAAAAGCAAATTCTCGCCAGGGACCTCCCCCAGACATTTTCAGATGCCATATATGCCACCCGAGCGCTTGGATTTTCGCACATCTGGATTGACAGTTTATGCATTGTTCAAGACGACGCCTTGGATTGGGAGCAACAATCAAGTAAAATGGCAAGTATATACAGCAATGCTGAGCTGGTCTTGGCTGGTGTTGCAGCGGGGTCAGCAAATGAAGGGTTTTTGCGAAAATCTAGGCAATCCTGTCAAGGAACGTTTAGCCTAGATGCAAAAGGAGGCGGAACTTCATTCACGTACACAATAGTGCCCGATTCGCATGACTCTATAGAGGAGCCGTTGTACAAGCGGGGTTGGACTCTACAAGAGAGATTGTGTGCTCGTCGCTTCCTCGCATATGGTAATTGGGAGATGAGCTGGGAGTGCAAAGGGTCTTCTTGCTGCGAATATCACGGTAACAACCTAGTTAGCGATTCAAAGTCGCAATTGGAGGGCAGCTTTGGAGCCAGGATGGATACCACCAGTCAGCAAAGTTTTGCACAGCTTTGGGGCACTCGTGTCGTCTACCCATATTGCCGAAGGTTACTGACGAGGAAGACGGATACACCAGTCGCAATTTCAGCGCTTGCCGCTCGGTTCCATGCACGATACCAAGGTACATATCTCGCTGGCTTGTGGAAAGAAGATCTCTGCAAAGCACTGTTATGGTTCTCCAAACCCCCAGGATGTCCAGCTTCGTTCTTTGCCCCTACTTGGAGTTGGATGTCGCTAGAATTGCCTCATGCAATCGATTTCGATCCTACCGTCATGTCGAATCACGTCGCGGAAGAAACACTAGTACACATCGTGCGAACTGAAGTAACGCCTTTAACGACTAATCCCTACGGTCCCGTTTCGTCTGGCACAATGCGCTTGACAGGTATACTTATCCCGGCGTCGCTCGAAGCTGGTCCTTCACGAGAAGATCCCTGGGAGGATGCCAAGTTATCTACTTTGCGGCACAACATTTCCGGTACAATTTCCTACATCGACACACCTCTCGTTCGGACAGATGTTCGACTTATGAATGGAACTGAAGAGAAGACAACAAGGCGAGTGCAGGGGCAAGAAAAGAGCTCAGGAGGACCTTATCCAGTATCACTTCTTCCAATCTTTAGATATGGCTGGGGTATAACGGGGCTTTTACTCGGGCGGTCAGCCACGTGCCCAGGCGCGTATGAGCGCATCGGCATGTTTGATTATCTTGCAGAAGCCAATTTCGAATCCATGAGAGAAGACTTCGACGTCTGCGATATCACCCTTGTTTAGTGTAGTCGAATAGTCTTATCAGTTACAAAACAGACTACTCTGGATCAACCTAGATGGATAGAGACGAATGCGAAACTGATTATCTCATTCGCTGCACTACGAGGGCGTCCATCAGGACAGCCATGTTGTCGTCAACCGCTAAGCAAACGGCCTCACCTACTATTGTTTTAGTTCCTTGAGGTACGATCGATTTTGGGACGCAATCTGACGAAACTGTTTAGAAGCTTGATACCGCAAGCTGCCGGGTGAAACCTGGGAACAAATAAACTACCAAAGAACGTCACAGTTATCGCATAAGATATGGCAACCACTCGCGATTCAAGCCAGATTCGATACTGCCATGCAAGAGATTCTTAGATGTGTTAACCTAGTGACGTGGTGTCACCAGAATGTACAAGTAAGCAAGTGAGCAAGATGTCAGTCGAGGTTGGCCCGAGCGCGGCGATTTGGCATCTTGAATCATCAGAAAAGTCTCCCTGAACACCAATTCGCGACACCACGTCGTCATACACTCTCCAACGATACCACCCAAATGGCCGCACCAACCAGATGTATGGCCACGGCCACGCGAAATATCCAAAGTCCACGAGCGGCGCGCATCGCGTACCGAACATTCGCCTCTAGCACATCGAGTCCGGCCGCATCATCGCGGAAAGTAGCGGCGGGGAACACAACATGTCTGAGGCAATTGCAGACAACACGGAATGCATCTGGGAAGGCTGCGAGTAGCTGTCAGGGCCAGACAAGGAATTTCTCGCAGTCGGCATCGCGTAGCAAGCTCAAGACGATAGATCAGATCCGGGCAAGGAACAAGGGCGGGGTATGTTATGCTGTCTGACGAGCTATACATCAGATCATAAAAATTGGTATATAGACAGAGGCTGACGAATTCGCAGCCATTCAACCTCACTGCCGCCATTCTCTTCGTTGCAGCTGGCGGAGGACTATGGGCCTACTTCACATACGAGAAAGAGCGCCTGGCGCGAAAGCGAATAGCAGAGCAAACAAAAGGCATCGGCAAGCCCAAAGTCGGCGGACCATTCCAGCTCATAGACCACAACGGCCAGCCCTTTAGCAACGAGGACATGCTAGGCAAATACTCTCTGGTACGACAACACCTCCACCCGTCCCCCTCCGAGCTCCCATACTGACAGTGGAATTACAGGTCTACTTTGGCTTCACCCACTGCCCCGACATTTGCCCCGACGAACTCGACAAAATGGCCCTCATGTACGACAAAGTCGTCGCCGAATGCGGAAACGTACTCCTCCCCATCATGATCACCTGCGACCCCGCGCGCGACAGCCCACACGTACTCAAAGAATACCTCGCCGAGTTCCATCCCGATTTCATTGGATTGACGGGCAACCACGAGCAGATCAAGGATACGTGCAAGGCGTACAGGGTGTACTTTAGCACGCCCAAGGATACCAAGCCCGGACAGGATTACCTGGTCGATCACAGCATTTACTTTTATTTGATGGGTATGTAATGATGTGCGTGTAGTGCGAGAGTGTTGGGCTAACGGGTAAAACAGATCCAGAAGGCGATTTTGTCGAGGCTATTGGACGGAATTTTACGGCGGATCAGGCGGCAAAGGTTATTTCGGATCATATCAAGGATTGGGAGAAGCCGTTGAAGAAGGAGATGAGATGGGAGTAGATGGCTGGTTGATGGGAATAGATCGGGCGCGAGTGGATTGCATATAAATACTGTTGAGGAGTGAGCGCAGGGTGCATCGGTTGCGCGCGTAGGCGGAGGAGTACTGTGTATGAATATGATGGGAGTAGACTTGTACTATACCACGGACGAAGGTGTGTAGATAACCTGTATGAATATTCATGTCGCAAATGTATAGACGTCTCTTGCAAGCATGGAGTCGACAAGTATGGGTAACAACTGGAAGTATGCACGTCTTCTGGCCTTTCTTGGTAAGGTGCAAATACAGTTGTTCGCATGTTGATTTCGCGTTGGCGATGTCGCTCTGCTCTTTGCGGCAAGTTTAGCTAAACAGCGAGATAGCTGGTGCTTGTGCAGACCCAAGCGAAGGTGCGTTGCACCTTGCATTATAGCAGAACCCAGCGCTCTTGCCAGCGCAAACGTCCCGTAAAATATACGAACAACATATTCTTAAAGACCACATATATGAGCCTAGCATGCAACCTCCTGCGGAGCTAGCGCAGATCCTTCAAAACGCCCGTTGCACTCCAAAATGTAGATACGAGGAGAAATGCAGCCGTGAACACAACCGCGGCTCCCTGAAGGTCATTCGGACGCTTCCATTGCCACCAGATCCACACGCCAAGAGACACGCAAAGAATAGCAACGTGTACCGCAACCACACGAATCCCAGACACAACATATCTCGCTCTTATACCCCAAACGTGCTCGTCTCCTTGGGCACGCTGCTCCAAGAGCTTTTTGTACTTCGGAATTTTACCAACAATGTCAACAGCGGAATCTCCTACTGTGCGGCATTTGTGTGGTATGAGTAGAGAAGGCAACCGGCAGGGATCCAAGCAAAGCCGTACATAGACTTCGAATTCATGCTTGGTGATACCAGGCTTATCTCTTGTCGCGACCGGCGGCCTCGGATCATACTCGTAGTCGCTAGACAAGGGCAGATCTGCCTCAATATCGATAGTCTGGGGAGGAAATAGTGGCAGTCTCTTGAACCGGAGGAATTCCCAGTAGCTTATGATGCGGAAGGAAAAGTAGTGGCGCGCCCATCCCCTCATCTCACGGTGTCTTCTTCCAAGGTTTCGTAGGAAGGCAGTGTCGCTGACCAAGTGGCGACCATGAATCTGATCTAGTTCGGTCGGAGTCCATGCACCGTCCACTCCGAAATTCACCCAGAGCTTCTCGTCGTACACCGAGTTGTTTACTGAGGAGCTGTGCGGGGTTGGTGAACTTGCAGATGTAGGTTGTATAGGTCCATTTCCTCCTGCCTGTAAAGCAGCATTACTCCCGGGCCGTGACTGCATCGCCTGAGTTCCAAGTGATGAGGCTGCTCCGCTGGAAGGGGTAGGATGGTGAGTACTAGGGGTGGCATCTTGATGTGGTTGGCTGGCGATGTCTTGAGAAAGATTAGATGTCTTCATGCAGGCAGCGCTTTTCGTACCTTGGAGTAAAGCACAAAGCGGTCGAGGATGATGATCAGCAGAAGAGCCCTCAAGAACCTCTTCCAATATCTCTTGTTGCTCCAGTCTCAGTTCTCTCCATCGATGCATTCCGCAAAACTGTTGAATCAGTATCGAGCATTGGGTTGAAAGGATAAACTTACACATTTCCAATGAACCCGCGTTTCATTAGGTTTCAGAGGTCTCATCCTAGGTGATAGTGGCCACCAGTCCCATTCCAATCCTGTGACCTCCTCCAGAAACCCCTGGACAGTCGACAGAAGACCGGTTTCTTCTGTTGTCTTATAGGTGATATCATTCCTTGGTATCGGTAATAGCTCTGCCAATAGTCCAGGCGGTAGGAGAAGCTCTTTGAAGCTGATCAACATTTCTTGGAAAGCTCGTTCTTCCACTAGTTTCTGAACAACAAGGTCTAATCGCGGATACTGGACAAAATGAGATATGTTCTCTTCTCCGTCCGACTCTAGATCGCTGTCATTATCACTCTCAAACTCTTCACCCGTATCTGCTGAGTGGGCTACCTGAGTATCGGTGATGGTGGAGGATACCACGGTCCTATCAAGCCAATTCTCTACGTTTGTATAAGCTTGCTTCTCTTCTCCACGTATACCAGCGAGAGCTTCCTCATTCCAAGAGCCTTGCAAAACTATGTGTCGTTCCATGATTCTTCTTGCAATCCTACTCTGACGTTGCTTAGACTTCAAAAGTTTTGCAAGCTGGCGTGTGACGACCGAATTGTCAGAGGCGACGAGATTTCCATGGAAAGCCTTCAGTAAACGTCTGAAGTTGTTGATGAGCCGTTCCTGAGGCATGAGTTGCAATGCCTTTGAGTACAAAGGAGAGAGAACGGAGCTGTTGGCAAAGACAGCGACGATCGTATGTTCCGTCTCGCTAGACCATGATGGCAAGGGCATTGAGGAACTCGAGGCTGCGTCATCTTCTTCGGAAACGAGCGACCGAACATCGACGTCTTCGAACTTTTGTCGTTGAGCCCAAGTATCAAGAAATTGGCTGGGATCTCCTAGGTGTACTTTTGTCATGCCATCATATTCGTCTCGGTCGCTGGTCGAATTGACGTATGTATGGCTATCCTTTGTAGAGCTGACACTGTCACGAGCCGAGGTCACCTGAAATCCGTCGATACTTTTTCCGCCAACTCCAGCAGATCTATCGCCTGATCCAGGTAGTAATTCCCGAAGGTCTGCATGATGCAGGATGGTGTGGCAGTTCTCGCCACTTATATTGCCCTCGGTGAACCTTTCGAGTAACAGTTTAACTGTCTGCCTGTGACCGTTCTTCAGAGCCGCAACGAGCGCATCAACTGACGCGTGCTCATGAAAGTCTACGTCTGCGCCCATTTCGAAAAGTAGCTTCACGACCGCTGTATCTTGACGCAGTATCGGTTCCCATAAGAGACTCTCAGGACCAAAGCTATTCCCGATAACTTGCACCCCATTACGTTGCATGATCGTCTCTAGCGTGGCGATTTGACCTTCTTTGATGGCCCACCTACTGGCTGTGTCCACCAGGGAAGACAAATTCTTGTACAGCTCTGGCAGTTCCCACATAGGTAAGCGATGTGTAGATTCCCAGCCGACGTCGAACCGCAGTATAGCCGCAACAGCGTCTTGAATAACCGCTACTGTCGACTTTGAATAGTCTGGCACGATTGCTCTACTATATTCGTCCGAACAGAGGCCAAGCAATGCATAGATCATATCCCTGGGGTCGGCCGCTTGGCATCCCTCGAACTTCAGGAGGATTGTGCTAAGATTTGGGGTTTTGTTCCACCAAGAGTACTTCCGCCCAGGTCCTGGCATGATATCCAAGATTGACTGACAGCGCAAATCTGGTGTCACACCTACCAAAGATGGTGTGACCACGAATATGGGAGCTGAGACTGCTTCCAGGCCGCACACCACTTCTGCAGATCGTGCGTTGACAACTTCTGGGATGACCCACACTCTTTTGAACCAGGTTCGAGACAGAATGTGTTCAAACCCCCTGCGTTGTGGCAGGATTAGATCTTCATGAGCATTGCCAACCTTAGACCAAAGCTCCAACCACCTTTTATCTGAGGACTCCCAGCTCTTGTACGGATATTTCTGTGCTTCTCTCCCCAGCCGTTGCATTGAATGGAAGACCACGTCCGTTTCAGGTGTAGATTCACCTAAATAGAAGAGCACTCGTTCAGCTCTTCGAAATATAGTTTCCATTTGTGACACTTGGTGAGCTCGCTCTGAGATATCGTTTACATTGATGGAGATTGCATCGATCCACATAATTCGGTCTGTGTTTGCAGATCGTAAATTTAGTAATATTCGATGTAGGTCCATCGTGATGGAGAGTCGCTGACCGTCGACTTCTATTGTGCATCCCGTGCCTCCTCGCCCCCATACGTACGACAAAGCCTCATACTCGATACATGACTCATCATCAGCATTTGCTTGAATAAGCTCAAGGTGAATAGGCCCATCCTTGCCTGCAAAAAGTCGAACCAAGCGAATGTTCCAATTCTCTCCACGATCTAATGGCGCATATTCGAATGGCTCCATTGGTCGTATCCGACGAATTGGAAGTACGGATAGTATGGGCCGTAAAATCGATTCGAGAGACTGCGCGAGGGACACGTACAGGATTGCAGCAATAGGACTGTGATATCTCAGCGATCACCTCGAAAGATAATCTCGCGCTACAGCCAGCTCACAAAGAACCCTGGTGATGAACTCGGCATTCTCGCAGCTTTGCGCATTCAAGCGAAGATTTTTGTGTATTATTGGAGTAAGAAAAACAGGCTCCAGCTGTACGGAGAGATTGGACGAGTCCAAAACAAGCACTTACCTGGGTAGGTACTACCGCTCGCGATGAAGAGAGACGGTTCGAAGCTGAAGCACTAATGTCGCAAACAAAGCCCAAGAAATTTCACTAAACAGTCTCAATGAGAAAAAGACATCCAAAGAGTTCCTAGGAAAGAAGGGAGGGATGAGGATGGCTCAAAAGTCCAGCAGGGTGAGGATGTAAGCAGGCTATGCAACTCAGCCTTCAACCCCGCAGTGCTTGGCACAGACGAGACAGATAGTGTTGCCTGCTGCATAGACCTTTTCAGCTACTTGGATCTCGTATAGAATGTACAGTGGATCGCGAAAATAGGAGACTGCGGTGAGAGAGGAAATGTGGTACTGGCGGCTACGATGACACTAGTGTGGGACGATGAGCACGCCCCACATATGCTGACGCACAGGCAGAACGGGTAGATTTGTTTTGAAATTATTTTTATAAAAAATGAGCAAGTTTTCATCGTCCATGAGATGGGCCGGTAACTCAGTGGTAGAGTGTAGGACTGCAGCTCATCAAGACCGCCTTCCCGAAGTCACCGGTTCGACTCCGGTTCGGCCCTTCCCTTTTGCTTTTTGTTTTATCCTGGTCCCTTCCTTTCGTCCAAACGGCCATTTTTTGTTTCTCTAGGATCAAAGACAACATCCCCACCCTAAGAATTAGATCCGTATTACGGATTGTATAGATTCCATCACGGCAAAGTATCGCAGCTACCCAGAGCGCGTTGCGACCATGTTAGTCACAAGATGATGGGGATGAGGCCGCAAATTACGCTGCGAGTTCTGCAAAGTGGCTTGTAGAAGCCGCGAAGGCTGACCCTGTCGATGCGTCTAACATCCTCAAGCTCTCATCACGACCATAGACCAAACGCGTCGCGATGACGAAGTAGGTCACCTAAATGTCCCCGAGACATAGAGAATGAAAAGGAACCTTGAACTTTGAGAATACTATTATTCACTAAACTTTTCTTCTTGCTTGTAATAAGCTAATACAATCTGCGAAAGAGAGGCAGTGGTATTTGCACCTGTCCGATTCTAAGAAATACAGGAAATAAGAAGATCCTTGGATAAGCTACCTTGATGCGAGCTTGGAGACATTTAAACGATAGTCAAGGGCCTACGTTCTTGACGGGCCATCCTGCTAACCTCGATTGTCTTATGGGTGCCGAGATTACATAGCCCTATTCGGCTATACGTGTCTTTTTCCCCTTCGATAGTCTGTAGGAGCAAGCAAAATATCTTGTTATATCTTTCAAACTCGTCTACCCCCGTTTCCAGAGATCTTGCCCACGAGGCTTTGTACAACTCGCCATCGCCTCGTTCACCTTGATAGTAGGGATCATGGCGTACGCACACGGGAAGACAGACCAAAGATGTCTGAGCTGGCTCGTCGAGATCCCAGACGTCCCAGCAGTCGTCTTCGATATCACCCGCAAAGCGATTGCCATTTTCGGCCAGAGTGGCGTGTTCGGCCAGGGCCAGCCCGGAGTCTTCGTACTCATCTTTCACCAGTTTCAGCAAAACGCCAAATAACCTCAATGAGGCTTTCGACGTTACTCCGAATGGATGATCTTCACACGTCTTTGGATCCGAAACATCCAGAACATCGACCAGTGGAGTCAAGGGGATACGCGTGGCGTCGGTGCCTGCCGACAACAGATGTATGTAACTGACTCCACAATTGACTGAGGCCCACGACCATGACGGTGCCCTACGTGATTTGGCTATTCCTTCAGCAGTTGTACTTGTTGCATGCCACAGGAAACCGAGAATCAGATCGTTTCTCCACAACCCTGCATGATAGCTGTCATTTGCTACCACTCCGAATCTCTTTGCAATTCCGGCTATTGCAGGTAGCCTATCCTCATTGTATGTCAGACTTCGTGATGTAAAATCTTCAACTATCCTATACCAGCAGGTGTAGATGTCAATATTCAGGTCTTTCGGCATGAATGATGTTATTCCGTTTGTTATGCAGTACATTAAACGATGGTTGTCAACTGAAATGTTTGGAGCGTGCGGTATTCCTAACGGATGTTTTTCACTGGTCGATAGCGTCGGGCAACGCCAGATCAGACGGTCTTTCGAGAAGATAATGGAGCGGCGAGACAAGGCTTGTTCCTGAAGGACCCAGGCTCTTTGGGCTAAGGAATTCTCCCAATCAAGGTCTCCTGGATCGCCATATTGCTCTTCTTCTTGCGTTGGATATCGGGAAAGATTGCATGCCTGTCCGAACATGACAACTGTACAAGGACAAAGAAATAGACCATGGCGCTCTTTAAAACATCCCTGAGCAGAATTTGCTGCTGCTGCCGCGGAAATGGTCAATCTCGAGTTGCCATACACAGATCCCATTCTTGGCGCTTCTTTTGCCCAGTCTTCTTGCAATTCTTGCTCTTGAATGATGCACAAAGAGTCGATCCAGAGGTATTCTATGCCGAGTGCTCTGCAAACCTGAACAGCGTGTCGAAAGGTTTTTGGCAATTCTTCGTCCTCGATGCATCGCTGTCGACAAGCAAGAGTCTGATCTGTTGTTGATAATGGTCGATGGTTGGAATCTCCCCAGCAGTGGCTTAAAGTAGCGTAGTGACCATTCTTCTTGTTCCCAGACACAAGATGACATTTTCTAGACCCTTTCTGCCCTACCGCTATCACTCTCGTCGGTAGCGGTGGGAGCTGAGAATTTTCCTGGGAACATGCTGGATGCGAAGACGTGCAAATATCCAGCCAGGCCTTGATCCTAGATAAACTTGCCGGTGAGCCAGTATTGTTATCCCTCCCTGAGGGAAGACATGACTCTGGAAACTCTGAAGATCTTGCTGTCTCGCTGATTAACTGTAAGAAACTAGGAATATTCTAGCAATGAATGACGCTCACCTTCCATAGGTTTGCAGATGAGTCGTCCACCCATGCCAGGCAGCAAGTCGCCACATAGTATCGTGATTTGAACTTCATCTACTTTGACACCAGTCATGACGATTGTCGTTTGCACCCTCTGATATCGGAGTTTGATGTCGCCATCCAAGGAAACTGAATTGAAGCCTGCTTTGCCAATCCATCTGCCCTCGGGCTCTTGATACAAGTGACAGGTTTCCTCCCATGCTGTCAACAGCAGTCCACAAAAGTGGCAACCTCCACGTACACTCTCGAGTAACGCACTAACCGAGTGGTGATGTTTGACAACAACCTCGCGAAAATTGTTGATGCGATTCCAGTGCGTACTGTTTAGACGACCGAGGCTCATACAAACAGAACAAAGTCTGTCGTTCTCTGAGCGGTCTGCAATCCGGATTCGACCGCTCCCGAAGCAGGCTGGTCGAGCTTGTGTACCGCCAGGAGGACAAACGTATTCCCCAGTCTTGATTCTGATGCCACCTGGCACTACTTCCCAAGGCAGAGAACCCTGAGTCGTTAGGACCGGGCGTGTCAAAAGCGAGTATACCTGTCCCATTAGACAAAACTCCGCCAACGGATAGAGATTCGATCACTCAGGCGAATTAATGATTCCGATGCAGAACAGATGGGCGAGCACGGTGAGCGATGAGATGGAAAGGTCGACACGAGGCTGGGAGTTTGGATGAATAGGCAGCAGGTGAGGCGCGGCTGCACGAAGTTCTTGGTAGATGTGGATCTGAATGTTGTGGCTGTAGATGCGGGGCAGTGCATATTGGCCTATCAAACATCTGTAGCGAATTGCATGCAACGCATGAAGGAATATGAAACTATTCGCGCGTTCCTGTCATATGTCGCACTGACAAGGCAAAGACTTGCCACTCATGTATGAAATGTTTCTGCAGCTTGCGTGATGCTCAAGGTAACTTGGAAGAAAGTCAGCATAACCATCCCAACCGCAAAGCTACCTAAGAAGACATAGTCAGCAGGAACTCGGCGGGCGATCACAAAGAACGCTCACTTACAAAACACTTCGTTTATATGTGTTAGAATATCTTAACATAAGATATAAGTTAAAATTCCTGGTAAGCTATCTTATAGAAAATTACTCACTTGATTTTTCTTATCGTTCAAAGACATTGACTCCTTTACTATAGAAGTAAAGAGAAGCAGGCATAATACGAGGTGTCATGTTGTTCCCTGTATCCCTACATTGCCTGTTTTAGTAGAGAATTAACGTTTGTGAGTCGGCGTTTTTTGTTTTGAACCCGCGTGCTTGGGTTACTATCTCTCCAGTTCAGTATCGCAGTGGAGACATTGACTGGAATATGCCAGCATACCAGTTCTCCGGCAGCGGTGGTCAAGACTTTGTTCCCACCATCTCTGGTGACGACAACGGCCGGGTCAAGCATTCCATCTCCCTCACTCACAATGTCAAGATCTAAAACCGTCGAAAATATGAAGACCTCGCCGTCCACAGCGGTCTGAACATGGAACTTGTCTGCGACAAGCAGGTGTTCAACGGCATCTCTCGTATTCGGCTTCATCCACATACAGCAATCCTTACGACGCCCAAAGCTATGCGGTCTCCTCGATCAAAGTCTCGAAACGCAATCGTGTTCAAGCTGACATGTTGAACAAGACCAACGCTATCGTTCCGACTATTGGGCCGACGGCGCTCTCCAAGCGCGAGCTGGCAAATGCTGGTGACTGCAAAGTCTTGCTGCAACAAACCAAGGTGTCCTCTTCGCAGACTTGCTTCAAGTCGATCCAAAGCGGAACATGCCGATTGAGCTGGTACTCACAAAGAAGGGTCGTGGTATTAATGCGACGATATGGTTTAATGGCTGGATGGACAGGAATCGGCCCAATCCCCTTGCTGTCGTCGTAGAAAATGACGTAGATGGCTCTTTGTCAATTACACGTAGCCTGTGCGCTTGTAGCTGGGGTATCTCCGGCGTGCGAGGCGTGGTCGTGCTAGAAAGTCATCTAAATTGCAATGGTAGCTGGTCCCTGACCTAAAACCCACGGTACCACGGAATCGCTTATCGAAATAGTTTTTGGCGCAGCGACAGCAGGATTAACTCGTGGGTGACGTGTGAATGATGGAAAGGTGACGTGAAAATTGTCCAAGACAGTGTTCAATCATTTCGAAAAACGAACGAAGATGATCAGCGCAGAGAGAGGGATGGTGAAACGTAGAGCTGACGGTGAGGGTGTGCTGAGCGCGTCAGTCAGAACAGGCCACAGGGCGAGCCTGTCCGAAGGATAAAAGTCAGAGATAAGCGCCGAACGCGTGCCGCCTGCGCCAGCGTACCGCGAACCCGAGCCGTGGGACAGGGGTATACGTGATGATCGCAAACGGGAAGACTTCCCAGGTCCCACGCACGCGTGAACACATGTTATGACTGTGCATGGCAGGCCGCGGTCTTCTGGACCCTGAGGAGGACCAGAATGCATAGGGCGCAGCGCTGGCCGCCGCACCTCGCAGCCCGTCGTGTCTTGTACCCAAATAAAAATGGTTCTAGCGGCGGTGCTGACTCGCCCTAGACGCGGTGCAGGGTACAGCTGCGTGTCATGCGGGTGGGGACCAGCCGGTCAGGCTGATGTGAGAAGAAGCAGAAACGCGCTGGTACCGCGATTCTAGGCTCGGTGAGGGGAGCGCGGAATACTCAGCTGAAGCAAAAAAGAAGGCAGGGTGTGGAGTGGTGGAGTAGGTTCAGTGGACCACGGCACTGTGGCATGCAGACGACGGATCGCTTGCAGAGGCGAACAAGTCGGCTAGGCCGAAAGAGGCGGGTGGACCTCCGTCCAGGGTGTGTTAGCGGGATCTGGAACATGAATAGACTGTGAGGGGGGATCCTTGCAGCACCAACAACTGCAGGGCAGCTGATAGCAACAAGTGATGCTGCTTAACTCTGTCATGCCACGGCGCCGTGGGAGCCCACTAGAACTGGCCTCGCCGTGCAGTCATCTACTCCGTCAGCGTCCATTCGCGCACTCGCCCACTGTCGTCCTCCCTTCCCATCATCAAACCAAAGTCGCGCCTTCCTCGGTCACATCCGCATTTCATTAAACAGCACGAGCATCCCTGTCGCAAACTTGGCCGTATACCCAACGCGTCGCCCACCATCTCTCGCGACCTCTGCTGCTGTGGCGTCATCTCTCCAGCGACGTCCGCCTTTGTTCGTTTGCTCGACTTGCTTTTTCGCTGGCGAGAACAAATCGCTGTCACGCACCGAGTCCGGGGTTTTTGCCGTCAAACCACTACCGCAAGCCACCCGTCGATGGCGTCGTCTCCAACTCGATAGCTCCAGGAATTGCTTTCTTTTCCCACGCCGTCGCTTCCAAATACGACGCTGTCGATCGAGCAGCTTGGTAAAACCTGCACCTATCCTGCACAAGTCCCCTGCAGCCATTCTTCCCCAAACCCACAGCCTTTGATAGCCGAGTCGACCAACAGACATGTCTCAGAGACGAACATCACGGCCTCGGTCGACAAACCCGTCGCCGGCCACTTCGACATATGGATACCACAACACCTACCACACGCATGCACAGCTCCCGGTCGGGTCACCGCCTTCGTATGCCCGCGCCATCGATCCCCAGACTCGCCGCATCCTCGATGAGCGGACGCGGACAGAGAAGGAGGCAGTCCGCACCACACAACTACCACCGCCATATACTTGCACAGTCGAGATGCAGGGGATTGTGGGAGTAAAGCAGGAGCTTTCATCGCCATTCCAAGTCTCTGGACACCGCGAGTGGCACGATGTCTACGCCATACTCCGAGGCACGCAGTTAAGCCTACACCGCATAAAGTACCCGGGCCTCCTCAGCAAAAACAAAGAGCCATGCGCGGGCCGCCTACTACGGACCTACACTCTCCAGCACGCCGAAGTCGGCGTGGCCTCTGACTTCAAAAAGACGTCGCTGACACCAAAGTCCCCCTTTGCGCACCTGGTTCCCGCCGTCGCTCGGCCGAAACTATACGAGACCGATCCGCATCTCTTCGAGCCTGTGCGCGAACACGCCATCCGACTGCGTCTAGAGTTCGAGCAATTTCTCTTCTGCCCGTCGACCGAGGAGAGCATGCTCGACTGGGTCGAAGCCTTCTGTGCGGCCATCGACATCAGCGCGCCGCTCGAAGACCGCAGCGAGCCCCGCTACCGCAGTCTCCCCCGCAGGGGCAGACGCCAACGCATCTTGGAGAACGCGCAGTTTGGAGACAGCATCGAGGGCCTGACGAGTCTAGAAGCGAGTCGCCGCATCATTGCACAACAGGAGCAGATTATCCGCACACTTTACCCTCATCTCGCTCGCACCCGGGAACCGGGGATCAGCCACACGGCTCCCGCGGGTGATCTAGAACTCGATGATTTTGACCCAGAAGACGTTCGCTTTCCCACGCGATATGCGCTTGCCCGCGTGTCGTCGCACGAGTACGAGCACGGCGACGAGGAGCGTCCGGAAAGCGACTCCTCTCCATCCTCAAATCCTAAATCCGCGTGTGTGCCCCGCCCTTCGTCCGCGCAGACACTGCGTTACCGACGCCGCTGCGCACCCGTGCTACTCGCTTCCTCACCGCGCGTTAGCGACGTAGTATTTGGCAAAGGCCAACGCTTCCGCATTAGCGTCAAAGCGCACATGCTCGTCGATTATACCCCGCACCCCCCTCGCTACGACGTGCATGGCTTTGCGAAGACAAAACGGCCAGCGAGGATCACGACGACGGACCGGCGTGCACAAACGGTTACGGTGAATAAGAGTGTCTCGTCGACGACCACTGTGCCGTCGTTGGAGAGACCTGGGTCCCCGATTCGTGGCGTCAGTGATGATTCGATTACGTCGATTACGTTTGGTGAGGATTTGGGGCCTGTACGGTCAAAGTCGACGACGAGTGATGATGCGAATGGGCTGGAGGGGCCGCCGTCGCCGTCCGGTATGTCGCAGACAAAGGTCGATGCTGCGCGTCAACTCGAGACGATGGGGAAGCGTCGACCGAGCGAGGATAGTAGGGAGACGGGGTTGAGTGCTGTTGCGCTTGGTGCTGGGTTGATGATTTGAAGAGTTCATTTTCCACTCTCATCTCTCATTGATACATTCGCTTTTTTCTTTTTTCTTTTTGTGGTTACTGGCATTGCGGGGCGTTGGTTGAGCGCCTTTCTCTTTTTATTGGCGTCACTATTACTTTTCTTTGTTTCTGCATTACTACTGGTGTTACTCGCCAGGAAAGGAGGATATACCCATTTTACATTTTACTTTCTGTCGAGTATAGAAAGACGGTCTATATTGGGTTGGGATTCGGAGTTGGGTGGGAGTGGGGGAGGGGATGGGCGTCAGATGTATATAGCCTATGCTAGCACTTGACATATTACTCAATATGCATAGCACATTAATTCATCGTCTCGACTCGGCCTTCGTTGCGTAACTGGAGAGCGAGCATTGAGTGCGGTATGATTCCGTTGCAGGTTGATTAGATGCGTGGATCTCGCGGCTCATGTACCGCCTTGCTAAGCAGTCTTGATTGCTAAACGTGCATGGCTTACCTAACGCGAACGTCGCATTCTCATTCATTACTTCTCATGCATGGACTCTCTGACCCTCTTTCCTGATTTGTCTTTCTGGATTCAACGCAGGTTGTGTCTAGGCGTCAATTGGCAAATGGCATGGATGTAGCATCGACAGGTCGGAGGTATCGTGCTGACATGCAGCTGTGTAGCAGGGGAGCTTACAAAGATGGTAAAGCGAGGGGATATGGGTAGCCTAGAGGAACATATAAAGAAGAGTGTGTTCTATCTGGATGCAAGTATCAGTGTAGAGAAATAAACAATTCCTATACCATCAACCTCATCCAAAGCCTCGTACAAATCCATCCATCTCCCATCGTGCCGTACAACATCACCACGATTAAAACAACAAAACAATGTCGTCCACCACTCCCCGCCCCATCGCCCTAATCCTCGGCTCAGGCCCCAACATCGGCACATCCCTCCTCTCCACCCTCACCTCCCACAACTACCTCATCGCCACCGCCTCGCGCTCCTCTTCCACCTCCCCTTCCTCCACCACGCTCTCCCTCACCGCCGACTTTTCAAATCCCACATCCATCCCGCCCCTCTTCACCGCCGTAAAAGAAAAATACGGCCGCGCACCAAGCGTCGTCATTTACAACGCGGCTGCGCTTACCCCGCCGCCTGTGGACGGGAACGTGTTGAGTGTGGATGGAGAGGCGTTTGGAAAGGATTTGAATGTTAATACTGTGAGTGCGTATGTAGCTGGTATGGAAGCGGTCAAGGCTTGGGATTCCGAGGCCGAGGGTACAGGGGAGGGAGAGGAGAAGACGTTTATATACACTGGTAACGCTCTGAACCAAAACGTCATGCCCGTCCCTGCGTTTCTGACACTGGGTGTCGGGAAGAGCGCGAGTGCGTATTGGGTGGGGTTGGCGGATCAGGTGTATAGGGGACAAGGGTATCGGTGAGTTTTCTCCTCTTCTTCTTTTCTTTCGTCTACTGCTATGTTTGGAGGTGGACTGGAGAGCTAAGTACATAATCTAGATTCTTTTATGCGGATCAACGACAGGAGGATGGTGCGCCGATGGGAACTGCTGTCGATGGACCGGCGCATGCGGAATTTTATGCCAAGTTGGCGAGGCGCGAGGCGGGTGAGGTGCCGTGGTTGGCGACGTTTGTCAAGGGGAAGGGGTATGTTGAGTTCTAGATACCCGCCCGTGTGTTAGTTACTACGAGGTTGCCGTATATTTTTGGGAACAGCAGTGATGACTGAGCGTAATGTGTTTTCTTTTTACTCTTCGTTCTTCTGTTCTGCGCGAACGAATATCCAGCCCGGGACGCGAACCGGAAGCTTAATTCCAAAGTTAGCCCAGCCAAAAATAGCATGTCGACACTATCGTACAATACACTCATACTCGTACCCATACTCATACAAATCGTTTACATATCATCCAAATCATACCCATCATGATCCACCCTCTTCTTCCTCCCCTTCCTGCCCTTGCTCCCCCTAATCTTCCGATCCGCAGTATACCTCCCATCCCGATCACCCACCAACATCCTCCCCCCACTACCCAACACCTTCGCCGGCCCCTCCTCCACCGTCCTGCCATCCCTCTCGCCAACCCCAATCTCAATCGTGACCTGCTTCGCCTTCCTAACCTTCCGTCCCTTCTTATCAAACTCATCGGTCGGCCAGCCGAGACGCACGTTGCGCGGTATCTGCGTCTTTGCACCAAGAGCCCACAGATCGCCCCAGCGCACTTTCCGTGCGTCGCGGTACGCCTGTTTGCTAAACGAGCGGGGCACGGTCCAGCGCTCGAGCGTACCGGCTGGAGTACAGACATCGAGGATGATATGGCCTCGTCGCTTGAGCGCAGGCAGAACCAGTCGTGGGAGGGTAAGTGGATTCACATCAGCAGTCGACGTCAAGACCGGTTCTTCATTTTCCGGGTTCGCTGATGCGCGCCACTCGTGGCCCTCGAATGCTGCAGCGGTAGACGCCTCGCCTTGCACGAAGCCCTTGCCGAGGATGTCGTGTTGCGGGAGGCGTTGGTCGCGGCCGCGTTGGACGGCGAGGTAGCTGAACTGCACGTCCTCGTGGTTCTTGTCCTTTGCGTTCAGGATGCGTTGGAGGTACGGAGGGCGGATGTAGCGCTGGCTGAAGAAACAAAAGTCTTTTCTTCCTTGGCTGACACCCGTGGACTGGTACATGGGGCACGTGTTGTGGTTGGTGCATGGCGCGACGATCATTCCCGTCTCTTTCTCAGTGAACCGGGTGTCTTGATCGGGTTTTGAGACTTGGGAGTCGAGTAGCGTTTCGATGGTTTCTGAGCCGGGAGAGGAAATGTGCTTGTTCAGGAGGTGTGAACGGGCGGCGGCTATGACTTCGAATCCTCTCGGGAGACCTTTCTCAATGAGAATGAGAACGCCGCCCTTGGGGTTCAGCAGGGACCAGTATTTCTCAACTTGTTCCCTGCGCATATAATCTTGCCGAATCGGCCAAAGCGTGTGCGGTGCGATAATGACATCATAATACTTCCGCGGTTGCTGCGTGTTGCTCTCGTCCGCCGCTGTAACAGTCTCCGGCAGTCGCGGGATAAACGTAGTATTGTCCAGCAGTTTGCTTGCGCGATGGCGCAGCGTGTCAGATGCAGTCAAAACAGTTGCTTTTCCCAGTGGGGTAGCACCATGCGACGTGTTTCCTGATTCCTCGTGCATGCGTTGCCATTCCGCCTCTAACATCTCGTGCCATGCAAGTACACCAACGCCTCCAGAACCGGCGTCTAGTATGGTGCCGCCTTTCTTGTTCTGCAGCATGTGTTCGAGCCATCCTGTCCCCAGTCGGCGGCGAACTTCGACCATGGCGCTCATTACGCTTGCGTATGTGCCTGGCTGTACGGAAGCCATGTACACATCCGCTTCAATATTGCCCATCTCTGACTGCGATGGATCCAGTGGAATCGGCTTTTGTTCATGGCCCAGGCGTGCAGGAGTTGTGCTAGCCGAGAAAGGCAGACCGCGACCGCCAAAGATGCGGTTCGCGGATTCAGCAAGGTGTTTGTGGTTTGCGCGTGTCAGGAGCAGCGCTGTAGGATCGACGAGAGTTTCCTTGGGCAGGAAGACGGTCGAGGGCGATGGCTTGAAGCGACCGGCGACGGTGAGGGGATGCGCACGCATGAAGCTGTCTTCCTCCTGCTCTTCCTCGACGTCCTCCCACGCCTCTGCTTCCTCTTGTTGCAGCCGGCTTTGCTCGTAGATTTCATCGTGATACGCTTGCGCCTCGTTCTCCCTGCGCGCTTCCCATTCTTCTGGTGTCATGGTTTCTTTGCCGGGCTCAACCTCTTCAGATTCCATGTCTTCCTCCGCCTCAGGCTCTTCGATGAGGTCAACTTCGTCAAATCCGCCATCGTTTCGCCTCCTCAACCACACAGACGTGCCATCAGGTCGTTCTTCCTCGATGAGCTCCTCCTCGTATATCTCGACAGATTCTTCTACGTCTTCAGCAGGATCTACAAATATGGCCGGGCCATACAGTCTCTTGTATATTATGTACTCCTCTTCGTTCAGGTGGTCGTGCGGTAGCGTGTCGCCGAATTGTTGCCTCGCCCTCCGCGCGTTGACTTCGTGATTCACCGCCTCGGTCGCAGAAGGCGGTGCGTCTTCCGTATGCGGCGCGTGATCTTGTTCCAGTTGTTTCCTTCCGAGCGTCGTAGAAAATGCTCTTCGTGGTGCTGTAAACCTGGCAGCGAGCGAGGGTATTTGTGCCGGCGCGGTTCGTGTCTGGGCTGGTAATCTTGCGCTACGGGCTCGAGAAATTGCAATGTTCAGCCGGCATGATGCACAGACTGACTGCAAGCCCCTCGTCTTTAGCATGTCGGCGGCGACTGTGAAGATTGTCGAATAACGCACTCGCGGCGGAGGAGAGAAAGTTCGCCGCATCTTTCACTCCAGGGTCCGCGCTAAGCTCTCCTGCCCCCACCACGTCCGCCCAATCATATGCGAGCTGATTCTATACCCCACATCGCCCGACATCAATCCATACGCCAGCCGACACTTCTCGGGCAGGGCTGTTCTCTACATTTTGTGGCGTTAGTACAGCCCTAGAAGCTCTTCGGTAAGCGCACAGCATCAAGCTTCGTTCGCCACGGGCCAATGTCCTAAAATACGGACACCGCATACCGACATCCGGTCATCTTACCCATTTCGATGAGGAAAGATTGCGCCTGTCAGGCTTCCGATCCGTTTGATGTGACCTCGGTCGACCCACTGATAACTTACTTGTACCCCACCATGCGCTATCATCATGCGTCTCGCGCTCAACAGCCTTGTGTTTACTCGGCCTTTGCCCGACCCAATACATCTCAGCATTTGCACACGACTCGAGCAGGAATCTGTCGATAAGTCCACTAGAACTTCTCCAATAGACACGTCACGCCAGTCGATCCCCTGATCAACAGACACGCATTTACCGAAGTAATCCTCATTCATTCTTCATTCAATATCGTTCCAAACTACCGACATGGTCTCAGGATCCGCGAGCTTCCACTATCCTTCGCTCAAAGAGCTACTCAAGGATACAACTGCTGAAGTCCTACTTCCAAATGACGGCGAAGAGTATGAGAAGAGCATCGAAAGGTGGAGCGAGCACTGCATCAAACGAGCTGTGAGTTCACCTGGTTCATCAATCTCAAAGCCGTGCACTGATGAAGAAAAGGCTGCTGTAATCAGAGTTCGGTCAGCGGATGATGTCTCCGCAACGCTAGCTCAGATACGCAAGCACAGCATCCCGTTCACAGTCCGTGGTAAGAATGCCGATGTAAGAGACGCGCGTGAAGCAAACGTTGATTCTTTGTAGGGGGTGGTCACAGTACTTCAGGTGCTGCATCTATCGAGGATGGCATCGTCATCGATCTTTCCAAGATGCGCAAGGTGACGGTCGACACGGACGCCAAAACCATCAAAGCTGAAGGAGGAACTATATGGGAAGACGTCGATGTTGAAGCTGCCAAGTTTGGTCTTGCCACTGTCGGAGGCACAGTCAACCACACCGGTGTAGGCGGGCTGACACTAGGAGGGGGCTATGGTTATCTCACTGGAAAGCATGGCTTGACGATCGGTACGTCTTCGCGTATAACCCGGTGAAGCTTACACAACTGATATTATCTAGATAACCTCTTGTCCGTTGACGTGGTCCTCGCTTCTGGTGAGCAAGTCCTCGCATCAGCATCCTCGCATCCCGACCTCTACTGGGCTGTGCGAGGCGCAGGCCAAAACTTTGGAGTAGCAACGGCATTCACGTTCCAAGGCTACGAACAGAAAACCTCTGTCTTTGCAGGACCTTTGGTCTTCCTCCCGGACAAGCTGCCGCAGATTGTTGAGTTCCTGAACAAGTTCCATACTAAAAATGACGGCAACCAAGCCATGCTCATGGGCTTCTCCGCTCCACCGCCCGCAAACGCACCTGTCGTACTCTGCCAGATCTTCCACAACGGCACTGAAGAAGAAGGAAAAGCTTTCTTCGCGGACCTGTTTGAGCTTGGCCCTGTAGCAAACATGACTGCCATGATACCGTACCCACAGCTGAACAGCCTTCTTAACCAAGGAGCCGGATTTGACGGGCGTAAGCTTTTCGGTGGAGGCGCCTTCAAACTTCCGATAGACTCGAGCTTCGCCGTGCAGCTTCATGCAGAGTTCAACGCATTTGTGGCCTCGCACGAGCGAATGAACGAGAGCATGATACTCTTCGAAGCTATTCCTTACCAGAAGGTCATAGAAGTTCCCAACGACAAGACGGCGTTTTCGAACCGTGGCGACTACTACAATGTCGCCGTGATGATGAAATGGTGAGTCGGCACGGCGCTTTGAAGAACTCTATTCTAACGAGATTACAGGTTTGAGCCGTCCCTCGACGAAGAGATTCGTATCTTTTCGCGGAACCTCCTCAAAAAGGCCTCAGTGAGTGCTGCGGACCGGTCAAAGGATGGTGGCGTGGCTCAATACGGCAACTATGCTTCTGCCGATGTTGCGGCGAACGAGATCTTCGGCGCAAATGTCAAGCGGCTTGAGGAGCTCAAGCATAAGTATGACCCTGATAACTTGTTCAGCCACGGCACGAAGTTGACACCGCGACCTTTGGTGGTTGTTAACTGAATGATTCGGTAGCACATAGCTGTACAGAAACGCCATGAAGTTTATACTATGCAGCCATTCAAAGAATACGAAAATCTTCCTACTGGCAGTCGCTACCTTCAGACTAACGAGATGATGAACTGTATCGCGGATAGACACTGCAGATGTCAAAATCAGAACTCAAATTTTTCCGACGCGCTGTCGCGACACCGGATATACCTCGACTCGACGCGACAGTAGCACCGGAAACCAGCCACCCTTGACGTCATCTCAACCGGTCAGCACCTAAAATATCCTCGGGCTTCAACGCCACATCTAAAACACACCGCATAACTAATCGCTTATCCTCTCGGGAGACAATGTTCCCCGACGCCCCGAAGACGTTGAACGACGTTGTGGGGCACGCGACCACGGAGATTCGCTGTACGAGTGGTTAAACCCGGCGTGCAGACTCCGTTCTGGTAGCGAGGTTCGCCGCAAAAATGATGTATTTAGAACTACTTCCTTGACTTGGCTTTGCATCTAGCTACACTAACTCCTTCGCTTTAATCTTTCTTTCCGCTTGACAGACGCGGAAGATCTACAACGCTATACTTGGGTGTCCGGCTGCCATATCACTAATCTTAATCTGCTATACGGAACACAACACCGTCTCCACCCTTCACGGACGTCAACTTCCACCCTCACATGGACATGGAGAATTCCAGGCAACCGCGACCTCGGAAAACATCCAGAAGCCGATCAAGATCCCGGCCACGGCGATCCGACAACGCACCACTACACCGCATCTTGTCCAGCCAATTCCCAGATGACCATTCCGTATACCACCATGAAGATGGCGAAGGAGTTCTCGTCGATTCTGACGCTAGTTCGTTGCACAAGACCGAGACGGAAAGAAGGGATGCGGATACAGCGAGTAGTAGCGACGATGACGACAGTGGCGATGACGTAGATGAGAAAGAAGCGAAAGATGGTGCTGATGGAGAGGAAGAGACGACGTACGAAGAGATACGAGGGGGCGTTCCGTATGAGCATGATGTTGAAGCATCGCCGCCGTTGGAAAAGAAGAAGTCTACGCGGTCGGTCAAGGATCCGAATCTGGTACGTGTACCTGGCGTACATTGCTGGAGCAGCAGCAGCTAACTATTACAAGGTTACATGGGAATCAGAAAACGATCCAAATAATCCGAAGAATTGTAAGCAAATCTGGTCTACTAGATGCAGATCAATAGTTTAACGATTTGCAGGGTCTATGAAACGGAAATGGGCAGCAACTTTGATTGTGTCCTGCTTTACCCTTGTCTCGCCAATATCATCATCTATGATATCGCCCGCTCTGAGTAGCATCAGTGCTGATTTCGGTATTACGAATGAAGTCGAGGCCCAACTCACCTTGTCCATCTTTGTCTTAGCATATGCGATTGGGCCGCTCTTTTTAGGCCCGTTGTCAGAAATCTACGGTCGCGTCATCGTACTACAGCTGTCTAACTTATTTTATCTGGCTTGGAACTTGGGTTGTGGATTCGCCCAAACATCTGGTCAGCTTATGGCATTTCGATTCTTCAGTGGTCTAGGCGGGTCTGCGCCGCTGGCTATTGGTGGCGTGAGTAACTCCTCGACGACCAATATCGGAACATGAATCTGACTTTCTCCCAGGGCGTTCTTAGCGATGTCTTTCTAGCAGACCAGCGTGGCCGAGCCATCTCAATCTACTCTTTAGCCCCACTGCTAGGTCCTGCAATCGGACCCATCGCCGGTGGTTTCATCTCGCAAAACACGACGTGGAGATGGTGTTTCTACGCCACCACCATCTTCACCGCCCTCGTACAATGCTTCGGCTTCTTCTTCCTCCAAGAAACATATGCACCCAAACTCCTCGAATGGAAACGAAATAAGCTACGCAAGGAAACCGGCAACCAACACCTCCACACCGAATTCGATAGCCCAGACCGCACACTCGCAACGACCATCAAAATCGCAATGGTAAGACCCTTCAAGCTCCTCGGCACCCAGCCCATCATCCAGGTCCTTGCTTGCTACATGGCGTACCTGTACGGACTCATGTACCTCATGCTCTCCACCTTCCCCAGCCTATGGGTCACGCGCTACGGCATGACTACCGGCATTGGTTCCTTGAACTTCATCTCCATGGGCGTCGGATTCTTCCTCGGCACGCAAATCACCGCGCCCCTCAACGACGCTCTCTACCGCCGCCTCAAGAAACGCAACAACGGCGTTGGAAAACCAGAATTCCGTGTCCCGATCATGGTCCCAGCATCTCTGCTCGTCCCTATCGGTCTCTTTTGGTATGGCTGGAGTGCGCAAGCGCAGGTACATTGGATTATGCCGAACATCGGTGCTGCGATTTTCTGCGCGGGCGTGATTATAGGGTTTCAGTGTATCCAGACCTATCTGGTTGATAGCTACACGAGGTATGCGGCGAGTGCTATTGCAGCGGCGACGGTGCTTAGGTCGTTGGCTGGATTTGGGTTTCCGTTGTTTGCGCCGGCCATGTACAATGCGTTGGATTTTGGATGGGGGAATAGTGTGCTGGGGTTTATTGCGTTGGCGTTGGGTGTTCCGGCGCCGTTTATGTTGTGGAGGTTTGGCGAGAAGTTGAGGAGTACTAGTAAATTTGCGGCTGGCTAGAGGGGAGCGTAGAAGAGAACGGTCGTACGTAGGAGTCGCATGTGAGAAAGTTCCAATATTCGGTAGTACAGCAAGGTATATCGCAAGGCAAGTTTACAATGATGATTGTGTAATTGCAGACCAGCGTGTGCTCGAAAGTACCGATGTTCAGAACGTGCAAGGCTATCTTGTCTTATCAGATCAGCCTGATATGCTGTGAACGAACGCCTTCGAGTTGATCGAAAATCGAGACCGAGTCAAAGTTTTTCCCATCCCACTCTACTGGATGCCGATATAGGTAGAGTGTCCATAGACCGATGCGCTTGTAAGCTTCGCCGCTGGGCTCTGGTTGCATCAACAATCCTACCAAGAATGGTTCTTCATGAATGCCATGGTTCGGCACATACCCTCCGCGAATTTCGATGAGAAGCCCAAAAGTCATCATCCTGTCAGAATGATTGCGCATCATATCCTGATGGTCGAATTGACACTCGAGAAAACAACCATGGGGCGCCAATAGCATATCAAATTGGTCTCTGATCGACCGTCCGCATGGATGACTGGAATTATCAGAGTACTCCAGAAAGCCATTGCAAGACTTCATGGCAAGATTTAGGGTCATTCCGGTGAAAGAGTAGAAAGATTTGGTCCGTGAGAGATCGGCATAGGCTTGTCGCGACCTATCTTCGAAGGAAAGCAGGGTGGCTTGATAGATCGGTTCAATCTTCCCAATCCCCGCTAGATCTGGAGCGTGTAGCATGCGGTCGACGCATTGGAACTCAAGTACGTCATTCGAGAATACCGGAAGGGAGAACCACGACCAAGAAGGCACCACTTCGACGACTGCTTCCACCTCTTTTGTCGTGATGTTGGCCGACGGAGTAGCCACATTCCAGGTAAAAGAAAATGGAAACATTTGCGCCCAGCATCCCGCCAAGTACGTCATTCCACTGCTGTCGTGAATAGCTTGAGCAATCCCAGCGAAAGCCATAATACGGTCTTTAGGCTGCGTTAACACGCCTGTGCGATAATGACGGATAAGCCTCCCCCAGTTTTGCACAAATTCTAGCTGTACAGCCAGAGTCGATATTGGAAGTTTGACTGCTCTGACAGCAGAGAAATGTGTTTTTGAGGCTGTGGCTTTAGGAAATTCTTCCATCGGACCCAGAAGCTCATCACAAAGTAACTTGGAGCACTCCCACATTAGGTTTCGGTGGCCTGCAAACACTATGCGAGGACTAAGGAGATACTCCTGGCATACCCAGGCTCGCGTGAATAGTGGCCAGTCCCTTGGTGAGAGCCAATCAACACCTGGATCGCTCGAATCATGCCAGTTGTTCCGAACGATCTCTTCCTCAATATCAGGACGGATGTACAAACCTCGCGCGGCAAGACTGGGACGACGAAAGATGCAACGAGACCAGACTTTTGGGTCTTTTCGTGGTTTAGTGAGCGCATCTTGTGGGGGCAGAAGATAGGCGATGGTGCAGTCCGCCTGTCCGTAAACGTCAGCCATCTTACCAGCTTCATTTGCCCAGTCACTTGGTGAGTCTTGTATGATACAAAGACTAAGCCATGCGGTCAAGTGGTCAGTCTAGAAATCAAAAGGTAGAGTCTTCTTATGCGAAACTTACGAGTCGATCCAGATATAACTGTAGCCAATCCGCCGAGTTATTCTAATCGCCTCTTTGAAGATCAAAGGTAGTTCTGTCCAGGATATGTCTTCCTGGAACTCCTCAATGCGGGACAAAACTAATCGCAGCTGTTGCTTGGGGTCGGTGCCCCACATGTGGCTTAACGCAAGGTATTTCGAACCGCTTGATTGAGCCCAGTTGCAAACAAGCCTTACCCTATCGTCATCGATGGCTAGCATCCTTTCAGGTTTTGTTCTGAGCGTAGTTGATTTTTCATGAGCAGCCCGACATATGGTATGGTTCCTTGAGCAATCCTCGATCCATTCTCGCACGAGTCCAGTGTTGTCTCTTGAGCGGAGTGGAACGTGAGTTGCCGTCGCTAGCGCACCTGTATGACCTCCAGCTCCCTGATCTGAGCAAAAGTCAACACGTCACTCCGTTCACGATCGCAATCTCACATACCTGCAAGCAGACATAGATCGAAATTCTTCAACCATGAACTGAACAACGGGCTATACGAATTGTTCCCCAACCACATGCTTCGATCTATTGTCGCATAGAGCCGCACTGAACCGTGTTCCCAAGGCGTGCAATAAGACCAGGCGCAGATATACAACCAACTCTTGTATCGTTTTTCCAACTCGTCAAATGAGTGCAGACGTGAAACGAAATAGTAAAGGATTGTGCAGAAATGACAGCGACCATTCCATCGTCGCAAGTGAGCTAGTGCACAGAGTCTGTACCGATCTTGTGGGAGCCAGTCCGGATGAGGGGCAGAATCGTCAAACCAGCTCAGTGCTGCTAAACGGTGTGTGAATAATGTGCAGGATTCGCATAGTTCGTGCAGTCTAACGGTGTTTTCTGCACATGTAGTTGAAGCTGAGGCGCTTCCTACGTCACGTAACGATCCCTCGGTGGTACAGGCTTCAAGTGCGTTGGTAACAGCAGCAACGCCAAGGTGTATATCCTCCTGAACAAGCTCTTTGGAAGAACGGGAGATTCCGGAAGCGTAGTTCATTGCGAAGTGCGAGAAGAAAGTTTGAGCAGCCCAAGTAGGTTGAAGAAGCAGTCCTGACGCTCATGGACGGCTGCGGAGCGATGCCTAGGCTACTACGCGGGGTGGGAGTTCAGCCACATCTTCCAGGTCTGCCTTACCGCTGTTTTTGGGCAAGATCCAAGTTTAGTCCTGCCTAGCAGGCAGCCCTCGTGTGCGACGCGAAATGAGTACATCTTGCTCACCTAGCGTAAGTAAGTCGCAAAGGTGAATGTTGAGATGACCCTTAGCGAGTCTATTCGCTAGTGATATCTTGACAGCCGAGAGCATACAGTCCTTACGTTGTACATGTAATTAGTGCGTTCCTGAAATGCCGTTGGAAGCTATCCGTTCGCTTTGAGCCTTTCGTGATAGGGAGGTGTGGAGGGGAGGAAGGTGAAGGCGGTCCGTGCCCTTGCAGCAGAGACCCCCGAACTTCCCCGCATAAACACACTTTTCCTTGACCAGTACGTGCGCCGCAGACCTAGGCTCAATAAATAATCTTCACGTGCAGACGCCGTAATTTCTACTTAGCAACAACAACATGTCCGACGAAGATCTCGAGCAAATAAGACGCGCGCGCCTGCAGCAGCTACAGCAACAAGGCGGGGGCGGCGGAGGACAAGGCGGCGAGGGCTCAGAACAAGATTCGCGAAAGTAAATATCCCAAGACAAGAATGCTAAACATGTTGACTAAGACATTTTCGCAGGCAACAAGAAGGTATGTCTTCAGAAGACACATACTCCCTTTCTCCCCCTCTACACACCCTCCAAAACCCCCAACCACTAACCCCGCCCACCAGCCGACCAACGCTCCTCCATCCTCTCCCAAATCCTCCTCCCCGAAGCCGCCGACCGCCTCGGTCGCATCCGCCTCGTCAAAGAATCGCGCGCAACCGACATCGAAAATCGACTCATAATGCTCGCGCGAACAGGTCAACTGCGGCAAAAAGTTACGGAAGAGCAGCTCAAGGAGATACTGGGCGCAGTCGCAGAGCAGCAGGAAAAGGACGAGCAGAAGATTGTTGTGAATAGGAGAGGAGGGAATTGGGACGATGATGATGAGTTGGAGGAACTTATGAAGGATGTTTGAAAAGGTTGGAGGGGGGATGGGGGGAAGGGATATGGGTGGTTATGGGGTGCATTGGGTGGCGTTATGGGAGTGTATGTGACAAGGTTCGCGGTCATGCGACTACAGATGGAAGTATATGGTACTGGCATTAGCCGCAGAATCGGAACTGGGTTTCCAGACCTGAACTAGGAGTTGAATGTTTCAAGCTTCTGGAACTGCACAAAACATACCCTTATATCTTCTTGATCTGCTTCCTTATCCTTCCAATCTCAATCTCCTGCGTCCGTAGGTCTTTCAATATAGTAGCTAATTGCGGAATTGGGCCCTCGACAGCACTTATAAATGTCGACTGCGCAGTGCGTAGCGCGGGCGGGACGAGGATGCCAAACCATCTCAGCGGATCCGCGGGCTTTTCTGTAGACTTGGTCTGCTCTTTTGCTTTCTTGGAGTCTTGAGGAGGTTGGGAGTCTGCGTCTGGAGTGGAGTCTGCGTCATCTTCTTTGGGCTTGGGGAGATCAGGTCCTTGAGCTTCGCTTGCCTGCTCTGATGGGTTTGTAGGGTTTTCGGAATCCGGGTCCTGGGTAGTGGTGAATGGTGAGTAGATGGAGAAGTGGGGCCGGTCGATTTTGGCGCATCCATGTTCCGCGATGTGGCTGGATTGTGTTAATGCAGCACGTGAGATATAAGCAGTCTGGGGCGTGGAAAGAATAATCCCTTGAGAAAGAAAAATCCCAATAAAAGGTAGCACTCACACCTTCCGTAAAGCCTGCATACGTTCATCATAGCAGTCTTGTCCATACCGGATCGCAGAAGATGAGTTGTGGAAGTTTGCTTGAGCGAGCGACATGTAACCCTTGTTTTGTCAACAAACAACTCTTTACAAAACAGTAGAACGAGCGCTCACCGAAGACAGCTCTTTGGAAAGCTGCTGCATGACCTCCTGATACTCATGCAGCGTATGCAAATAGTGTTCGAGCTTCTCATCCAAAAGATCAAGCAAACCATCTTTATCCCGCCTCGCAGCCACTTCCGCTCGATCCATCGGCATCTCCTGTACATCCGCCATGATTCGCGATTCCGCAGACGTTGAAGTGGCAAGGTAGTTGTGTAAGCGCAGTAGTTGGATGGGAGGTTGACAACACCCCAGAGCATCTTCGTGCTAAGCTGCGGGGACTATACCGCATCGAGGTCTAGCATCTTGAATTAACTCACAGCTCGGGTATCCGACAGCAGTGAACGGATTCGCAACGCCGCGACCACCACCCACACATTGTGTGTCCCCCCTCACACCGCCCACCATGCCGAAACCAAATCCGTTCATGAATCTCTTCAGGCGCTACTACTCACAACCCACATCGCCATTCCTGCGCACCACGCACACCCACACGCACGCCCGCCCCCAATGCCCACGCACACGCATCCTCTTCCTGCGCCCGCAAACCCGCCGCGTAGGCGGCGGTCCAGGTCTCGACCCGAACTTCGTCTCTATCCTCGACCGGCCCGCGAAAATGGCACGCGTAGGCAAACAACACGGGCCCGGTCTCATAATCCTCGCCATCATCCCCATCACCGCCTTCATCCTCGGATGCTGGCAGGTGCAGCGTCTAGGCTGGAAAACAGACCTCATCGCACGCTTCGAAGACCGACTTACCTTCCCCCCGCTGGAATTACCGCTTCGTATTGATCCGGATGCGATAAAAGATTTCGACTACAGGAGAGTGTATGCGCGGGGTGTGTTGCGACATGATCAGGAGATGTTGATTGGGCCACGGTTGTTGGATGGGGAGGAGGGGTATACGGTTGTGACGCCGCTGGAGCGGAGAGATGAGCGGGGGAATGTGCATAAGATACTCGCGTGCAGGGGGTGGATCAAGAAAGATGCGGCGCCGCAGTGGTTTCGCAAGAAGAATGGGGCGTTGCCGGAGGGCGAGGTGACGATTGAAGGGTTGCTGAGGGTGCCGCCGAAGGGCAATATGTTTACGCCGAGGAATGAGCCGGAGAAGGGCAAGTGGTTTTTTCCGAGTGTGGAGGAGATGGCGAGGTATAGTGGGAGTCAGGCTGTGTGGGTCGAGGAGACGATGAGTGAGTAATGTTTCTTTGTTGATTGATGATGGATGATGGATGCAATTGGGGTATCTAACTATAACACAGCGCCGGATCTGCTCACGAATTATGAACGGGAACCCAAGGGCGTACCGATTGGTAGGGCGCCTACTGTGAACCTGCGGAATAACCACACGCAGTACATCTTCACATGGTAAGTGTCGCTGTCTGCTCTCTCCGTGCAAGCAGCCACCTAACTCCGCCTAGGTACGCGCTCAGTTTCGCAACCTCGGTCATGTTCTGGATGGTCGTCAAGAAGCCCATGTCGGGCACTCAACGGCGAGTACGCCACAGTGTCGATTGGTCATGAAATATCGCGCCTCTTCAGTCGTCATCTTCAACTTCCTCACGGATAGGATTTAACCGTTTCCGTTTTTGTCCCTTGAGCTTCACTGGAGGCTCCATGCGCAGCTGCTGGAGTAGCTCTCTGGGCAGCATCTTCTGCGCCAGAGAAAACGATGTACTATTACTGGTGGTCTTACGAGTCCTGTCTAAATCAGCGGACCGACCAAACATGTTTGTCATGTATAGAAGTGTAGTGTAACATACCTCTTCATGAGCGCGAGGACGTCGCTCTCTTCAATCATCTTCCGCCCGCCATGCTGTGCATACGCTGCGAGATCCATGCTGATCTGCTCGAAGAAGTCGTTGGTCGTGCGCACGAGCGCATCAACTGTTTCCTTGTTGAGCTGGGCCTTGCCTCCCTGCGACTTCATAAAGCTCAGAGCGAGCTTTTTGACAGGCGCGGCTGGAAACGACGGGAAGCCGATGCCGTGTTCGGAAACCATGTATTCCTTGGGTTTGCGAACGCCCTTCAGCTGAACAGCGGAAGCCTGCTCGGGGGACTTGGTCTGCAGACTTCGGTCGATGGCTGATTCTTCCTCTCGGTAGGCGGCTAGTTCGGCGTCGTCGTCTGCAGGCGGATCTGACTCCCAGCCTAGCATGCCGTTGGTTTGCGTCGGATCTTCGCCGTCCAGAGCAGCGGTTATCTCGTCCTGGTCGTCGCCATCGAGCGAGTCGTAGTCATCCGGCAGAGCCAGGGGTGCGTCCTGTTCTTGTTCGTCCTCCTCTTGTTCGACCTCCTCCTGTTCATCCTGTACCCCATGTGCATCTTCCTGAGCCGATACGCGCATACGCTCAGGTATCATGAAGCGGAAAGTAGGCTCTTCTGTGTCGTCCTCTCCGTCGCCAAACACACCCAAATCTACATCGCTTGGCCGTCCGTCTCTGCGCCCGGTCAATGCTTGTATTGTTGAATCCTCACCATCTACAGCTCCATCAATAGCAGGATCAAACAGCCCATCTGCACGTCTGTTGATAAAGGTGCCGTCGACCTTGTACTCCTCTTCCACCGCCCCGAGCTCGCTCAGATCCCCAAACCGCTCACTTTGTCTTCCGCCAAACATGAACCGCGGGTCCTCGCTGATTGCTCGTCGTCCAAACTCGAGAGATTGTACGGTCCCGCCATCGACATCGTCCGGTAGGTCAGGTAGCAGCGACTGGCGTGGCGGGGCACTGTGGAAACTATCGTCGTCATACATGTTCTCGAGGGGCATGGAAAGCCGGGGCGCGGGCATGTTCGGGCCATCCTCGACATCGGGAAGATCGAGGGCTGAATGGCGTGTCCGCTGGGGCAGGGCCTGTGGAGAGGGCTCGACCGGGCGGGTGTCACGAGCGAGCGCTGCAGGAACAGTTAGCTATATCAGAGAAAGCATCATCGAGAACATTACCTCTGCTGAGATCGCGCAGTATGTCCCGTGGCGTCTCCCTCTGTATGCGCCCGCTTCGTCTGCGGTTGTTTCCTGGTGTCCTCGCTGCATTGGCTCGCTCTCTCAGCGCTCTTATCGCATGAGGGGTAGTTGGCGCAATTCTCCGCGACGGTAGCGGACGAGTTGCTGGGCCGCCCCGCGGCGTCAGTCCCGTTCCTGGTGTGCGAGGAATCGGCGTCCTTCTGCTTCCTGGAGTGGGGCCCGCACTTGTGGCGCGGCGGAACGGCGTTGTGGGTTGGAGAGACGCATTATTGCTCGGTGTCTGCTGCGCATCACGCTCTGGGGAGAGCCGCTGCTTTTTGCGCGCAGACTGGGCCATTGCGAGAGAGACATGCGAAGAACGCAGTGGATGTGTTGATAGACGTCAGGGAAACGCGTCGCCGGACGCGACTTCCCCAGCCTGCAGGCAGCCTAACTCGAATCGGCCACGCTAGCGCTTATCGATAACCTCTGACTTTCTGCTACTTTTTTTGTCGCGAACGCATGTGCCCTTCCTCGCTCACACAAAACACTAGTCACACCATGTCGGACTCTGATTCAGAAGGAGGCGTGCCCCTGATCGAGGCCCAGTTTGACGTTGACGCTTCATCGAAGAAAAGAAAAAGAGAAGCCGAGCCGGAAGCGAGCAAAGACAGCAAGAAGGCAGCCAAGAAGGCGAAGCGGAAAGAGAAGAAGAAGCAGAGGGCAAAGGATATTGACGAAGATGATTTGGACCAGGCGTTGGGGGTCAACCACGCTTTCGAGCGCATGGATGGTCAGCTTCTCGCCGACTATGTCAACGCGCGAACACGACTTTATGGCAAGGAGCTGAGCAGCGTGGAGCTCGAAGACAAGTTCATATCTGGTGAGTCTGAGCTCGTACCAAACGTGTTGCTAAATGCCAATGTCAAATAGCTCGGACCGTGCAAGATGGAACCAGCTGGACCGAGCCACGAACGACGGACAATCTCTCTGCTTTTCTCAAGAAGCAGTCGAGCACATTGGAGCCGACACCGTCCAAGCCACCCGGAGCTCCGCACACGCTCGTGGTCACCGTTTCTGGAATCCGAGCCGCAGATGTGTGCCGATCTCTCAAGTCTGGTCTGCCGAAACTGGGTATCAAGAACCCCAACGTCGCCAAATTGTTTGCGAAGCATCTAAAGCTTCCAGACCAGATAGCGCATCTGAAGAAAACCAAGTAAGTTGTGCGTCTTGGGGCGCGACCACTGATGCTGACTGCGATGCAGAATCGACTATGGAGTCGGAACACCCGATCGGCTGATGGCACTGCTGGAAGACGGAGCGCTGTCCACGGCAAACTTGAAACGGGTGGTGATTGACGTTTCCTACATTGACCAGAAGAAACGCGGCATTCTGGACATGAAGGAGCTACACGAGGCTGTGATGAAGCTACTTTTGCGCAAGGAGCTTGTTGGGGAAGACAAGCAGGGTGGAGATGGACTGTTTCTTTTCTATTGATCGTACAAAGGACGTTGGAGAGCGCGACAGAGATACCCGATTTAGCGCGTAGTTGATCAAGTTACCAAGCAAGATTCACGTGGTGCTCGAGGTTAGCACGGGTAATAATATGGCCGCACGGTCTCACTGGCGAGCAGAATTATGCAGCTACAGGCGAATCACGACGCTAGAAGGCAGCAAATAATGGCTAGGCGGCTGCATGATGCGACGGCACAACAGACGCGGTTGCCAAACATGGAGGCCCTGCGACGTGACACGGACAGGCAGCCGATATCGTTGGTTCCGAGAGTTCATGACTGGAGGCTTGTTGGAGCGGCAGCAGATGGTTCCACCCGTGCACCGTACCTATCAGGCGTGGCAGAAGCGTGTTGCAAATTGGTTTCAAGACGGTACGCGCCTGCGGGCACATGGCTGGCGAAGCTACTTGATGGATTGATGTCTCTTCTCCTCACCATCATCACGACTACTGTTGCCATCTCGACGCCCTTGCCCACCGCTGCACCCATCTGCCCATCTGCCCATCTGCCCGCCGCGACTCAGACCCCGCCAGAGCCCGTGGCCCGCGCTGTGTCGACTCGCGCATGCTGCATATCATCCAACTTTCGAGCTCGCTTCTTGACCCGCCGCCTGCCAAGCGATAAAACGCCCCCCTACGCTGCAGATAGCTCCCGCGCCTTCACAGAAGCTGCCCGGAAGTTGTTGAGCAGTCTCCACGGTGCGTCCTTTACCTCGCCAGCGCCGCCTCACTGCATCCTGTCTTCTGCGTCTGACTCCATCCCCCTGCAGCGTCTCAGCATTCGGCGAATCGCTTCACGCTGCCCCGAAGCCCCATCCTGAAGCCGAACAGGGTCCCCCAAAGCCACCCTAATCCGACGACACACATTGCATCATGGCTGCTCCTGCGACCCAATCTCTCAAGGTGCGCGCCTGCGACCGAGTGCTGTCATCGAGACGTTTGGCTAACACTTCCCCCAGTGCGTCGTGACGGGCGACGGTGCTGTAGGCAAAGTAAGACACGGCCCTTTGCACGACCGCGTGCGCCCCAGCTAACCGCCTCTCAGACATGTCTGCTCATCTCGTACACGACAAATGCCTTCCCGGGAGAGTACATTCCCACCGTGTACGTCTCGCCCTCGCACCGCCCGGCCTGCAGCTAGCTAACAGACGCAGCTTCGACAATTACTCGGCAAATGTCATGGTAGACGGAAAGCCAATAAGCCTGGGACTGTGGGATACCGCCGGACAAGAGGACTACGACCGCCTGCGGCCGCTGTCGTACCCCCAGACGGACGTGTTCCTCATCTGCTTTTCCATTGTCAGCCCCCCGTCGTTTGACAACGTCAAAGCAAAGGTAAGAGCCGCCCGCCGCAGCATGTCTGGCACGCGCTGATTTGAGACCAGTGGTACCCCGAGATAGACCACCACGCGCCCGGCGTACCCATCATCCTCGTCGGCACAAAACTCGATTTGAGGGACGACGAGGCGACCAAGGAGTCGCTGAGGCAGAAGAAGATGGCGCCCATCCAATACGAGCAGGCCGTCATGGTCGCAAAAGAGATCAAGGCGCAAAAGTACCTCGAGTGCTCTGCGCTCACACAGCGCAACCTCAAGAGTGTCTTTGATGAGGCGATTCGGTACGTGGCGAAAAGCCCCCTTTGTATGTCTGCGCTAACACGGCCCAGCGCTGTCCTGAGCCCCCGTCCCCAGCAGTCGGCGACGAAGAACAAGAAGAAGTGCACCATCCTATAAGCGGAAGAGGATCGGATCAGGAGATGAAGTTTTGGTGTAATCGAGGAAGGACCAAAAGCTTGAACATGCGAGTTACTTCGGGGCATGGGTATGAGGACGGCATGAATGGGAATCCAGCACGAATGGCGGAATGAAAGTGTGACTTCCTCGCAGGTCACAAGTAGGCCAGACGATGCCATGCAGCATATGCACTATCTGTATGAAATAGCATATGCGATGAGCATCTTCTGGCTGGGTGCGGTTGGATATGGGGCGAGTCTAGCATTGGTTTATTGCGACATTACTCTTCTTCGGCGTGGAGGAATCACAGGATTAGCATTACCGATAGAACTGTTTATTGCATCTTTTCCTTTCCGAGGCTGACAATCAACGCGCTCCAAACATGAATCTGGCCCATGATCCGTAATGATCACGCCCCCATACGGCCTCGGTAGCGCGCCCGCAAAGAGCAGGTTAATTCCCCGCGGCAGTGCGGAGATGGGATGGAGAGCTCCAGGCACCATCCTAGCTCCAAACGCGTCCCCAAGCTTCACCCCGCGAACAATTCAACACCACACGACACCACCATACACGAATCATGTTCCACCAAGGCACTCTGCAGAGCGGAATCACGCGTGCCATTCAGGAACAGAAGCTCGTCGCCTGCTTTGTGCGAGGTGCGTCTTGCGCGCTCATTCGGAATGTGGAGTTATGAACACGAACTGACGACATACACTCGCAATTAGACGACAGCGCCACGAGCCACGTGTGGGAAGAAGAGTGGCTCAAGAGCGGATGGGCACGCTCGCCTTTCCAACGTAAACCTGAGGACATGCGCTAATTTGTTTTTGACGAAAGTAGCTCTCGGCTCTGCTCGTGCAGAAAGCGGTTGTCCTGCGGCTGGACGCTGGATCCACCGAAGCTGGGTTTCTGGCTGCGTTCTCCGATGTCTCGAGTGTGCCGACGTTTGTGGTGATACAGAATGGGCAGTTGAGGGTGCAGATGAAGAGCGATGTGACCAAGGAGGAGTTTGTTAATACCGTAAGAGGGGTGTTGGGGGCGGATCCGATACCAGGTTCTGGAGCGGTACCACGGACGAGTATAACACCGGAGGCGGGCGATGAGACGAGGAATGTGGGAGCAGAAGATGATCTTTATGGGTCGGCTGAGCACGCGGTACCCGCGCCCTCTGTTGCTGCGGTACCAGCACCGACGCCCTCGTCCAACGCAAAGGGCAAGCAAAGAGCTACAGAAACGAATCCCACAGCGCCATCTGCATCCGCGAGCAAAGCGCAACAAGAAGCCCGCGATGCGCTGCGCAAGAAGAAGAGAGAAGACGCCGAGGAACTGGCACGCATAAAAGCACGCATAGAAGCTGATAAAGCGGCAAGAAAAGTCGCAGCGTCGTTGCGCAAGGCAGAGCGGGAACAACAGGAACGGAATGGGAATGCGTCACAGAGCTCGCACGTAGCATCACCACCGCCATCGTCAGCAACAGCGACAACGTCCTCGTCACGCGGCTCGAATGCGAAGATTGTAGCGCTTAACGTGCGGCTCTTTGACGGTCGAACGATTCGCGCCTCGTTTCCTCGGACCGCGACACTGCAAGCTGATGTACGGAGTTGGATTGATGCTGAATTTGCGAAACTATCTCACGATGACGAAAACCTATCAAACAAACACCTCCCACCATACTTTTTCCGCCACATCCTCGCTCCGTCCCCCAGTCGCGAACTTTCTGCCGGCGATGAGACGGTCCCTCTAGGCGACATCGATCTCGCGCCGAGCGCGACGCTGGTACTAGTTCCTGTCAAGGGGTATACGGATGCGTATTCTGGGTCTGCGAGTGGTAGTGTGAGTGGGATAACGGGTGCGGCGACGGGGATTGTGGGTGGTGCGTTTGGGTTACTGTCTAGTACGGTTGGGTTGGTGGGGAGGGGGATTGGGTCTGTGATGGGGTTTGGGGGTCAGCAGGAGCAGGAGGGACAGCATCAGGGTGGGGGAGGGAGGACGGTAGGGAGTGGGAGTGGTGGGGCGAGGGAACAGATGCATGATCCTGTGCTTGATCCGGTACGGCCGGCTTCTGGGACTGGGAATGGGGCGACGTCGATGAGGGTGAGGACGTTGGCGGATCAGAGGGCGAGGGAGCCGCAGCAGTTTTATAATGGGAATCAGTTGAGTACGGAGCCGAGGGTGGAGGATGGGGAGAAGAGGGATTGAGGGGGTTTTGGTTTGTGCTGGGAGAGCTGGGGAGAGGGTTTGTAAGATACTAGTTTTATGTGTGTTTTTTTCTATCAGATTTTGACTGCAAAGGCTGAGAGGTAGATTACTTTGATCGTTGTAGTGGGTGAGAAGAGAGGAAATGACAGAACACAAATTTCCTTTTTATTTCTAAACTTGCAAACGAAGGCAGAGGGACTGAGACTCAAAAGAAGCTCTTGTGAACTCATGATAGGACTGTTGACCAATTTTCCATCTCCGTCGTTGCACCACACCAATATCATTGTTCAGACAAATCCCTTCTCTCCATCTCCATCTCCATCGCCACCGTGCTGATCAGGAACAGCATCAGCATCAGCACCAACACTCACTCCCAATCCCTCCTCCACACTCTCGCCCAACCCCGCCGCCTTCAACAACTCACTATCTACCATCGTCCCCGCAAACCGCACTTTAGGTCCTTCGACCTGCATCTTCCAGTTTCCGCTCTTCTTCTCCTTCCCCTCCTCAACCTTTTCTTCCTCCACACCATGACCATGACCATCACCCAGCAGCAGCGCGTTCTCAATCTTCTTCTCCAGCTCCCCAACCCGAGTCTCCATGATTCTAATCTTCTTTTCCAGTTTCGCGCGGCCGCGAACCAGTTCCGGAACGGTGTTCGGGCACGCGGAGAAAGCTATGCGTAGTTCAGCGAGGCGGTCGCGGGATTCTTCTAGTTCGGCTTGTTCGTGTGTTATCTGTTGGGCCGTGTCGTTGAAATTTAGTCCCAAGTCCTCTCCATTTTCCTCTTGCCCATCATTCTTGTTGTTATCCGGGGACAGCGCAAGAGGATTATCGGGACTGGGTTGTGGAGCTCCGGTGAAGGGTTTTAGATTGAGTGGATTGCGGTATGTGAGTGGGTCTTGAGCGACGTCTTGAAAGAAGGAGAGGATGGCGTGTTGGACGCTGGGACATGTGAAGATGCATTCACTGACTGCGTTGGTGCTGCCAGCGAAGGTGGGGCAGATGGGTGCTTGACCTGAGGACCATTCTGTAATTTCTGTATCTTCTTCGTCTGTGGTGGACGGGGGAAGCGGGGTGGTATCAATGGCGAGATGATGGAAGGCTTTTGTTGGGGGTGAGACGGCGCCTGTGGGGATGGTTTCGTGCCAGGATATGTGCTTCGTTGACTGCATGATGGATGGCGTGTCTTTAGACGAAGAGCATTGACTGGCGTGTTGGTCGTAGGACTTGGGTAGAGCTGTACAGTGCTGAGGATTAGATGTGAGGTCGCTAAGCCTCCACTGGCGGGCGCGCTGATGCAGGAAGGCGCGGACGTGTTGGTCCTTGATCTGCGAATCGTCGACTATGGAATGGACCAGTGCCATGGCGGTGATGCGGGTGCCGTACTTGTTGAAGTCGTCAGTGAGAAGACCCAGAACACTCTCAGTTCCGTCCTCAATGGCAATGACATAGACCTCTGCGTCGGCCGACACACGATCAGGATTGCAGATGACCTGGTCAAAGACTGTCTTGACATGCTCCTTTGCATCTCCGTGGCCCGGAACACGGTTCTCCTCGTCGTAAATGCGAACCATGTCGTGAGCAATTGACTTGCGCGGCATGGCAAGCCAACTACGCAAAGTCATGGCCTGATTGTACTTGTGCGAGTAAAGCAACTGGCCCGTATTCAGTACGATCAACCCGGGAGTAGTAGTCTTGTCCTCGAGCACATAACCGTCTCTGAAGATGCTTGCGTCCTTTTCGGCGTCGTTGTCAGGAGACGAGCGTTTGATCATCTCCTTGGCAAAGTTCACAACTGACCCGCCGTTGATGCCAAGTTCTCGCTGCAGCTGGCGGTACGCGAGAACTCCCAGGTCCTGGATGGTGTCGTTGATCATCACGACGATGCGCTTGCGCGTCTTGAGGACCTCGGGTGGCGGCGCAAGGATGGGTACATGCGGGCCGTTGGGCTTGGTCACAGTGAAGTCGGGAAGGTGGATGCGATTGAGGCCAAGATAGGACAGACGCTTCTCTGCTTCTCTGCGTTGGCAGGCTTTGACGAGTTAGCTGGAGTCATCTGAGTGAGAGTCGGAACTTGCTCTGCATGGCTTCACGGCGCACCTCGTTGACGCGGTCGTTGTTTGTGGCGTGGTAGACGTAGGGCTTTTCAGGCGCGTTGATCATGCGGATATCGCCTGAGCTGTTGATGAAGAAGCCGAGTTCCTTGAGATCTGCTGGGAAAGACGGATCTGGCTCTAGGGTGTTCTCTACACGGCGGAACATGGTGGTATAGGCGCCGGGGTTGTTGTAGGACGTTAGTTACGTTCGCAATAGACGATTCAGTATGCAAATTGAAGACGTCGTTGCAATGAGGTTGTTGGTTTGTGGGTCGGACTTTTGTTGCTGGTGTGGGTGCCGCTGCCGTCGCTAATATGCGCAGCGCGTGGTGAGAGCAAACAATGACAGAAGCGGAAGGCACGGTGATAGAAGGTGAAGATGTCATAATCCATGTATATCCCGCGCAATTACGCCGCCCATGCCAAATATTGTACAGGTATCCCATCGATCGTTCAGCAGGGTAAATCTACCAGCTTGCTTTCTTCACACCCGGCAGGTTTCCGGCGAGAGCGTTTACTCGGAATTGGTACTGTTGGATTGTCAGCTCCGTCCCTCTCAAAAGAAAATGCCATCCATACTCGTCCCATCCTGAAGTCGCTAAAGACACCACGGCCCTTGCCTCCCATTATACACCTGTTCTTGATCTGTGTGTAGCGCGTGTAGCAGTGCATCTGCGAGAGCTGGAGCTGGGCCTGCGCGCGGACTCGTTGCGGGAGAGTCGTGTTGCGGATGATGTATCGGAGCGCTTGCCTGTAGCATTGTCAATTCTTGCGCGGCATGAGGACATGAGGCGCATGCGCATACCGTTCGGGCTCATTCTCCGAGTAGACCTTGCGCTTTGTGTGGTCGCGGATGTTGCGAATCTTGGCAAAGCATCCAATGTCGAGCTTGGCCGCGCGGAACTGAGACATGATGGCGGATGGCGGAGTGGGCGGCCGGGTGCTGGAGCCCGCGATGATTGTCGATGAGGTTGTTGAAATTCCGATGTTCTGCCGCGCCCTCCCCGCTCGCCACCAATCAGCGCCATCCTGCCTCCGACTCTCCCTCCTCCATCTCGTGCAAGTCAGACGTGGATTGACGACTTTACCCCGCCAAGAGAAAAAGGAAACGAGGATAACATGTTCACGGAGAGCGATGTGAAGAACATCTTTGCTCTCTTCCCCCCACAGCAAACTTCTGATTTTGTTCCACGCCTTGCGCTGTCTTCCAGCCGACATGGATTTGTTACTCTTCAATTCGTGCAAGCTCAGTTCAGGAGTCGCGTAACAAAAGGTGCGTTCTTCCAGTTACTTCATTTGCATTACTAAGCCGTGTCCAGAGACACAACGTATATCGCTATCAGCACTGGCTAGTGATCTTGACATAGATCGACTGCTTGTCCATCAACTTGTCAGGAATCATCCTAAACTGTGCATATTCAGCGCAAATGAGGAAAGCATTATTCCCATAGATGAACGAGACGCGATAGGAAAAGAGGCCGTTGGTCTGCTGTCAGAAGGACTTTTATCCAAGGCCGACTTTGTTGCGCAACACGATGTCTCCCCCAAGAGTCTTCACTCCCTCTTGTCCGACCAGAGCGATGAAGTACTGGAGACTAACGGCTATTTCTACACTAAAAGCTACGCTGATCAGGCTGTGGAGACCGTCAAGGGTATAGTTAAAAAGGCGCTCAATGATGTTCAGTACGTGCATGCATCACTTCCAGGACATCAGATACTAACACTACGCAGGACTGTCAGCATCAGGCCAGAAGATCTGCCAAACAACCCTCCAACATGGTTCATTCTTCATACTCTTGAGAAGGCTATGCAGTTTGAGGATCTCGCGTCCAGAATCAACGTCCAGGAAAACGCCGATAGCGTAACATGCACACCCAAGCAATACCTAGAAACTAAACGCGATACTACGGTACAGGACTTGCAGTCCGGCGCACTTGCTTATCTCCACTTGCAAAAGTTTGGCTCCGAGTTTCCCGAGCTATTCCCAACGTACCAAGACGTTTCGTCTCACTTCCAGCAGCTCTCGGGCGTCGACGTGGTAGAGTCATTCGCTATATCGCAAGCCTGGGTCTCAAAGTTGGAGCAAGACTGTATCCGCATCCTCGAGCAAGAAGGCTGTACCCTTGACGTCACCGAGGTGATAGGCGCACGTCTTCCACCAAGCACTGTAGACACTATAGCTACCAAAGCCAAAGACTCCATCATCACCCACTTTTCAGAAAACAGCCAAGGCCCAAAGATAGTACGAGTGGGTCCCCTGATCCTCACAGATACACGACAAGACGCAGCCCTAGACGAACTCGCCAGCTACGCAAAAGAAGACGCACAAGCACAATGGCGAAACCTACAGCACGATCCTACCCAAGCAGAAGAAATCAAATTCTCCCGTGACAGGGTCAAAACCATGATCCCCCCATCAGGCCTCGTCCAGCGCCTCCTCCTCGACCAGAGACCCGTCGAAAAGACGCTAGAAGAACACTTCTGGACCACCATATCCTCGCTCGAAACACCAAACGAAGAAGCCTTCGCTACGTACTGGACAGACCGCCTCCTGACCCGCTGGTCCGTCTACAACACGGGTCTAACCACAATCACAGACCAGAAACTGCACGACCAGCTCGCAGAGCTCCTCGCTACTTACGCGCACAAAGAGCTCATTCCAGATACTATTGCCAAAGCGCGCGCACAGGGTCTAGTCCTCAGTCGCAAAACTAGAAAGAACATTGCGCGTCTAGCTAGTATCCTAGACGCTATCAAGACATCTCCACCGGATACACAGTCTCTCTCCTCTGCGCTCGAAAAATTCAACAAGAAACAGAACATCGCTCCGCCAACCCCAGACTCTTTATCCGCTGCGAAACAAGGCATGCTAGCGGATATGTTGCGTCGGCTACAGAAGCAAAAAGCGTCTGATGGGCCCGTGCTGTTCTTGACGCTGGTGGTGGTGCTGTATGCGAAACGGTATGATGGCGTCGTGTACGCGACGGGGAAGTTTGCGCCAAAGTTGTTGAAAGTGTTGAAGGGGGGGTTGGGGGACGAGCAGGTGGAGAGGGTGGAGGCGTGGAAGGAGGCGGCGAAGAGTAATAGGTTGAGTGCGGAGGATAGGAGGGGGATGGCGGAGATGGCGGGTGCGGAGGAGGTGTGAGATGTAAGAGGTTTCTGGATTGGGTGTTGGTAGTTCAGCATTGGGTTTGGTGGGGTGAGGAATACTGTTACGGCGCTGAAGTGGTGTTTGTATGGAAATAGCTGGCTCTTGGAAGGAATTCAAACATCGAATGTCACTTCGATGCCATCAGGGAGAACAAAGATGATAGGGAGATTACTATTCATTCATAGAGCTATCAAGCTACTTGGGGTATTCGTGAAGATCATATCGCGAAAACTATCATATCAAAGCCCCCCTCTCACTATCCCGAGGGCGAGCAGTCGGCAACAAGACCAGACACACTCTAGTCCATAATGCCAGTCTTGCCATCGTGATCAGCATCCTTCTTGGGGTCTACAACTCTCGTTAGCACACGTCCTCTCACTCAGTTTCCACGAGTTCACTTACTCAGCTTATCCATCATAGACGGCTTGCCATACGCATCCGTAGTAGTAGTACCATGCGTACCGTGCGCACCATGACCTGCAACATGTTGGCCACTCTGCAGAGAAGAATGGGGCTCGGCATGCGAAACAGGTTCAACGAGAGCCTTGGGCAGATCACCCGACTCCATGTTTCGGTGAGCCAGGTTGTGTCCACCTGCTCCGCCAACCTCGCCCGGAATGGTCTTGGTGTGCTCACCTGTGGTGCCGTGGCCGAGGCCACTTGCTCCAGTGCTGCTACCGTATGCGCCGGTGCTGCTGCTGTTCACACGGGGATCCGCGGAGTTGGCGAGGTGCGAGCTGTGAGGGCCGGTGGGGTCGTTGTGCTGCGAGTGGCCGAGACCAGTACCGGTGGAGGAGTGGCCGGTGAGGCCTGAGCCGGTGGTGTTATATGCGCTGGTTCCAGTGCTGCCGACGCGGGGATCAGCTTGGTTGGCGAGGTGCGAGCTGTGGGGGCCGGTAGGGTCGTTGTGCTGCGAGTGACCGAGGCCACCAGTGGTGCCGTGGCCAGTGAGTCCAGAGCCGGTGGTGTTGTGGCCAGTGAGTCCTGAACCAGTGGTGTTGTGGCCAGTAAGTCCAGAGCCGGTTCCAGTGCTGCCCATGCCACCACCAACGCGGGGGTCGGCCTGGTTGGCCATGCGAGAGCTGTGAGGGCCGCTGGGGTCGTTGTAGTCGGCGGTGCCGTGGCCTGTCAAGCCGCTGGTGTTGCTTGAACCGTAGGCTCCGGTGTTGGAAGAACCGAGACCGGTGCCGGTGGAAGAGTGGCCAGTGAGGCCGCTGCCAGTCGTGCCGTGGGTGCCATGGGTGCCCTCGGTGTACTGTCCAGCACCGTGGCCGCCTGCACCGGCGGTGTTGCCGGCGTTTCCAAGGCGGTCAGAGTCGACTCTTGGGTCGGCCTTGTTCATCATGTGAGAGCTGTGAGGACCGTTGGGGTCGTTGTGGGAGGTAGATCCGTAAGCACCAGTGTTGGAGGAACCCAGGCCGGTAGAGCCGTGGGTGTTGGACGAACCGAGACCAGTGCTACCGTGAGTGGTTGATGAACCAAGGCCGGTAGAGCCATGGGTGGTGTCGTGAGTTGACGAACCAAGGCCAGTGGTGCCGTGAGTCGTTGAAGAACCAAGGCCAGTGCCGTGGCTGGTGGATGTGTGGTCGCCGGTCAGGCCACCAGTGCCAGTGGTGCTGGAGGTGTTGTGCACCGTAGGGTCGGCAGTGTTGGCAGTGTGAGAGCTGTGAGGGCCAGTAGGGTCATCTAGTGTTGTGTAAGCAACTGTTTACTTGAAGTCATTCCACTGAGAAACTTACCATGGGTCTTGTCCTTGTGCATCACCTGGTCGACCTTGGCCTTGACTTTTTCCATTACTCCGGACATGATTGCTGTGGTGTAGAGGTTGGATTGATATAAGGGTAAATGGGATTGATTGAGTTGATTGAGTTGATTGAAGTGTTGATTGTTGAGTGGTTGTTGTTGGTTAGATGCTGAACAAAAGCAAGTGCTGGTGGTCCTTTATATACAGCCCTGGTGATGAGAAGGGTGAGAGACCCATGATGCTACGTCATGTCTGGCATCATCAGCAGACATTGTACAACGGGCAAGCATGGCCCATCGTCTCCACCTCCGCCTTCTTGGATTGTGTCTTCCAGCACCGCCACAGGTGGATACCCGCTTTGAGTTTTGTTGCACGTCATAATGAGCTTGCCCGTTGGCGTCAAACGTTGCCAGTTGCGTCCCGAAACGACAATGGTTCGGTTCTCTTTCCCTGAATCCTTCAGCGCATTCCTGCTGTGGCGCTCCTTGCTGTCTGCGGCGGCGACAGGATTTGGCGAATTACATCAGCCACTGGAGAACTGGACCCTCAGTGAGGGGCGTTGCAACGCATGCAGCTAGCGAATATCCCGTTCGGCTGTGGTGGGGACTAGCACGCGGCCGGCGCTGCGTCATTTCGCGATCCGATGCATGAAAAGGTGGGGAAGTGAAAAGCTTAGCTACGTCTGCAATTCCTGCTTTCTCCTGTCTTACATCAAATTTCTGGTACTTGACGCGTGTTGGCGGCAGATCTCCTGTCGTGAAATCTTGGTGACACCGCCACAGTTACCTGTCAAGCAGGCCACAGTTGCCATAGTGGGTACCTCGTCAAGGGCCTAGACGCGTTGGATTCCGACCTTCACTCCTTGCTAGCCTCATGCCTTGGAAACGCGTTCCTCACCCATCGCCCATAGGTGGACTATTGCAGCATCAGCGGGACAGCAGATTGCTCTGACATTGGCCTCCTGGGATGCCCTGCACTTCAACGCGAACGCGTAAAAACAGCACGATGTGACGTACCGTGTCCTGATCAGCTACACTCACAGCATCCTCTTTGACGATCTCAATCTAAATAAGGTATACCAACATCATGGTTTGCATTTTCCGACGAGACCAAGTTCTCTGCTGCAAACACGTCGTTAGTACGTAGGATGAAGTCCGCAATGGAGCTTGGGCCTAGTACGCGATTATGACGTAGTTTTCCAGAGCTTCACCCCACCGACGTGTGGGTGAGGAACACCACTTCTCTTCCATCACGACCTAGACACGCGTTTCTCAATCTCCATCTCCTCAACTGTTCCGATCTATCCGCTGCAGCCATGTCCGAGTCCAGAATGCGAGTGCCTGACAAGGTCAAGGAAGTCGCCAAGGAGGACTTCAACCAGGCCAGGCAGCTTGCTTCAGACGCTGTCCGCTCGGCCGCATATCTCTACCCTTTCAAGGTACGCGTCTAAAATCTCATCGTCTACAACGTCTTCCTGGCTCCGATCATATGATGGCGCAACGTGATCTTGCTTTGCAAAGGCCACCGAGCAGTGTGCAGTACATCTGGCAACAAGACTGACATGACCAAAGGGCATTGTTTACTTCTTCACGCACCGTGCGCTATGGAAGCCTCTCGCTGCGAAACTCGTGCCCACGGTCTCGCTCGGCCTCGGTGTCACTGTGTTGATGTTCGCCGTCACCTACATTCCCCAGGTTGCACTTCTTACCCTCTTCAACGGACCGCTCGCAGTCTTCACCACCGTTCTGCTCGTGCTCAGCGAATCCTCGACCATCTTCTCTGTCTTGAGCAAGAACTTCCTCATCGACGAAGCGCTGATTGATACCTTTGACTCCACCTTGGTCAGCCGTAACCAGACCACGCTGGTTTCCAATGAGCGCCAGGTCAAGTCAGGAAGCGACCCTGTTGCCAAGTTGGGCAAGCTGGTCACCAAGCCGTTTGCAAAGTTCACACCCAGCGCCATCATCCGATACTTCATGTACCTCCCGCTCAACTTCATTCCCGTTGTCGGAACCGTGCTGTTTGTCATTCTTCAGGGACGCAAGTTTGGCCCAACGGCGCATGCTCGTTACTTCCAACTCAAGCAGATGAAGAAGCAAGAGAAGGAGCGCTTCATTGAGCAGCGCAAGGCTGCGTATGCCAGGTCAGCCACCCGCGTCTAGTTGAAAGCCAATTCGCTAATATTTTGTAGTTTTGGTATCCCCGCCGTCCTCCTCGAGCTCGTCCCCGTTGCCGGTATCTTCTTCTCCTTCACAAACACGGTTGGTGCTGCCTTGTGGGCTGCCGATATGGAGCAGGGTGTTGAGGGCGGTGAAGGCAGCACTACCGCGCCCAATCTTCGCCAACAGGCTGAGCTGGCCAAGGATAGACGGGAGTTGTGAGAACACACCACTGTCGACGCAGTGACGTAGAGTTTCACCGTGTGGTGCTAATGATCGTGTCCAAGTGAGATCGAACCTTTTTTTCGTTATGGGCCAGACGGGCGCTACAGATACCCGTGGAAACCTTAGTATGCGCGGGGAGATCTTTTAGGTTGGCCATGATAATGGATGATGTGAAGGGTACGGGTGGCATGCCAGTGAAGCATGTACTACGCCTTTGCACGGCTTGGGGAAACGAACATGATACGTATGAAAGCTATGACTTGTATAATATATTCGTAATGATTTTTTAATGGATATCTATTCATTCTGTGTCTTGGTGTTTCTGTGGGAATGCGTATAGCTGGCTGAGTGGTGGTGTTTTGGTACCCTCGGGCCTCGGCGATTATGTGGGGCGAAAGTTGTGGTCATGTATCTTGTGATTCAACAAACTGTATGATGCTTGATGTCTGTTTCGTGCAAGCTCTTATCAAATTCCAAAGCCCCGATGAAGATTGTTGACAAGACTTCATGTCCGGAATACCCCGCACGATGAAGATATTGAACAAGCGCGGAGACGACAAGTCACCAGCTTTGCTGCGGCCAACAGCTGCAGGGGGCAACGAAGTGTGCAAAGCCCATCATTAGAAATTTGTCGTGGTTCTCGCGGGTGCTGAATTCGTCATTAAACATTGATTACAGCTACACTATATGTAGTCATATGTTCTACTCTACTACTACAACAACATCATTCATCTCGTCGTCAAAAGCACTCCAAATCTCTCCCCTAATCCTCCTCACTCGGCTCGCCCCTTCCCAATCCAAAGCACTCAGCCATGTTGTAAAAGATATCAATGCTGTTGTACGTTCCCTGGAAAAGCTCCTTGCAAGGACCCATAGCATACACAGGCTAGTATTAAAAGTCAGCGTACGTCTCACAGCAAGCACAAAGGGAAAAAGACTTACCACATCGGTCAAGGAATGCACACCCTGGTCGTTCTCAACGGGCAGCGTACCATTGAGCAAGATACCGCCCGCGCCATCCTTGGGGTTGGCATAGTTATCGCCGCTATCTTCTTCGAGCTCGACGGCGGGACGGCGAGGTCCGTCTTTACGCACGGACCAGTTCTCGCGGCGATCAGGGTCCGCCATGAGGCCTTGGAAGAGCGTGTAGCGGGGATCCCAGTTGGAAGGGAAGTTTGCTTAGCCAAAAGTCAGTACATTTTTCTCACATACAGTTCGCAAGGGGTAGGGATGCTTACAGTCGGTGTAGGTCAGGTTTCCGGTGTTGATGTACTGGGATTCACCGGATTGCTCGTACACGCCGATGGCGTCGCGCTTCTTGCGGTCTACGTTTTGCGCGGCGAGGTAGTGCGTATCGACTGAGCCCATGACGTCGAAGCCGTGGCCGTGGTCGGCGGTAACGAGGATTAGAGTTTCCTTGAGGCAGTCGGTTTCGTTGAGGTGGGCGATGGTGGCTTTGACTGTGTCGTCGAGCTCGAGCAATTCACCGAGCGCGCGGTCATAATCAAGGGCGTGCATCATCTTATCAATCGACGCAGCCTCAGACATTAACAGCCATCCTTTGTCTCCAGAACGTGTCTGGAGGATGTCAATGGCCTTGAGGGTCATTTCTTTGAGTCCGGGCTGGTCGAGGGCGGGCGACCTATCACCAGTGGGCGAGCGTGTTTGGTTTAGGTTAGCGCGGTAAACGTTACGATCGAGCCACTTGGCCATGTTGGAGGTACTGAAGATACCGAGGGCCTTCTCCTCGCTGCTGGCAGACAGGAGGGCAGTGCGGTTCTGGATGATCTGGTAGTCTTGCGCGGCGAACTCATCGTAGTAGTTCTTGTCCTGGTAAGTAACACCACCAAGCTCAGATGGATAAAACTGCTCAGCACCACCGCCGAAGATGACATCAAGAGGGACGTTGGTCCAGGTGTAGTTCTGAAGTCCGTTCAAGTAGGTGTCGACGATGGCGCCGTATTCGCCACGGAGACGGGTGTGGGATACCAAGGCAGCAGGAGTGGCATCGGCAATGAAGGCTGTGGAAACGATTCCGACGTGACCTCCAGTAAGACGGTGGAAAATCTCGGCAATGCTCTCAACCTTGGGGTCGTCAAATGGATCCTTGCTGCTGTCCGCGTAGACGTTCAAGCAGTTGACGGTCGACTTGTGGCCAGTGTTGAGCGCAGCAGCAGAGTTGGCGGAGTCAGTGATGAAGCTGTCGATCGAGTGGGTCATCTGGTGGCCAACAACAGGGAACTTGTCCATGGCCATGGTGGACTGGTATTTGCCATTGATCTGCTTGTGGCCGATCAAACGAGCAGCTGTAACCATGTTAGACTGCTACCCAACAGAAAAAAGCACGCACAGATAACGAACCAGTAATCATGTTGGTGGTCATTCCATCACCGATGAAGAGAATAATGTTCTTCGCCTTGCGCTCCTCGGCCAGATCGCGAACGAGCCAGGTGGCTTCCGTCTTGCTGCCGTTGTTGTAGCTGAGAGTAGCAGTGTACTCGCCGGGCTCGTAAAGAGCAATGCGGCGGTAGGCTTTGGCCGCGACATTGACGAAAGAGGGCTTTCGCGCGTCGCGGGCGAAGAGGTCCTCGTACCAAGTGAAGTTCCACTTCTCCAGTTTGGGCTCTTCGAGACCGAAGAACTCTGTTACTGGCTTTGCCTCTTCGCCCTTCTTGCCAACAGTGAAGGTGAACTGCTCATCCAGAGGTAGACCGTTGAACTCGGATCCGTTCGTGGGCTGGTGAACCTCGAGACGGATGTCGAAGTACTGACCGGCGAGGAAGTCGGCCCTGGATTATTGTTTAGCAATTGAGTCCTGACCTCATACAATTGACATGCTTACTGGTCAGGAGGGAAAACGCAACCAAGCGTTGGGCAAGCTCCCAAACGGCGGAATGTCTGCGCGGAGACAGATCCCACCAAAAGGGCCGCAGCCACGACAGCTGAGCAAGTACACTTCATAGCGAACGCGATTGAGAGTTGAGTAATTGGGCAAGGCTCTCAAAAGTGCGATGGGCCAGCATTTGGGGAAGCTGTTCCCCAACCTTTATAAGTATGCAAAGCTCCCCGGACCTGCATACATGCATCTAGTCAAATGAGACTATATCCCGCATACCAGGCTACCAGGGTCCACATGTCATACCGGCGGCATGTCTTCCTATGCAGTACAAGTCGCCTCCAGGTGCGTTTACCCGTCCCTCGTGCGACAACGCAGCGCTCTTACTGCTCGAGACGACGACTCCAGTTACCTGGACCCAGTCCACATTCCGCTGGCTTGGTCCGCGCCACGAGCCACTGCCATCATCGAGAATATCAACGAGCTGCCGGATTGGGGTAGACATGCACGTTTCTGCCAATCGTTGGATGGCCTGAGGAAGATAGCTTGGCGTGGCTTAGGATCCCTTGGCATCACGTTCCGGACAGCTGGATTCTGATTCGCTGTGCGATGGTTCTTGCATGGGGTCCAAAGTCTGCGTCTCTTTAGATTTCTCCTTGGCAATGGAGTATTGGGAGCGGCTGGGAATTTCGATGCATGCTGTGTGCTCCGGACGGCGTAATTTCATTCGCCGCAGCAGTGACGGCCGGCGACACGACTCGAAAAGCTTTGCTAGCCGGCCTTGTCAACGGAAATGTTGCCTGCGAAGTGGAGGAGGATAGCCCTGGAATAGTTCGCTCGCAGTTCCAAGGTTCGGCGAGGCCTGGCGTCACGTGCCAGCGGCCGGGTACCTTTTCCAGCACGCATGGTCCACGCCATACAAGAGAAAAATTAAACACCCTACTAGGTAACTACAGAGAGCGATTCATTTTCCCCCGTGTAGCGATATTTTACCTAGGCGACTACGTGGGTGGCGTCTGATTTTCCCCTTGTATAACGTGGTCCAACTGCCGCATCCTGTCAACCACAAGAACTCCAAATTGTCAGCTTCATCTAACCCTTATCTTCGAGCGCATCCGAGCGGAGCTTTTTCGGCCGCGTTAACACTGCGCAACAGCGATGTAGTCTGTCGCGTGCTCATACCCACGGGCGCTGTTGGAAAACCCCTGCCCAGGCATGCTACAGATGAAATGCAGCCCGATGGAGACACAGAAACCCCAGAAAGCGGCTACAGATCGCGACACGCAGCGGGAACCAAGGGTCTTTCCAGATCTCGCGTCTGAAACGACGATAGACATGCTTTCGATTGGTGTTCGACGCCAGCTGTCCATCAGGGTAACGCCTTGATCGGCTCTAGTTGGTGTGGTCCGCCGACGTCACCACTTTGAGACCATCGATCCAAGGTTTGTTGATGGTCAGGTACATAGACATGGCTAGGCCCATAGCGCGTCTTTAATGTTTCGCTCCAAACGCGTCTTCTTATCGCAAGCTCTCCGTGGGCCGTCAGCTACTCGACCTGGGTGTAGTAGTGCAAAAGTGCAGCTGCCAATCCGCGCGTTTCGACACGCGACACCTTTCCTAGGTAGAGCATCGCCGAAGCATTCCGCAAAGCCGGACAAATCGCAGGCGCATGCGAAAATGTCCAAGAGAACGTCTTACGACCGCTCCGAACTCGGACATACGACCCTCAAGCGCGCGAAACAGGTAGACGGTAGGTTGGGCCGGAGAACATGCAGATAAGATAGACGCTGACTCCGTGCCTAGAGAATCTGCCATACGATCAAGTTCAAGAAGCTCTCGGCGCGCAAGATGAGGTCAAAGACGTGACCAAGGTAGCTCATTGGTTCCGGCCTAAAGACCTCCGCATTCAAGACAATACCGCGCTGCACCATGCTTCTGAGCTGGCGCAAAGCGCAAAGAAGCCTCTCGTATGTTTCTACATCAATTGCGCTGCGGACGAGTCATGGCACGGGACCAGCCCTGCACGAGTGGACTTCATGTGTGAGGGGTTGCGCATCATGCAGAAAGAGCTCAAGGAATTGAACATACCACTAGTTTTTCTAGAATGCGAGGACAGGAAGAAGATTGTAGAGACGGCAGTTGGGTGGTTGAAAAAGCAGGAGGTTTCACACGTATTCGGCAACTACGAATATGAGATTGATGAGATGCGGAGAGACCTGAAGCTCTGCAAGACCGCTGGCGATGGCATCCAGGTCTCGTTGTACCATGACCAGACAGTCGTCGAGCCTGGTACCATGCTCACAGGTGCTGGAACGCCCATGAAGGTCTTTACGCCGTTTCACAAAGCTTGGCTTGCAAAGCTGAAGCACGAGCCTGAGCTGCTGGACACCAGCCCTCCACCCGCCGCAAATCCCTCGTCTGCGAAGAAGGAGCTTAAAGATCTCTTCGATACACCCGCGCCAAAACCAGCAAAAGACAAGCAGTTCGAGTCGGAAGAAGACAAGAAGAAGATACGAAAATTGTGGCCTGCAGGTCATGCTGCAGGAGCAAAGCGCATGGATGCATTTCTCAAGCAGATCGATCACTATGCCGCCACGCGCTCCAACCCTGCCGCAAACAGCACATCCCGCATGTCCGCCTACTTCAGCGCGGGTATGTTCTCCGTACGCGAAGCCCTGCAAAAAGTCGTAGACTACAACCACGGCAGCACCGATTTCACCGAAGCCAAAGCCTCCGCCGGCGTATACGGCTGGGTCCGAGAAATCGTCTTCCGAGAACTGTACCGCCAAACCACACTAACCACACCCCACACGTCGATGAACCTGCCACAGAATCTCAAATTCGATGCCGTAGAATGGGAAGACGATCAAGAAGGCTGGGAAAAATGGTACAAAGGACAGACAGGCGAACCCTTCATCGACGCAGGCATGCGCCAGCTCAACGCAGAAGCATACATGCACAACCGGCTCCGCATGAACGTATCTTCGTACCTGTACTGCAACCTCCTGCTCGACTACCGGCGTGGCGAACGCTACTTTGCCGAAACACTAATCGATTGGGATCTTTCTAATAACACGCAAGGCTGGGAGCCGTCGTACACGGTCTTCAATCCGGTGTCGCAGGCGGAGAAGAATGATCCGGATGGTGATTATATAAGGAAATGGGTGCCGGAGCTCAAGGATGTCAAGGGTAAGGCGGTGTTTGCGCCGTATGCGAGGTTGGAGAAGGGCGAGTTTGAGAAGTTGGGGTATCCGAGGCCACATGTGGATTGGAAGGAAACGAAGGCGAGGGCGCTGGATAGGTTTAAGAGGGGGTTGAGGAATGCGGATATTTAGGTTGGGAGTGGAAGAGGGTGGGTGATACCATTTAGATGGGTTGGAAGAAGGGTCGATGATAGATACCATGTTGAAGGCTTTAGAATAATGTAAAAGGATTGATACAACACATGTTTCTTAATGTCCTTGCTTTGCCCGCCCCCTCTCGCAAGCAAGTGGAGTCTGATTGCTGCGTTTGTTGACTATATCCTGATGACGAGTTTGTGCATTGCTCGGACGAAAAACTCGTGTATATCTTGATACTGAACGTTTGTGTCAAATCCACCACATTGTAAAGGTCAATCTGTTCAACGATAATAATAGCGTCATACGAATACCTGTTACACAGTAGGTACCATCGCATTCAATAATCGCTACAAAAGTTCTATTAGAATTTCTTCTCCCCAAACACATTAAGCGTTTTCTAGAGTCGATCTGTACTACGTTGCATTAGTATCTAATCCTCGGCTTCCACCGCGCCTTTGCGTAGAAAAGATAACATCTACTTTGCAAGAACATTCTCTTACCAATAAACAAAAATCCTGCTATGGTCTTGGTCGGCATGCGTCTTCGCTGGGTGGTCGAGCCTGATGTCTTATAAAAAGCCTCACATTTACCTTGTCGCAACTAAAGAGTCGTAGAGAGATAAACGGTAGCATACTAAACACATTAAAAAGAGAGTTTACTGCTGTCTATGTTGTGTATTGCGCTCGGCGTGAATCACGGGTATAATGTGCGACTAGTTCAAGTAGAGAAAAAGGTAGTTTTACCAAGAGCTGCTTTGGTTGCTTTGGCTTTGGTGTAAGTCGTCTACAGCGTATTTTTCCAACTCTTGAAAAACAGTACTACAAACCTTACCGCTCGTATTATTTGTGTAGGTTAGGCGAAGACGCTTACCGCTGTGTGTATATACTATCTGTATACTTGCCATGTAGTCATCCGCCATCATAATGCCAGACACTATCCTCACAATACGGCTCCCGTAGATGCCACACACAACAAGATGTAGACACATACACAAAAGGAAAAAAGGCACAACAATTACCGTTTCGCGAATATGTATTATCACTTAAACAGGCACCCTCTCCCAGGTTCCACCAGACCGTTCCACGCCACCATCCCTGATATAAATATAATACATGAGGCAGATAGACAAGAACATATTCATGTCTATTACCCGATTTCAAGGCCAGCAAGACCCAGCCTCTTCTTCCCATCTCCTTCTTTCCCGAATCCCCCCTTCCTCCCTTTCTCTTGCCCAAAGCCAACCAAGTTAAAAACGACAACAGTAAGAACCAGAAAAAACTCCTGGTATATATTACCCCAGTCCCCCAGCTCAATCCAAAGTTAACCAAAACAAAAAAGGCGTTGTATGTTCTGTGTATACTTTGAAAGCATATAACCTTCAAACCCTCCTCTTTTATGCCAACCAACCAAAACAAAAATCCGCGCCGTAAATAATGCTTCCAACAGATCTGACCAGAAAAAAAAACAAAGGAGAAAATAACTCAATCAAAAGCTCCCGGCATACTCATACCCTTCCCCACCGTCCCCTTTGAAGGAGAAGACACCGGAATCCTCAGACTAAGCCGATTACTGTTGCCACTACTCTCTTCCTTCCTCCCACTCTGCAAAACAGGAGCCGGATTCGAAGACGAACGCTGCCGCTGCATGACCGGTTTCTCCAGCGACCTTCTAACTTCGTCCTGGAGTTGTGCTTCAGCATCTCTTTCAATCTTCCTCTCTTCCTCTACTGTCAACGACGGTATCGACAAGCTGGTGGCGGCAGCAGCAGGCGTCGTCGCCTCATTCCCTTGTGCCGGCGTCGCTTCTCCATCTTCTTCATGCTCGCGTGGCGTATCCCGTCCAGATACCGCTCCTGACGATACATCATCCCCCGAGATAATCGTCTTGCCAATCGAAATCCTCTTGGCCCCATCCCCCCTCTTACTCCGAAACGGATCCTCCTCCTCACTCTTCCTCACCGACACCGCCCTCACCGACCCACTCTCCGTAATATCCCTCGGCTCAAACGAAACCACACTCTCCTCACTCATCCTCCCCTCGTGATGCTTTCCCTCCTCACCATTACTTAGCGACGGACTCCTCGGTCCATCCCTCAACGGCACAAACGCCGGCACCACGCCACCCCCCACCCTCGTCCAAAACATCCTCTCCCTCAACCTCACGCTCTCCTCCCACGCCCCCTTCTTCTCCTCCTCCGTCTCCGCGCGCCAATGTCCCGCAGCCACCATCCTCAAAAACCCAATATAATCGCACGTAGCCCGCACGCGCCCCAGACACCAATCACACAACGGGTAGCGCTGCGAGTCCTCCGTATCCGCCGGTTTGAACCTAAATTTCCGCGCGTACTCGTCGCCCTTGCGAGCCTCGCCGCACAACGAGCATGGGAAAACCGGGACACGGAATTTAGATGACGGAGTCGGGTTGGGCTCTACGACCAAGGAACCAGACGTAATGCTATTGAGCACGGTACGGCGCGCCATCCACGAGAGACCGGGTGCGATGTCGAGACGCAGTGTTGGTTCGATATCCTCGACGAGGGCGCGCTTATAAAACTTTTCGTCCTTGAGATTCGGCATGCCGGCCGTGGCTACGGATTCGCGGGGCGAGTTTGTGACGGAGCTGGGCGACTTTGATGGTAACGATGTCGTGGAGCTATTCGTCAGTGAGCCAAGGCCAAGGACATTCAGACTACTATAATTTCCGCTCGAAGCACGACTCGCCGGGGCCGAGCGCGCGCTGATCTTGAGCATGTCCTGAAATTCTTTAAAAGCAGTAAGATCGGAGCGCAGCACGGGGTGGATGAGATGGGAAAAGTGGAGCGGGTGATCGGGGCTGATCTCGTCGGTGCCCGGGGTACTGGGTGTTAGGTTCATGGCCTCGAATAGCTTGCTCATCTTGTCTGCAGGGGTGATGCCTGGTGTTGACGGAGCCGTGTTTGTGGTGAGAATATGGCTTTCGTTGTCGTCGCCGTGGGAGCTCATCTTCTCCACGACACCCTTGAGATCCTGCAGTTGGTCTTGGAGCGAGTGTTGGAGGACTTCGGCATCACCCAGCTGCTGCTTGAGCTGCTCGCCGCGTTTCTCGGAAGCCTCGGTCTCCTTGCGTGCAGCGGCGACCATGACGTTGGCCTCTTCAAACAGGGCAGCTGTTAGAGCTTCAACCTCGCTGTCAGTCTTTCGCTTGGCAGCTTCTGCTAGGGCTCGTCGTTTGCGCTCCTCGTGCAGTTCGCTCGACAGCTGCTTCTCCATCTTATCATAGACAATCTTGTCGACGAGCAGCCCTTTGGAGACCTTTTCCTCGTGCTCTCTAACCTGGGCTTCTAGTTGCGCCAGCTTCTCTCTTGCGGCTTCCAGCTCATGGCGCGTCTGCTGCAGTGAATCGTCGAGCATGGTCGAGTGGTTGATGGCATTAATCAGCTTAGTGCTGAGCGTAGAAACCTCCTGGCTCAGATCGGGATGCGAGTCTGTCGAGTCGTGGCGTGAAGGAGGGGGCTGCGGGGTGGCGGATCGCGGGTCGGGAATCGTGTTCATGCCATCGCTTTCGGATTGCGACTGCGACTGGGCCGTTTTGGCGAGTTGGGGCGTGGATATGGAGCGGGTGACGTGATTCTTGGGCATGGGCGACAAGGAGCGAAGGCGCGAGGGGGTCATGGTGCCTGAGCCGTGGACCCAGGGCGCAGAATGGGCTATGAAGCTGCTGGGTGGAAGTTTGGTTAGCAAGTGCCCACCGGCCAGCGCCGCAACTCGACTTACGCGTACTCGGCCATGGTAAATCGTGCGACGCAGATAATCTGCTATATCGTCCAGAGCATTACAAAATCAAAGGCGGGTCTAAGCAGGAACGGCGCGGCAGGCCAGGTGGGTTGGACAAAGGAGTGACGTGACGACAAGGCGCGAGGAGCAGAGTGACGAAGCGGAGCGGAGCGATGAGGCGAGGCGTGCGACAACCAGGCTAAGGCGTATCGAGGGCGGCGGGAGGTACAGTAATCCAATGTTTACACGGCACACACGCAGACACAGACGACAGTCATCCCAAGAGCTTGCCCCTCAACAAGCGCAGGCATACGACCAGGCTAAAAACACAACAACAAGAACAAGCGCACGGGAAATGGATAACGTTTAGAGAGCGAGATTGAGAGACAAGAGAATGACTACATGGAAACGGGCAGGTGGGTGGCTCAGTGCAGCGATTGCGCCTGCACCGGAAGCACGGTCGGCTCGGGCGCTTACGCTCAGATCGTCTTCCAAGCCCCGCTGCCCGCCAATCAAACATGCGACATGACGACGACGCCCAACCAAGGGGTCCCCGTTCCCTGCCCGGTTTTCCTTTTGCCTTTCAATAGTTCTTTGCACTCTATTCCGCTGCACTGCCACATCAAAGTACCGTGCCGTGCCTGGACCTGTTCGTGCTGTTGTTGTTACTACTCTTGCTCCCTGCACCATGTGATACACGATGCCTTGCGCACTTGTCTGCTTTCTGCTCTACCTTCTCTTTTCATCTCTGCCACGTGCAGGTACATATACATCCGACCACAGCTCATTGGCTACACGTTGACATCATCGTGCCCGCCAGCCAAGCCAAGCCGTGCCTATCCCAACCCATGCCTTGTCTAATCGATCAGCAGGGAGAATGCTAGCGTCTCTGTTTCTCTCTCTCTCTCTCTCTCTCTTACTCATATGCTACAAGCAGTCGAGAAAAACAATCTCTGGGCAACATCCGTGTTCGTGTTGGGAGGAGGTATCGATTGCTTCTTCCAGCCGGCTCGTATCACGTCTCGTATCAGGTACGAACCTGACACATGCAACACCAAGCCCGCCTTTGACAGCTGTCGCATTCCATCGTGCAAACAAATAGCCATTCGTAACCCACCCATGCATCCCGCTTACCTAACGCTGACACAATCCGCATTCGTCATTCATTCTACTCAAAGAAAATCTCGCAAATCACCCTGTGGCCACAGCGATGCTCCACAGACACTACGCACAAACTGCATGCTTCACCGAGCAAACTTGACATGACGTTGCAAAGGGGGATACGCATACTCCATTCTCGAGACCACTAGCTTACATCCTCCTCCATCCATTCCTAAAAAAAATGGTTGCTTGTTCAACGCGACAAAAAAAAGAAAGAAAAAAGATAGAAAAAGACTGACATTTATCGCATGTAAGCCTCGCACCCCGTCATGACAAAACAAGCCTTGCAAGCCCGATGGAAAATGGAGTAATAAGCCTACACAAAGCCCAAACAAAAGGCCAGCGATGATTTCCCCACACGCTTCCCCACCCTTATGCTACCCACGTAACGGATGAAACAGGCCATCTATCATGTCCATTCCTTTCCTTTCCTTGGTTTTTTGCATGTTTTACGAAAATGCTTGCTGTTGCTGCCCCATTCCATGATGCCGACTTGATCAATGCTCTGATATCTGCCTTCTTGTATTGCCCCGCAAATGCAAAAACATCGAGGTCGTCATCGTCGAATCGTCCAGGAAGCAAGGGTCGACCGGGGTGCCCTCTTGTCATGGTGTGTGCGCAGCGGTACTGGAATGACAACAAATCAAGGACTGGATTGGTTTACAAATGTAAAAGGCCGTTGTAGGGTAGCCGTAGCCCAAAGGTGGGTCGCGAAATCGACATGGTGCCTCTTTCGCTTCGTTCGGCATCGGGACTCGGGGAGGGCTGACGACCGTCATCGTCTAACGACGCCCAAACCTGCTGCACGAGAAGTTCGTATTGATTCTGAATGAGTGTAGTGGTGGCTACTTCTAGCTTTTCTTGGTGCGCGGAGACGTTGGTCTGCCGCTACCAAGGCTGGGGACGTACTTTTGTTTCTTCTCTGCGGGCTTGAGAATCTGCACTGGCTGTTAGTACGCGTTGGATGTCTTTTGATCGCGCTGCAAACTTGCCTGGAAAGAACACAACAGACTCTCGTCGACGCTCATCATGGCACCTGCATTGTCAAATTCACCGCAGTAGTTGGGTGCGCTGAACAGTGTTACGAGCTGGCGCTTAGAGAAAAACTCGTAGCCGTCTTCTACGACTTGATGCGCACGGCAGATGAGGTCCATGTCGTGCTTTTGCAGGAAGCGCGAAACCACGTCTGGGCCAAAGGTAAAGCTGACACCTCGGTCGTTCTCGCTCCATCCGGTAATGTCCTTGTCTGGGTCGGACCAGAGGAGATCGCAGAGAAGACCGCAGTCGGGAATCTGTCATGGTTAGCCCTGTGCACTCGTAACCGAGACTCATATCGTGGTTGCGGCGTGGACCTGACTCACATCAGTGGGCCGCATGACGCGCCTGATCTGCTCCATCGAGTTGAGATCTGGGCTGAGACCACCGTGCATGGTGAAGATCTTCTCGTCGATGATGGCGGCAATGGGCAGGCAGTTGAAGCAGTCGGTAAACGTCTTCCACAGCTTGATGTTGTATCTTCGTTTGCACTCGTCGTAGAAGCCGTAGATGCGGTTGATGGAGGCGCACTCGTGGTTGCCGCGGAGAACGAAGAAGTTCTCGGGGTACTTGATCTTGTATGCCAGCAGGAGGCATATCGTCTCGAGCGACTGCTTGCCACGGTCGACGTAGTCGCCTAGGAACAGGTAGTTGGCCTCTGGGGGGAAGCCGCCGTACTCGAAGAGCCGCAGAAGGTCGTAGTACTGGCCGTGGATATCTCCGCAAATCTGGAAGGGGGAAAAACAAGTCAGTAGGTGCTCAGAAGCCGCATCGAGGGCTTCGCAGCACTACGTGTCTGTGACTGACCTTTATCGGTGCCTCGAGCTCGAGCAGAATGGGCTGTGAGATGAAGATTTCGCGCGCCTTGGTGCACAGATAGCGGATCTCCGTCTCGAGCAGCTGCACCTGCTTGCCCGGCCTGCTGCCGCGGACCTCAAGCAGACGGTCTATGATGGAGTCCAAATCCACCTCGTTTTCGGCCATAGCTGTGGCTTGCTACGGGCGCTGGGCTAGGTGACTAGGGAGAGGCGCGGGAGAGACCTCGCGCGAGTGGGGGGAGGGAAGGGGAAGGGGATGCGCGTAGCACTGGCGATAATTCTCCTGCACCCTCGTGTGCGTTAGTAGCGCTCCACTTGGCAGCAGCCGAATGGCGACGTACCTCTGGTCGCAATAAGTCGGGCGGGTTCGGGGCTGCAGGTGGTGAGGAAGACAATGTGCGGGTGCAGTATGGCTCAAAGCCCCTCAAAAGTGCCCGGCGGCGGAGCTGGGGATCACGCGACGGGTGGGGCGGCTGCGATGTGCGCTGGTCAATTGTGCTCGTTGCGGCGATGATACCTGTGTGCAGAGGGTGGGCTGCTGCTGCGTTGTGGGCAGTTGAGCGCGGTGGGAGCGGGGGAGGGCGCTGAGGCGTTGTTATGGCCGGAGCCTGGTCGAGTGGGATGCTGAGAGTGACTTCACCGCCTGTAGCAAGCGGGCGACGGCGTGACTGCGAAGAGACTGGCGGCTGATCAAGGTGCAAACTGCTCGGCACTGAAGACCTAGGGGGAAGCGTGAGAACGGTTACGGGACACTGACTGGTACGCCGGCTTGGGTTGCGGTGGTGAGAAGATCGCGGCGCCTGAGTAGTTTTGCAGAGGTAGGGCAGCCTCCGTTTCAGTTAGTCTAGGCCTAGCTTGGCACGAGGGCACAGACGCGCGTCGACAGATTTATAAAAGCCCTCGAATCCCCTGGCGCATGCGACGGGCCAAGCAAAGGGCAATTCGAAATCCTCAGAGACATACAATACGCCTTGGTTGCGGCACAGGTACCGGCGTGGCATCTTGGGAAACCGCACATGACCAGGTTGCAACTGCCGCCCGCGCACATCTACCTAGTCCTGTATTGCCACCCCTTCAGCTGCTTTATCCGTCTAGAGACGCAGAATGCTGATCTCAACACATACCCCTCCCCATCACGCACATTGTCCGCCATTCAATATCAACAACAGCAGCTTTGTATTCATGCGAGCCTTTGTCCACAACGCACGCTTCATTATGCAATACACCATCCAACGCCCTCATTCCGCCTCTGCACCAAAACTCAAACGACGCTAACAAGCAGCAGCAGCAGCAGCAGCAGAACCAAGGAAAAAGAAACCATGCATTCGTTGCCCACAAGTGTTTGAGCAATCAACCTACAGTGCGCCAGCATGGAAATATCATACAGAACCCATTTCAACAAGAACATGGTCGTTATGCTCCATCCCCCACCCCCAAAAAAAGGAATACGCAGAAATGCAACACTGCCGCCTTTTGCTCAGAGAGAGGGACAAATACCATAGAATCGACCGAACAACGAGCGTGACAAATCGCGACGCTCAGTCCGACTGATATCCATCCAACGCCGTGCCGAAATGTTGACAAACTAGAGCAGGAACAAACTGTAGAGAGAAATGTGACAGCCTCCCCCAAGCTGAAATAGGAGTCTGACGAATCGAAAAATTCTTTTGGGTATCGCAACTGCATAGGTGACAGAGAATTAGGTTAGCCAAGTGTACGACCAGACACGATGCTTTGGCTTGGTGTGCGGGGCACCGTTGGTCGAATCGTAGGCGAGCTGTATCCGCGATCCGAAGGGAAGCTGGTGACGGACGTGTTGTCCCAGTTCTCGTCCCCTAGCGCGCTCAGCCACGTGTTACCAAAGTCTTGCCGGAGAGCCTCAATCTTCTTCTTGTACATGTCCTCGTTGACATCAAACTCTGCAGCTTCGGGCTCAGGAGATTTGGTTGGGTTCGTGGTATCAATCGGTGGCAGTTGTTGATGGCTTGTGTGAGTTTCATCTGCAACAGTACGTTCATCCGAGGCAGTCTTCTTGATGGCGTCGCCAGACACGTGTCCCTTGGTTGGCTCCGTGAGCCGAGGCGGCTCTGCAACCAACGTGCTGCTTGCAGCTTTGGCGATCTTGGGAGCCTGCCCAATCGCCGTGTCCTCGTATGCCAAGCCTGTCAGACTCGACTGCGACGATGACTGCAGCGGTTCATTCTGCGAAAGCTCGACTATTCTTCTCTTGGGGCCCTTTTTCTTCTTCTGAGATCCTTGTGCACTGCGTCCACTCTTGGTACGTTGTAGAGACCCAGTACGCTGAAGTACACCCGGCACGTCGGACGGGGTATCAATGGCTTTTACGACCTTTGGAGGCACATGTCGCTTGGGCTGCACGTCGTCGTCGGGCGGCGGCTTGACAATAGGGATCCCATGCTTTTCAGGAACTCGATCAACAAGTTGCTTCTTTTCGGCATTACTGGGTCCTGTAGAATCGATGACAATGTCTTCTGTGTAGCCAGGTGTCTTACGGAACAGATTGAAAATGGTGACCCTGTACGTGGTATGCGTCTTGCAGAACGGATTGCGATTGACATAGATGTCGGTTATGTCAGGAACGCCGGTAAGTCTGGCGACTTCTGTGGGATCAATCAACCTGTTATCACGAAAGTCCACCCGCTCCAAAGAGAGCAGGCGCTCGACGCCAACCAAGGACGACAAGCGATTGGAGCGGAGGTTGAGCGTTGTGATGGCTGGCAGTGGGTTGCGGCTTAGTGAGTGCAGACCATCGATCATGCAATTGGAGAGATTCAGTGCGCGTAAACAGGTCAGGCTAGCAAGACTTTCCGGAATCTCAGCAAACAGATTGGCAGAGAGATCAAGAGACTGCAATGTGTTTGCCAAAGGAGCGAGACTGGCGACTGATATGTTGGTGAGAGCATTGTCAGCCAGACTCAAATGCCGCAGGAAGCGCCATTTCGTGGCAGGGAACCAGCCCAGAGAGAGCAGGTTAGAAGAGCTACCCCTCGGAGTAGTAGAGCGCACACTAGAACTAGAACTACCAGATGACCGGCGGATGTTTGGTGCATTGGTGGTGCTTCGGCCGTAGACATGAGATGAGCCATGGCGGGAGCTTGGGGGACGCGTTGGGGAAGTACTACGCTGTCGCTGACCAGTCTTGGAAGAGTTGTCTCGCGCCGCCGCCGCCGCCGCCGCGCTCCTCGGACTGGTGCTCTGCTTGCTTGCAGTAGTGGGAGAGAGGGGCGGAGACTCTGATCGCGCCATCTGACTAACTTTGGCGGATGGGCTTGCGGTGGACCATGGTGCGGAAGACGCATTCGTCTTTGCTGAGCGTCTACGACGCTTGTCCATGTCATCCAAGACGATATTGATCAGCAGGTCAGCGGGATCGTCAACGCCAGCTCGCTTGACAGTAAGGCTGCGAAGGTTTTCGGCCAGGCGGTCCCAGCCATAGAACTGTCGAAAGTCTACATCGTGAATCTCAAGCGCAGTAACATTCTTGAAAGCGAACAAGGGAACCGCGGTGTCGAAGGGAAACTCTTCGTAACCGGCAATAAGACGGGCTTTGTGGTCAGGGGATAGCCTCAGGCATGGAATCTTGGTAAAGGCAGAGTATAGATACCGCAAGTCTTCCTGGAGCTGGGCCTTTTGTTTCTCTGCCTTGGCTTCACTGTTTGATCCAATACGGAGGCTAGACCAGAGCGAGGACATGCCCGACATGACACTGCGGACGCTGGACACGGAATGTATGGAGTCGCGATCGGCCCCCTTGGTCTTGTTGCGCTGGGCGCTGCCGAGGAACGAAACATAGTTGGCGGGCGAAGCATCCGTGTGGATGTTCTCCAGCCGCACGTTCATGGGGCCAACGGGTATACCGAGCTCCTCAAAGCGGGAGAGAATGTAGAAGAGATGATGGGGTGTCAGTGTAAGCTTAGCGGGCTTGATGGATTGCGAGGTAAAGGTCAGGGACGGCAGAGACAGGGCCGCTGCCCAGACGCTCGACGATGAGGACGAGGGCGGACTGCCAGGGCCGTTGGGCGACGACGGAGAGGTGATGGCCTGGCCATTCTTGGGGTTCTGCCGCTGCAGTTGTAGGGCGTTGGCCAGGGCCTTTTCGTGTGTTCGTACAAAGTAAGCCAAATTCTGCAAGTGTGTCAGCGCGTGTCTCGTGCAGAGGCAGTCACTGAGAATCGCACCCTTATGAAGATTTGGCCATCCTCGGTGTCCATGATGAGAGAGCCGCAGACAACGACTGCATATAGGGCGCCGCGGCTGTCCTGGCGAAAGACGACGATGCTGTCCGAGGGCGAGGGCGTGGTACGAGGGCCGTGAGCCAAGAGCGACCTAGGTACTGAGCCAGTCAGTGGTGAAGACAGAGCAGAGTGACGGGGCCGGTAGTCACAGGCGACGGAGCTGGCGAAGAAAGTCTTGGCGGTGGGGGATTGGACTCGACATACAGCAAGGCAAGACTTGATTGCGACTGTCGGACGGGCGAGCACTCGACGACAGGCGGCCGGCCGTGGCACAGCGCGCTGGGAGCCAAGCGGCGTGTTCTAGATGTGAGCCAAAGAGAGGTGCAGCAGCGACTGCAGACTGCAGCGGAAGCCCGGGATGCAGCAGATACTGGCCAGGAAAAAAAGACGACCCGAGGCGCACGCCCGCTCGAGGTGCAGCTGGGGGCAAAAAATAAAAACCAGCGCTGATTCGCGCAGGGGCCGTTGTGGACAAACACAACAGTGAAAGGGCTTGGGTGGGGAGGGCGCGGTCGAGCACCTGAGAAATTAGATGGCTTCCCGAACACGGCTTGCCGCCTTGGAACGCCCGGTGATCTGGAGGGGCCTGGTGGTAGACACGCCGCTGGCGACGGCGTCGGTAAGGGAGTCTCTGCACAAAGGAGCAGAAGAAAGGGGCGACGGTGACGGATGTCGCGGGGAGGAACCTTGTTTGAGGGAGATGCGATGGCACGCAGCCCAAAGGCACTGAGAGGGCATCAAAAGCTGGCTCCCAGGTTGTAAATCCAACTTGGGACAGGACCCCTGCAGCGCCTGATTGGCTCTCACGGAGATGGCGCTAGTAGACGCGCCATCCCTGCACCTTCACCCTCTCACTCTCGTCGTGCTCTGGATCTCACACTCGGAACAGATGGGCAGGCTGCAAATCGCTCGTCGGCCATCTCATCCGACGAGACTTGTTCGGACTGACCCAGACTTGACTGTCAAAGGCTTCGTCACTCTAATGCTCCTTCATCTCCTCCGTCTTACTGTCCGCGCTTACCCCTCCCAACCACCTGCTGATAACGACTACAGACCCTGACTCTGAAGGAATGTCGTGATAGACGGCTGCCGTGTTTTGCAAAGTCGTGCCTTTGCCGAGCACCGCCCGCAGGAGCTAGCTGGCATGGGATCCGACGCTTGTCACTCGGGCCAATTGCAATGCCGCATGGCTGCATCACAATAACTTTTCCTCACCTTGTCGGTCGTATCATCTGCCTGACACAGCAGCGAGCGATGCGCAGGCCTGTCACACGTCGCGTCAGAGCCGTCACATGAGGGGCCAAGCCATGTACTGGCGACCGCGCCGCACTACGCCGACTTGCTGGACCCTGATCCCAGCTTAACGTGTTTACCGTACTTGATGTTTCGTATACACTCCACGCAACACTGCCGGCTTACTGTTGCTTTGTTGGAAACCGCCAGCAGCAGACTGTCACAATGCTCATCTGAGACTCGCCCAAGGCTGCGGTTATCTCGGGTGTCCGACCACGAACTGCGGGTAGTACATACTTCGGCATCAAATACCAAAGTAGCGCCTGGTGCCAGACTGCAAGACCCTCCACTCCTTCTCCGCTTAGCGGAACCATACAAGACGCTTTCTTGCATGGCGGCCATGCACAGACCAAGCATGAGAGCAAGGATGCTCGTGGGCCCGTCTAATGGCATCAGCATTTTGCTGCAAGATGACATGCGACCGGCGGTACTACGACTCGGCGAGCACAGAACTGTTGGGTGGGATCGGGCTCCAAACACGAGAGAAAAGCACATTTCACGCTCAAACACGATTCAGGCTCGTCGTCCCGCGGCTCAAGCCACGTTTCTGGAGGCTGAGAGATCCTTAGGCCGACTGCAACCCCACCTGCCAGTGAGATGACAGGCGACCACATCCCTGCACTTGGCCCCTCAACACCATACCCCACCCTGGCCTACAACACCATACCAGCAATATCTCACGATGCGCATGCCATGTCTTGGGTTATTCAAAGTCACCAGACCGCACCATGTACTCCGCGGGTTCTTCAGCCTATCGAATGCGTCCTCTGTCTGCACCTACACAACCGCTGCAACCCACACGGGGTACAGCAACCGCTCATGCCCATCTACCAAGATCCAGTGGCCTTGTCACGGTGGTTGCGCCGTACCGCCTGCTTCGGCTTTGTTCGCTGCTCACCGCCATAATTAACCGAGCAAGCGAGCCACGCAGCTGGTCCTATCTCGAATCGAATCTGAGGCGACATCGCTTGATCCCGCGCAGCCTCAACGCTTACAACGACAGGGGTGCGCGACTACCAGAACACGGCGCATAGCGGTATTTCCGGCCTGTTGAGCGCACACAGGGAGCAGCGCACAACTTGCATCAGGGGCTCAACCCGTTGCTATGCTTCTGCAGTTGCTTCACAGCAGTGAGAAGATCGTCGCCGCGAAGGCGCCATTAGCGGTGAGGCCTCAGGAGCCGCCCATTCGACTATTTCGTCACACCTTGGTTGAGTATACCAAGCCGGCACGTCTCCGCCCCCGAGTGCCGCTGCAACCGTACTTGTCGGATGACATATTTACAATATTTTTCTGTCGTTGGTAACCACCACCGTTGACAGCTAGCTGAAGAATGACATCATCGCGCATCTGTAATCCGAAGGGGCTCCACTAACGCTACCCAATTGACCCCACTGGGCATTCATAGTGTTAGGACAAGCTTTTGTGGATTCCCGCGACTCCGATGAGGGTATGTATTATCAGATCCGGAGTGTGACCCTTTTCATGCTTCATTGCATCACATGGACTGGAGGGCCTACTTCTGGGCTGTTTCTTGCTCGTACCCCGAACCGAGTTTCATGACTTGTGTTCTCCATGCATAGTTTAAGCCCAAGTAGACTTGGCAAGGCCGCTCCTCATTAACGGAAACATGTTTACATTATATTCGGGTCTACCACTAGAACACTCTCACACGGCGCTTGTAGCAAACGCGTGCGAAAACACAACATTGCATTACAAGATGTTCATCGTCTAACATACGTAGGAGATTCCGTATGCATTGTCGACCTTGCCATGTACTCAGTACAATACCAACGTGGTCCAATCCAACACTCATGAAATCACTCTCTTATTCTTTTGAATTCCAGAAGCAAAAAGTTACAATCGCAGTCTTGCCATTATCACATCCGCGTCGTGCTTTCGAGTCTTCCCGCGACCTGGACCGTGCTGACAACATTACCCCACCACGCCACCTCCAACATGACTTTCGCAAACGCGTAGACGCACCAACAGCCAAACAAACACCAGAGTAAAACACGACAAGAAATACACAATGCTCATCACGGAGACACACAAGGATGTGCCGACCAAGGCAGGCGGTGACATGAGTACGTTGTTGCTGCACATGCTGCTCTTGGGTGTCACTTGGTTCCATTGAAGCTGATTTGTGCGCTCGTTGCCCAGGGATCTTCCTCTTCCATCCTACGGTCCCAAACTACCCGAAAGCGAAGTTTCCGGGTGTCGTTGTGTTTTCGGAGATTTATCAAGGTATGTTACATTGTCTCAATTTGATTGGGATTTGTTCTTGATACTTGTCATCTTCGTTGTCAGTACTGTCATGTCCCTATCGATGATACATAGTTAATGGACGAACCAAGAGTAGAAATGACCGTCAAGTTACATATTCCCATTTCCTCATCTCTCCTTTTCTCGCTATGAACATTCCATTACCTACTCTTCTTTGCTTACCGAAATCACTTAATCATCTGCATAATCTCATCCATCCCACCCATCTCATTCACTAACTGAGCTCGACTAGTCACCGGACCCGTAGCCCGCTTCGCGCGTCAAATAGCGTCCCAAGGCTACATCGTCGCAGCGCCATCATCCTACCACGAGTTCACAGGTCCAGAACCTCTTGCGTACGACGGTCCGGGTACGGATGCCGGCAACGAATGGAAAATCACCAAGACAGTTGAAGCCTACGACGAAGATGCCACCCTGTCTATTGACACGCTGCTCGAGCTGCCAACGTGCAACGGCCGGGTTGGCGCTACTGGTACGTCACCGCTCTCTCGTGTCCCATCTCCGTCCCATGTCATCTTCGACTCCAGCTCCTCCACTAGTTTAGATTGACCATGAATAGGCATGTGCCTAGGCGGCCACCTAGCCTACCGCTGCGCCCTCGACCCCCGCATCTCAAGCGCAATCTGCTACTTCGCAACCGACATCCACTCTTCCACTCTCGGCAAAGGCAAGAAGGACGACTCGCTTGCCCGCACCAAGGACATCAAGGGCGAGCTCGTCATGATCTTTGGCAAAATGGATACTCATGTTCCGCCCGAGGGCAGGGACCTGATCAGGAAGACACTGCATGAGGCTGGCGTGACGTTTTCGTTTTACGAACCGGCTTGGGCGCAACGTAAGTCTGGGTTTTGATGATTGTTTGTGTGTGTGTGGAGGTTGTGCTAATGGTGCTGTAGATGCTTTTATTCGTGATGAACTGAGCAAGGGTCGGTATGATGCGGCGTTGTCGGGGATTTGCTTTGAGATGCTGAAGGAGCTGTTCAACCGGACGCTACGAAGTGATTTGGGGCCCAGGAGTGGGGGTGAGGTGGAGGTGGAGGATGTTTGCTGAGATGGAATGAGTGTGGTGTCGAGTGTTTGGCAGCAGGCGGGATGATGCTCAGCCCGTGGAAAGTTGGAGGTTTTTCTGGAGCAGTGTCTGTACGTAGTACGTAGCCTGATGAGATCTTCTACGGGATGATTGTCTGGATCAAAATGAACTGCTACTGCGTCTTCGGCTGATCTCAAGTCTAGGCGTCATGACAATCTCACCTCGTGCTGGGAAGAAAGTGAACAGGTGCGGGTAAGAAACAGCGTTGCCTTGTAGATATCAAGTCAAAAAAGAAGAATTTAATTACCGCTGCATAGCTAAGCATCAGTCTACTACTTGAAAGTCTTCAGTCTTTTCGTGTGATGTGACAGAACAGGGACGTTCAAGCCAACAGGCCAATGAGGACGCCGACGATATGCACGCCCGCCAAGCCCTCTAAACAGCGCTAACACCGATGCTTCTCGAACCTCGGGAGCTCAAAACATCTGCATTCGCCATCTCGCCGCATTCCACCCTCACAACCCGCTGTCAAACTCAAACCCAAAAATCAACGTCACCAAACCACCACCACCACTGCACCCATCAAAAAACTATGCCTCGCCAACGCTCCGGAACCGCGCCCCCTCGCCGCCCGCAGGTCCCGGCCGCAAAGCAAGCAACAACCGCACCTGCGCCCGCGTCCTCGCGCCCACACTCGACGGCCGCTGCTCCGCCGGCCAGCACTCATGCGCCCCCGCAGCAGCAGCAGGCACATGCGCCTACGCCCCAGGGCCCGGGTCTGTTTGGACAGATGGCTAGCACCGCTGCGTAAGTAGGAGTCTAGGCACCCACTTCCATCTTTCCACTCCGCCGCCCCATTGGCATGCGAAGAAACATAGAAAAGCTACTTGGATAGTATTTCACGGATATGAGTGACTAACGTGTATATAGTGGCGTCGCAGTAGGATCTTCCATCGGCCACGCAGTCGGCGGCTGGTTCTCAGGCGGATCCTCGGCGCCCGCCGAGGCCTCGCCTCAAGCCACCGAGTTCTCTGCTCAACACCAGCAGTCCAATGCGTCTGCGCAAATGGCGCAGTCGGGGCCGTGTGCGAATGATGTGCAGAGCTTCCGCAAGTGCATGGATGAGAACCAGGGCAGTCTGACGATTTGTGGGTGGTACTTGGATCAGCTCAAGGCTTGTCAGGCGGCGGCTAGTCAGTACTAGGCGAGGAAGAAATGAAGGGGAATGTATTTGTGAAGCATAGATAGCGAACACGGCATATATCCTGAGATGGCGGCGGTGTTGAGCATAGTTGTGAATATTGGGAAATCAAAACACCCCACTTTGGTCATATGCGTATTGCTTGTGATGAGAAGTACCCTTTTTCCCCTCAATCACTGTCTTGGGTTGTACCTTGTGTGGTTTCTTGCCTGTGGTATACATTTCCAAGTCCTGGTTCAAGAAGACTCTTGCACCAAAATGTACCATCCAATTACCTGATTCCAACAACATCTTCAATCCCAGCTAGAAAGAATCTCAGCACCGCCACTACCCTCCATCTTGCCCTTCCCTTTCCCTACATACCGCACGCCCTCACACTCACCGCTCCCCTGCTGTTGCGATGCATCCTCCACGTTATCACCACTCCCTCCCCTCCACTCACCATCCAAGCCCGAGTGCACATCATCATACCCCATTGTCCCGTAGTACCCCGAGTCAATCCTCGGTTTCTTATTCGTAGACGGACCTGGCATACCCTCTCCGACTCCTAATTCCTCCGCTCTCTCTCCATGCATCTTGTGACTGGCTGGCCTTTTATCTCCTGTACAGGAACTGGTCGTTCGAAGCGAAGTGTCCACGGCCGGAGTCACTGAATTACTCTCGAACCCTGCTTTCTTCCCAGACGTTGCACGCTCCTTCTTTGCTCGAACAAAAGTGTCGTCGCGGAAAGGATCAGAGTATAAATCCTCGTTGTCAAACATATCCGGACTGTCCTCTTTTTCCTCCATCTCTTTTAACCCCAACAAGTCTCCATCTTCCTTCTCCCCAAGACACCCACTCACATCCCCATCGCCATCCCCATCTCCATCTCCCCCCACCACCACTCTTTCCATCCGCTCCCCCCTCCTACCCACCCTATATTCTTCCAAACCCCCCTTCTGCCTCTCCACCTGCTCCACTTTCCTCTGCGCCTCCAGCACCGCCAGCGAAATACTATGCGCCTGCATTTTATACCTCTGCGCTAGTTTCTGTACATCTACCGAATTCCGATTCGTGCGTAACACTGCCAGCGCGCAGTTTGCTTGGTGCCGCATGTTGTCTTGTTGGTTTTTGAGCTGTGTGAGGTTGGCAAGGTGGTGGGCAGATTGTTGGGCGAGAGCGTATTGGCGGGCGAGAGCGTGGTGATTCTGTTGCGCTTGTTGCTGGGCTGCTTGTTGCTGGGCGTGTAGGATCTGTCGGTGTTGTAATGCGTAGTCTGAGAGTGTGGGGTGGGGTGTTCTTGAGATGTTTGGTGACACATTCGTCGTGGGTTGATGCTGGGGAGGGGGAGGTAGTATATGGTTTTGTGACTGCGGCTGTGGTTGTTGCTCGACTTCCACAATGCACATGTACTGGCCCGGCGTATATCGTCTCGTTTGGCCAGCGTTCCCCGTCATGGGTATCCCCTCTTGCGCCATCTTATCAGTGTCTAAGCGCACGGGCGACGGTGCGGTTTGGCCACATGGCGACGGAGGTTGTGCTGGGCTCACCTCTTCCCACTCATGCGAGGGGTACATGTCGCTCTCGAGCAGCCTTCCCAGGCGCTTATTCATTTCCTGTTTCTTGCGCTCTTCTTCGGCTTTGTAGGCCTCCCAGTAGTGTATCAGTTCGTCTCTTATACTACGGAATGCTACGACGTCTTCTTGTTCGCGTGCCACCCGCGCTTGGTGCAGAAACGTGTGCCGGCCACTTCGAAACGTTACGTCAGGTACGTAGTTGGCCAGCTCGGTATAAAAGTTGCGGAACTCGGTGAACATTTTCCGGATAGGCGGTTCTTCTGTGATGGCTTTGGAGCTCTCCGAGGAGATTTGGTGTTTCCATTCGGCGGCGTAAGCATCAAATACTGGCATGCCGGCTACCAGTATTGGTTTGTTGGTCGGCATCGAGGGTACCGAGCAGCAATTCTCGTAGTGACCTGTTGGCGCAGAATATATCTGTGAAGTGCCAGGTATCACAGAATACACCGAGTTGTTGTTTGGCCGGCCATCGAAGACGCCACCGATGCTCGGCTGTCGCACATTTCGTAGTCGTTCAAACGGGCTGAACAGCAACTTGGCGTTGGACAGAATCTGGTACTCGTCCCACTGGAAATTATCTAGACCAAGTCGGACTTGTAGCTTGAAGAGCTTTTTTGATTTGGCCAAGATGCCGGAGACGACCACAGAGACGTAATCTGCGTCCGTTAGCAAGATCTCAAGATCACGAATCAAATCCTTACCTCTGATGTCGTAGATTTCGACCTCCTCGTCCCAAGGAGGATTGAGACCATGGGTAATTTGAGGATTCGCATCGCCCCAATTCTCTAGCAAGATATCAACAGTATAATTCCTCACCGATCCCCACGCAAAGCTCGTCAGAAACTTCTTTTTTGCTTTATCAGCCTCTTCCGCCATCATATGCGAAGATCCATCTGCGCGTTTCGGTTCCAGCAATCGACGACCACACATGAACGCACCGTCCTTGCGGACATCGATCTTGAAGGTGACGATGCTGAAGAGTAGATGTTTTACCTCGTCATGAATCTGACGGGATACAAGAAGGAGGTCTGTGAGGCGCATGGGAAACGCAGCGACCAGTGGAGGCGCAAGACCTGAAGGTACGGATGGCGGCATAAAGCGGTTGCTTGCACGAAACGTATGCGTACGGAACAGAAAGGGCTCTTCGTAACTTTCCTGGTGGACGGCAGCTGTTGAAGAGCCAACTGGTTCGGTAGGCAGTAGATAGCGGTAGATTTCATGCCGCAGCTCAAGCGGCAGCTGCTTGAGGAAGTAACACGGCGTGCCTGGATGACCTTGATGGTGGGCACATAGCTCAAAGTATGGCCTGTGGAAAGATGTACATAGTCAGCACATGCACCATACACTAGTTACTTGTAGATGCAACGTACGGCTGCCATCTGAAAAGCCGCCCACACCTCTCTCCATCCGCGCGCTTAAACTGGCACCATCCCGCAAGGCTCTGCTGATCGCGATGAGCACTGCACGTAGGAAGGAACGTAGGATGAGCGTCAATCTGCGACTTCTTGCCTATAACAGCACCGCATCGGAGATTTGTCTTCTTGGAATGACCGGAGCATCGTCTCAGGAAGTTTTCTGGATCTCGGGGATCGACGGGTGCTGGTGGCTTTACAGGCAACGTTGTGGGTTCAGCGGTGAGGATTTGTGGTTCGGGGCTGTCTTCGATTTTGATGTAGTTGGAGGAGGCCGAGGAGGCGGATGCCATGGTCGGCAACGAGGGTCAACAGACTCGATCTTTACACCAGGACAGCGCTGAGACCGCGGAGCAAGGCCGGATGGAATACAGGAAGAGATGGAGTCGGAGTCTCAAGAATATGCCATGCACGACAGGTCCTATGTAGCAAACATGCCGTGTAACCTACGCTGAGTCGTCGGAACACACCAGTTTCTCTTTGGACCGACAGAGAGAGAAGGAGGGAGAGGACAACGTATCAGGCGGGGAGTCCTGCACTGTATCGCATCGGGAGGCCGTCAACTATGCGCAGAATGCAGTCTGGGAACACGATTGCACTTTTTGCACTCTCTGCGCAGGACCTCAGTCGTCCTTCTGCTTCCTCCACCACCACCTCCTCCTCCTCGACGGCCGCTGCATCAGCAGCCAGCCAGCCATCAAGTGCGTGCCCCGCTTTCTGCACACGGTACGCCCACGCCTCGTACGGGCATAAGGGGTCTGGACTAGGCGAATCGCCTGGTTTGACGACCATGCATACCGATAACCTGAACCTGTACAACGGCATTTACCAAAACATTCTTTTTTTGTTTGCACCGCGAGAGGAAAGACTTCCATGGGTCGCAGGCGGTAACAGGGCCATGTGCAGTTTTAGCACCATGACCTTTTGCCCCATTTGTCTAGTTTCCTCTCGGGATGGGTGGGTGGGATCTGGGATGGGGAAAACAGACCGGGGGGCCGCGGCAGTGATTATGTGGGTTGTGGGCCGGCCGGCGATCAGCGGTACAACCAGCGATAATCGACCATCATCACATCACACACGAAACTAACCGTTAGGACCCCAAGGGTCGCATCATCACCACACCTGCGTCTTGGCTGGCTGATAGCCGGGCGTGCAGCGCCTCGCCTCGCCCCGTCTCACTGGCATCCCCTGGTTCTCGTGATCAACATGCGCCATCACCCTCGATGCGTTCATACCGGGCTGATGCTCGGTACTACCCAGGATACACGGCGTTGTTGACGCGAGGCTGAGTAAACGGCTGCGGCCACTTCTTCTCTTTCTACTTCTCCTTTTGCTTCCTCTTGACACGTCTTGAATCCGGACATTTACGGCTTCTTTTTTTTTTTTGCCGTCTTGCTTTTCACACGGCAGATAACTACCAGCGCAAGCAAGCGTCACATAGCCGCATAGACAAATACACATACCTATTCCACGAACGTTATCTACTGAACATCCAGTAGACGATGCACCACCATGACCGATGAGGTACACACAAACACTTTCCCATATCCTCCTCACACCAACTAACTAACCACCTCCTCCCCTCCCAGATCCCTTCACCACCTACCTCCTCACCGCCCAAACCCTGCATCGGAGACGCCATCTACGGCACCACCGCATCTTCCAACTCCATCCATGACTCCGGCATCGAAGTAAGCCCAACCGCGACCCTCCAACGCACCGACTACCCATCGTCGCGACGCTACTACATCCTCCCACCGAACATCAACGGCCATGGGCGGATGGTGCTCGCGCATCGCACGGTGCCGCATGTAGTCGGGGTTGTGCTTGTGGTGGGTGTGTTTGCGTGGGGCGTGTGTTGTGCGTTGTTTGCGTTTCCGCTGTTGGGGGGACGGTCGGGGCAGCATGGGAGGGGGGCGTGATTGTCTGGTATGGGCGTATGGTGGGGATGGCGATGGACGGCGTGGACGGCGCTGCGGGCTATGTGTTGCTGTCATGACTATCTGCTTTACTCATGGGCGTTGTGTATCTGTTCGTCTAGATTTGTTGCGTTTGGTAGTATTTAAGAAAGCTAGGTAGCCGGCCTACGCAAAGACCGTAGCCACAAAGTTTCCAAAGACCATATATCTCCCTCACAATTTCGCCTCCCTCCTCGCTTCCGCCTCCCGCCTCCTAACCTCCAACTCCCTCTCCGCCCTCCCCCTCCTCTCCTCCCCCACAAGCGGAACCCCCTCCTCAATCTCATGCTGCACCACCATCCTCTTCCCTTTTACCAACTGCACAATCAAATAATTCATCGCACACCGGATCCCTAGCTCTTCGCCCCTCTTCACAATCCACCCGTTGATATACTCAATCTCCGTTTGCGCACCTTGCCGCGTATCCGCCAGCATACTGCTTATATTATCGCTGGTGCGGTGCGCGATCCCTACGGCCACGGTTTCCAGACGCCCTGGGTCGAAGCGCTCGGATACATTGGGAATGTATTGGAGTTCGGGGAGGGAGCGGATGACGAGGCTGATTTCCGAGAGCAGGAGGCGCATGGTGCGGGTTAGTGCGTAGTTGTTTAATATGGCGCCGTTGCGTGCATCGATGAGCGCGGTTAGCGGGTTGATGATGCAATTCACGGCTAGCTTGTCGAGTTGCATTTGTAGAAGATCGGGCGGCGAGAAGGAGGCTGCGCTGAGGACTGGTGTGCGCAGCAGGGTGCGCAGGAGGTAGCGCTGGTTCGGTGTAAATAGGAATTTGCTGCTGCTGGGAGGTGGATACTCTGGGTTGAGTTTTTCGGGCATATCGGACATGGCGGGCTTGCTGTCTTTTCCTGCTGAGAAGCGTAATTCAGGGATGTAGGGCTCGTTGGGATTGCGGTCGCGTTCGTGGGGTAGGATGCTGAGCGAGATTGTACCGAAGCCGGCGTGGACAGTGGTAAAGCGACTGTCGCGCGAGGCGTGCATGCCGTGCGAGTTGATGCCGAGCATGTAGTGGGGTCTGGTCTCTGGGTCTGGGAAGATTTCTCTGTTGACTTCCTCGACCACGCCCATGCCGTTTTGTAGGAAACACACGACAGAGTCCCTGTGCAGCCTGTGCTTTACAGACGAGATGGCCTGCAGAACAAACGGGGCTTTGGAGCAGATGATCAGCGAGCTGATGGGTTCCGTTGATTCCCCGGGCAGGATTTCAGGCCCTCCTGGTACGTCTACAGGAGCTTTCAAGCCCACCTCTTGACCATGGTATCGGACACGCGGTATTGCGAGCTCGGAGTCGTAACCGTCTCGTATCTCTTCATCGCCATCGGTGACGAGCGTCAGCCTTTGTGGCGAATTGATCCATTCGTTGTACTTTGCCCAGCCTCCGTGAATCAGTGTGACTGGAGGTGGGTTTGGTATTCCGCGTAGGGCGTGCGCAATAAATGTCCCCACATTTCCGAGTCCGATGATATGAATGCGGCGGTCGAGTACAGGCTGCCTGCGATAGAAGTCGGCCGTGTTGTGAGAAGCTGGTGAGGGGTTGGATTGATCTGGTCTGTCCTTGCTGCACCTTGTAAGCCGCAGTGGATCGAGAGCAGCGCCGTGTATACTTACTCGTGTGCCGGTTCATCCTGTGCGCCTGCACTCTCAGACTTCTTCCAGCTCGTCATGAAGCCCCTCGTCTGGTAGTAAGCCACCCGGCTCGCGCAATGGCTACCGGGGCTGCATCTTCTTGTTATGTGTGGTATCCGAGGCCGAAGCCTGGGGAGAAATTGTGAAACAGAGGAGAAAGACAGCTTGAAGGCTTTGCAATTCACATGTGTATGTTGCGACCAACTCTGCAATAGGCAAAGGCAATTTCAGAGTCGGCGGAGGTGAGTGAATGACGCTATGAGCTATCGCCGTTTAGATGCCGGAGCTAGCGCGGCTTTACTCGGCCCGCAACTTTTCTTTGGCTGGTGTTAACAACTTCACCTGCTTTGTCGCGAATTGTCGCGCCCTCACAAAACACGACTTTGATATTCGCGACTGCCATCCCATCACCATGGACCCACAAACAGACCTCCCCGACCTCGTCGAGGACCTGGAAGTCAACATTGACGAGCTCACCACCGCCCTCGAGCCGCTCCTGGCAACGCCGCTGCACACGACCGCGTCATCCCTCCCGCTCCTAGACAAGGCCGAGTTCTACTGCATGTCTGCCTATGCCGTCGAGGCGATTCTATTTTCCGCGCTCAAGGCCTCGGGCGTCAATGCCATGGAGCACGATGTCTTCAAGGAGATTGCGCGCCTGAAGCAGTACAACACCAAGATCAAGGAAATCAAGGACAGAGGCATAATGGGCAGTGCAGAAGGCAGGGCGCGACTCGACGTGGGCGCTGCGCAGAGGTTTATCAAGCATGGTCTAGCCGGCAACGACAGGTACGATCTGGAGAGGCAGGAGCGCACGGCTAAAGAAAAGGCGCGCGCGCATTTGAAAGCGCAGAGGATCAACAAGAAATTCGACGACGAGGGCAAGGAGATGGCATCCGAGGACGCGACGCCCAAGAAAAGGGGCGTCGATGAAGTCGACGGCCAGCAAGAGTACTCGGATAACGAGGTGATGCAAGGTATGGAGGAAGCAGAGCCGGCAACCAAAAAAGCCCGCGTCACCTCAGCTGAAGGTACCGAAATCGAATCTGAAGCCACCTCGTCTAGCCAGACAAAGTCGAAGAAGCAGAAGAAGGAGACCAAGGCCAAGAAATCCAAGGCCAAGAAGGCAGAGAAGAAGGCAACCCAGAGCGCAGATAGCACCGATGCCGACGCCGATAACAACAACGATAACGACACCATCCCACCCAGCAAATCCCATCCAGACCCCGCCCCCGACCTCGACACCCCACAACCCAAGAAACACGGCCGTCCCCCGAAAAAGGAGCGAAAAACACAAAAATCAAAACAGGGCCCGGACACAATCGACGTCGCCACACCAAACCAAGATACGGATGCTGAAGCAACGCCGTCCGTCTCAAGAACAGAGGAGCGCGTCACAAGACGGAGGAATACGAGGCTTTCGACGCAGAATGTGCACGAGGAGGGGGAGGAGTCTGTGGTGCCGACGCCGGATAATGCGCCCAAGACGAGGAGCGAGATGTTTAATGCGTTGTTGGATGGGTCGTTGGGTGAGAAGCAGAAGAAGGGGAAGGGTGGGGGGAGAGGGGGGAAGAGGGGTGGGAAGGGGAAGGGGAAGGGGAAGTGAGATTGTGGCGGTGTTATGAGGGTTATGAGGGTTAAGAGGAAAGAAGATGTTATAGAGGTTGCTTCATTGAGGACCATAGTATGCAAGAGTGTCAGGGTCTTGGGATATAAGGCAGGTTGCGGTGGAACAAGAGGACGAGGATGTGTTTGTCGCCTGGGGCTTTTACACATGGATGAGTAATTATGGAGGTATAGATTACTCCTCTTGTCGTAAAATGTTCACGACCAGCTCCGAGGGGGACATGTATGGAGGCAGAGTCTGGTGCGTGGCAAGTTTTCTCCTCGATAATGATACCCAACCCATCTTCAAGAGTGCCAATCCATTTCAGTTTCACATGCAGCACAGAATATCGCAATCACGAACCTCCACTCACGTCGCAAATCTAAAACAAGGCGCTGGGTTGGATTGGATTAGGCGCTCGCGTCCCGTTCCTGCATGTGGGGGCTGAACACAGCTTCTGTGACAGGCCAGCCTCGTTCACCCACACCATGGACAGCAGCCACTAGAGACACGACATCGCTCCGAGGCTGTGTACATGCACAAGTAAGCAGTCGTCTTTGTTCATGTCGCAGGAGCGATGGATTTCGTCTTTTCTTTTCCGTTTTTCTTTCCTCACACTTTTTTCTTCACGTTTCGGCCACCGTCAACGCTATCATGGAGAGCACTCCGAGTCTCCGTCGCGAGACAAGCCAGTCTACATTATGTGTACATGCGGAGCCCAAAAAAGAGCCGGTATCGACGGCGACGCCCCTTCTTGACCTCGACGATGCGACTCCTGTTCCACAAGGCTGGCCCACATCACCGAACCGCGTCAAACACTCTCTGTCCATGATACTACTAAATATGGCATTCGACATATTCCTCTTTGCATTCTCGTCCTGTTTCCTTGTCTTTTCATTGGTAGTCATGCACTACAACGGCGCTCCAACAAGCGAGAATCCAACGGCCACCAATGTCCTAGCACGAGCCACTAAATACGTACGAGTCCATGCAGGATCTCAGAACTGATCAGGAAACTGACGCTGTAAAATAGGGCCCTACCGTCTTTCCGCTCCTCTTCGCCTCCGTCGTTGGACGAGCAACTCACGCGATTCTTCTCTGGCGCCTGGAGAAGGGCGAACGGATCAAGATTCTTGATATGCTGGCTACGAGCACGTCGCTCACGAGTACGGTTACCTCACAGATTCATCTGCGTCAACTCAGTGTCTTGAGTGTACTGCTCGTTGCTACATGGGCGCTATCGCCAATTGGCGGCCAAGCATCACTGCGACAGATGACTATTGAGACGGTGGCGAAACGCAGCGACGCATCATTCCAATACGTTGTACCGGTCGTCAATGATATGAAACTCAGAACCAACGACGATCCACATACAGCCAATATTTTCACGACCGCCATGTTTGCTGCCTCGACAACAAAACCTTCTCCAGTCGATTTATGGGGCAACGTCAAGGTACCCAAAATCGAGTACTATGAGAAGAAATCAAAGCCAGACATCAATGGCTGGCTCACTACTGGATCAGAAGATGATCAATTGGCTGCCTACTCGTCTTTTGTGGGCATCCGCATTGATGGTGCCCAACATAAGACTACAACAACCAACTACCATTTCCCTATTCACACACAATATCTACAATTAACATGCGCTACCGCCAGTTTTACGGGATTCGGAGACTTTCCTCGCGTGTACTTGCCTCCAGATGCTCGTAATATAACTGGCGGTAGCACTATCATATGGTGGTCGGGTGACGACGTCGAGAACAGGTCGCAATTAGCGTTTGAGTCACTGGTGCCGTTCAATTTCTCCTACGTCAATAGACTATGGGATACTGATACCAGTGTTTCTTGCTCGGTAGAGACTAGCTATGTAGAAGTTGAGGTTTGGTGTGCTGTAAATTCGACCTGTCGAGCTGCCAAGGTCCGCCGCTCGCAACTGCCTCAAATCCCACCCGCCTTTACCTTGCTGGAAATGGACGACATGCTCATTTGGGAAAATCTTTTTTATAGGATCGTGGATAGCATAGTCAACAATTTGGCATCTACATTCGACGACTCCTTTGGCATATACCTGGCGAATGCTTCGCTCAAGATGGCATCCGATGAGGGCGAAAGGGACCCAACACTGGTATCTGATGAAGTCTGGTCTTACCGATTCGGCCGACTACTCAACTCGTACTGGACTTGCCTGTACAGTATGTATACTGTAACTGGCGAGATTAACGCCGACACTTCCTTTTTTTGGGCCACAAATACCACGTTTCAGCCGTACGACAAAATCGATTGGGACGGCCCTAACATTGCGAGCAACTATAAATTTGAGAGAGAGAGTACCTTGAAGTCAAAAGTGTGGACATCACAAGGCAGCAAGTACGAACACGTCGAAGTCATGGTAGCCCACATACCCTGGGCCATTACCCTCGCCATCACATCACTCGTCCTCATCGCATTCAGCCTCATTCCACCACTAGTCCGTCACTTCCTCACCAACGGGCCAGATATAGCGATGAACTTCTCCAGCCTCGCCACACGCAATAATTCCCATATACCAATCCCCGCCGGTGGTTCGTTCCTCCCTGCTGCAGACCGGTTCAGACTGCTCAGAGATGTAAGGCTCCGTTTTGCTGATGCGGAAGGCAAGTCTGACGTGGGGAATCTGGTGATTGCTTCAGAGGGCGTTGAGAAAGCGGAGTTTGCGGGGGTTCGCAAGGAGAGGTTGTATGAATGAGAGATGAACATGTTTTGGTCACTTGTTTGGTGTTGTTATGACATGTTGAAGATTTTTTTTGGAAGCTAGTAATGAGCGGTCGGTGTGTTAAGGGACTTTAGCTTGCGAGCTTGCAAGAAGTGCTAGGTTGTTTTTCACTTTGGCTATGCATTGCAGCGCAGTGTCTGATTACTAGATACCCCCAGCCGCGGATAAACATTGCATCCGTGCAGTTGTCGAATTACTTATTCATATTCCTCAACTACAACTCCCCTCCAACCGCTCCCAAATTCCTCCTATTACCCTCAATATCCCCTACGCAAGGCTGCTATGTTCCCCGCTTAGATTTTGCGCGGACGTTCCTAGTCCTTTATTTCCTATTGCTGACAAGTCCGCCACGATAGACAAGGCTAGTCGTGTTCTAGTGCAACCTATTCCCCCTTAGCCTGTCTGAATTACACTGTGCTCGCGCAGATTATAGTAGGATTCCTTACACAATCCTGCACTATCGTGCGCGCGGCCGTCGCTTAATTAAGGAAAAGGCTAAAAGCCAGCAGTTCCTCGCTCTATATGAGGAGGACGCTCTCGTAGTAAGTAAAAATAATATACTTTACTGTGAAGATGGAGTTAAAGTTGTAAGTAACTAGGGAACCCTATTTATTATAATTCTCGAGTAATAGAATGAATAAGAAATTTATGCTAGAAGATATAAAATTTTGTAACAGGTTTATTTTCAGCTTTGGTCGTTTCGATGTGGATATCGGACAGACTACATGGGCCTGTCAGCTTACATTCGCCGCACTACTAGAACGCTAGGTTCCGATTTAATTTAACAGCCAGGGTTAGTGGCTGACCCAAGGAGGCATCTGCTTCCAGTTGTCGATGTACTATCAACTATATGGGTTTTAGTTCAAGTTCTCCTTCTAGAAGTTTGTACAAACATACGAATGCAGTATAAATAACGCCTGGAATTTCCGATGCATCTAGGGTTACAGTCTTCTCTGGATCGACATTCACCTGATGAAGAAGGTTAGTACCTATCTAAGAGGCATGTTTGAAGGGATAATAACTATTTTGACTAATGGTATAGGCGGAACTGGCGAGGAGGAGAGTAAAAATGGCTTAGATGAGTTGCACTATTGTTGAGTATGTGCGTGAATAAAAGCGCTTCGAAGATAGTTCCGATGACAGGAGTTGTAGCAGAGCATGAGGCTTTATAGGATTAGATTCCTCCGGTCTAGAGTCAGTTTCTAGATTACCTATCAGCCAAGATCCGGTTCCTTCCGCTTATCTAAAAATTACTTCCATGATTATTTACTACTAGTGTCGTCGAGCGACCCTCGTACCGAACCTCTAGGCCCAGCCGTACGCTATTCCAACCCCATCGTAGTACTCACCTCCAGCAGCATAGCTCCCCACAGTATCTTCCTTGCCGAATAGTACCTACGTCTAGCACGCGTTCCTCCTATCCCCCTCAATACCGCCCCTCATCTCCGGAAACGTATCAAAAAACCGCTCATCCACACCCCAATACCTCAGATCCCCATGGTACCACTCAAACAGCGGACTAGGATAGTACGTGCCCGTATCTTCGTTGAGGAAAAACGCGTCTTCAAAGGCAAAGGGCCAGTCGAAGCGCAGGAAGCGTGAGTAGCAGTTTGATAGGTCGGCGCCGGCGCTGGTTTGGAAGAGGGTGGTGTGTTGGGTGAGGAGGCGGGAGCGCAGGGTGGGCCAGGCGAAGAAGTCGAGGGCGATGGGGTGGGAGGTGGAGGATTGTGAGAAGCTGGGATGAGGGGTGTTAGGAATACTTTGCTTGGTTGAGGGAAGGGGGATAGGTGGGTGGGTACCTTGGACGGAGCCAGAGTGGGACTTTGTCTAGTTCTGCCTTTGTAGCGTTGAGATAGTACTAGACATTTATCCCAAAATTAGCTTCTTGCTTCGTAGATTTACACATGCTGTCCCATGCTTCGCCAATATGCTCAATGAAAGCCCACGTACCTTGAGTAGCTTGAAACTCTTATACGCCACAGCCAGTCTCTCCACGTTGGGCAGATGCTTGAACAGCAGCTCGTCAACCTGTTTCAGAATCGTGAGCGCGGGACTCGTCTTCCATTCCAATGAGGGCAAGTTGTCCCAACCCTGTTTTATGCCTTGGTACAGTAATCCTGCTTCCGCAGTATCAGAGCGTACTAGACTGTCGTTGGCGGAAGAAGAAGAAGAAGAGCCGGTTGTAGCTCCTGTGGAACGATGGTGGTAGGTGAAGACTTTGCCGAAGAGCTCGTTGCTTCTTTTCCAGATGGGGCAGATGGAGGAAAAGGCTGAGGGTGGGTTATCTGGATTGCCAATGTGGAGGATAGTTGGGGACGGACAACGCCAGTTTGGTCCGAAGATCTGTAAATAAAGTGGGTTAGTAGGCAAAAGGAATCAGGGATGAATACAGTGGAGCATACTTCTTCCATCATGGGTGCCCAGGTCGCTGTTGCTGGTGCGTTGCCCCAGGACAAGTCTTCCGCCTCTTCCTCTGAGCTTTCTCGAACGAGCTGGAGATCGAGCTCCATCTTGGCTTGTTCATGTTGGTTTGCTAGCGCCACCGGTAAATGTGTGTCTGTCATGACCGTCATGCCATCGAGATCGAGTGGTTGTTTGGCCGCAGACGGGGTAAAAGTAGATGATTGATCGACGGGCGTTGGCGGAGATTGCCTCGTTGCACTGGCAGATGAGACGGCGCGAGGCTTCGGTGACTGATGGCCTGCCATCTAGAGTGAGCCATCGGAGGTTCAACAATCAATGATAAAAGTCATGCGTACCGGCACTGGTCGCGGCAGGAGAGATGGCTTCATCGACACCATCGTCCGCCCGCGGTCGTGGCACTACCGTCGCAGCAGTCTTACTGGACATGCTCAAGTCCAGTCCTACCACGTTCTTGACGCTATCAATTACATCTCTTAATCGCTCGTTCTCCGCTCGCAGACTATCAATCTCGGACAGTAAGCTTGCCGTCGCCCCATCACGATCTTGATCTCGCAGTATCTGAATTGTGCGCTCCAGCTCTGCGATGTGTGTTTTTGTCTTTTCCCTGAGTGAGCGCTGGGCTTCGCGGTCAATAGCTCGCTTGCGCTCGCGTCGCTCCTGTTCTCCCAGGCACGACGCACGGCGTTTCCGCTTCGCGACGGGGGCAATGGGGGTTTGGAGCGGAGGAGCTGCGTCGCTAGCTTGGCGGTTCACCATGACGGAAAGTAGGTATTATTAGCTCCTTTTCTTTTTCGAATCGCGCAGTTCAAGTCAGTGTCAGTGATGGACGACTAGCATTCATTGCAATATACAATGTCAATGTGAGCGAGTAAGTACTAGCTCTCCTAGCGAAAAAAAAAAGCTTCCCGTTATAATCTGCCCTTGAGTAGCGCCTACCGAGGGATTTTTCCCGCGATCGGGGGTTCAGCATTGCGGCGAGTTGGCGGCATCCGGACGCCATAATGCGGGGGAAGGTGGGGTTATGGGGTAGGTTAGAATGCATGCGACGACTACGCCTTTGCCGCATCCTATGCTAACTCTACTAGGTATTGGTAGGGCAGCCTCGCGAAGCTTAGTGCAGGGCTATTGGCTGGAGAGACCAGAGAGATGCTGGCTGACGTCAGGTGCTGGGGTAAGCACTGCCGAACCTGGTCTTGTATACGATAACGGACAAAGTTTCGTCCTTGCGACGAGACGATTTGGGTGCTGGTTGGTTGGTTGACGTCGGATGCTAGAATGCCTTGCAACTGCCTTTACTCTTTGCGCACGCGACGATTCGTAAGATCCCTGTTGCCCGCGACAGTAACCCAAAGTAGACCTACTTGAATATCGAAGGATACATTAGGTTACTAGTGAATCAGTCGCCAAGTGTTAATTAAATCGTAGTTCTGAAAGGGCCAGCGATTGACAACAGCATGTCTCTCTCGCAGCTCGTACACGCCATTTCCAGCGTTCCGCTCGCATACCATAGCCCACCAGGTACCATGACTCACACGCCCTACGCTCAACACGCCGAACCATCCAAAGACTCTCCGACCTTGCCAAAGAATGCGATTACCACATCCAAAACACAAAACCCGCCATGCCACGCACAGCACTCTTTGTAATCGACGTCCAAGCCGAATTGGCGCAAAACGCAACGACCGAGATTCCCCACGCGGAGCGCATTCGCGCAGCCGGAAGTAGCATTCTGCAAAGAGCACGTTCAGCTATCGACTCTGCTAGCAAGCAGGGAAGAGTGTCAGAGTTGGAGATTGTGTTTGTGCAGCACGAGGAGGGTGCTGAGAAAGGAGCGTTGGTCAGAGGGAGTAAAGCCTGGGAGCTCGTGTTCCAGCCACGAGACGATGATAGATGGGAAAGACTGGTGTCGAAAGATGTCCGTGAGTAATTATCCCGCTCTCAGAAGTTCATGTCGGTTTGTTTTGAATCGACTAAATGCTATCAGGCGATACGTTTGCGTCCAACCCGCAGCTCGCAGTCCAGCTGAAGAACGAGGGCGTAGACACGATTGTAGCTTTTGGTATCCAAAGTGAATGTTGTGTGCTTTCGACTTGCAGAGGTGCGTTGGCCGCTGGATTCAAGGTCCTCTTGTTGAGCGGTGCGCATTCTACTTACGATATCGGCGGCAAGCCCGCGGAGGCCGTTGAAAGGGAGGTAGAGGCTCAGCTCGAGAGGGAGGGCGCTGAGGTAGTACCCTGGGATTCATGGAAGCCATCAGCTTGATGTGTGTGAGGGTGGACAAACAGTGTACAAGGATCTATCAGACCCTCTAGCTCGGTGGGACTGCCAAGTGCATGTGTAGGGAGATTTTGCTCAACCGCGTCATTGCATACCACCGCGAGCAAAGTTTCGTCCCTACAAAGAACGACTTGGCCACTTATTACCGGGTCAAGATATCAGAACAATGTGCGGACAGGCAGGTAGAAGATGGCCAACTCCGTACTACCAATACATAAATCCAGCTGCTCGCCCCCCATCCCCCACGCTACAACTTCGACGGCCGCCAATCAGGCTTCCTCTTCTCCGCAAACGCCTTGAGCCCCTCTAGCGCATTCTCCCCTGCATCCAACCCATGTCCAAACCTCTCAATCGTAACCTGCGTCGCCCGCTCCACACTCCCATACTCCCACGCCTCCCTGAGCGCCGCCCTCGTCACAATCGCCGAATCAGGCGAGATATCCGCAATATCTTTCGCCAGCTTGAGCGCCTCGTCTACCACGTTGTCCTTGGCTGTCGAAATGCGGTTCACGAGGTTGAGCTCCTTGGCCCGCTGTGCGGTAATAGGGCGCCCGGTTAATGCGAGTTCAGAGGCAATGGGCAGACCAACGTTGCGGACGAGACGGGGGGGCCCGCCGCCGGCGGCGAAGATGCCGCGTAGGGCTTCTGGGAGGCCGAAGGTTGCGTGGAGGGCGGCGACGACGAGGTCGCTGTGAGAGTTGTTAGTATACTTATTTCCTATATCCAAGAAAAAGGGGAAAAAAAAAGAGAGAGAGGGAAAGAGAAAGGGAAATAAAGAGAACATACCACCCCAACACAATCTCAAACCCCCCACCAAGCGCAAACCCATTCACAGCCGCAATAACCGGCTTCTTCCCCATCCGCCGACTCAACCCCCCAAACCCACTCAACGGATGTCTCAACAACCCCGGACTCGCCTTCAACTCCCCGCTCCGTATCTTACCCAACTGAATCAGATCCTGGCCTGCACAGAAACTTTTCGTCCCTGCGCCCGTGACAATGGCGACGCGCAGATTGGGCTCGTGGTCGAACCAGTCGAACACAGAGCCCATTTCGAGATGCCCTTCGAACGGGATCGAGTTCATTTGGCGTTCGCGGTTGATGGTGACGAGGAGGACATGGTCGGCGGGGTAGGAGAGGAGGACGTGGGTGGTGGGAGGGGGTGAGGTTTCGGTTTTGAAGGAGGAGGACATGGTTGGTGGTGGGCGGAGGATGGATAAGCTGCGCGCGTTGGAGCCGAGGTATTTTCCCCGCGTCACGCTAATGCGGGTGGATAGGTCGGCTACATAGTAGGCGTACCTCATTGGATCACTATTGTCGCGCAACTCAGTGCACAATCTTGGACTTTTGTTCGAATTCCGTGGGTTACATGGATTGAAGCGGTAGTCGTAACAGCGTGGACTTCTACAATTATTTCTGTTATCTTGTGTTATCTCACCCGTGTTTCTAACCTTGTAGCATTAATCACCTACGGTTGATTGTATCGCTTTGGTGTTCAAGTATCCACCAAACTCCAGAAAACCACATCGCATCGCATCTCCAGTAGTACAATACATTGAACAACAAATATAGCAATCGCAAAATAAGTGATAGAAATATTGAATTCGTTTTGATTTATTCACGTCGTATCCTAGACACCCTCATCCCTCCATCTCGACCTCCTCCTGACCACCACCACTACCACCATAAGGGTATCTACCTTACACACACACACACACACATCCGACACGACGTCAACTCCTCCTACTTCTTTCCTCCACATACATGCCGCGCGAACGCAATGTACGTGACCATCCACATCGTCGTCGTCAGACATGAATATCGTGACCATATGATTTTCTCTTCCCAGGTCGTAGATGCTTTGCAGTTAAAACTTTTGTGTTGTTGTTGACATCTTCCATCATAACCCCCCTACCTCGCTAGACCACATCCACTACATGTCCTGTTTCTCCCTCTCTTTTCTCTTCTCTTCTTTCCTCCTCGTTCAAGTCTCAGTACGTTGATAAAACAAGATATACGCCACCTTGTTATCCCTCACATTCTCCTTGAGCAACGGCGTCCTCTTTCCCGCCGAATTCGGCGTCGCCGTCCCATTCGCATTCGCACTCGCAACAGGCCACTTCTTGTTGCCATCTTTCTGCTTCTCCGCGCCGTTCCCATTCACCTGATTCCACCCCCCCTTGTCCCCCTCCTCCTCATCTAAATCAATCTGCGCAAAGAAATTCCTACTCTTACCCGCATCACTCCTGTGCTGTTCAAGCGCAGCCGCAAGCACTTTCGGATCCTCTTCCGCACCCCCCTCCGCCACTTCTTCTGCGCGCACACGGCGGATAATAGTATCGTCCATGCGGATCCACTCTCTTCCTTCCTGGCGCCGCAGGTCTACCGTGTAGTGCCCGCCACTCGCATTCTTGCCGTGGTGGTAGACAACGCCTGTGAGTCTGTAGCGCGGGAAGCCGCCTTGCATCTGGTAGGTGCCACGTTTGTGTGGGGGGAAGACTTCTTTGGGGAGCTCGAGTTCGAGCGGGTATCCGATCTTTTTCCAGATCTTTTGGGGGCCCTTTTCGTCGTAGTGGAAGCGCTTGAGGTGGAGGATCAGGACCGGGGGGAGGGTTTCGATGTGGACTTGCTTTGTGGAGGCCTTGGCGCCCCGGGCCGCGCCGTCTAGTGTCTCCAGACGTGTCAAGTTCTTGAGAGCGTCGGAGATGTTGTTGATATGGGGCTCGCCAATGTCGAGTTGGAGAGGTTGATACGGTTCCAATGTGACGGAAGCCTTCTCACCCGGCCTCTTGTATTCCGAGCGCAGCTTACCGCCAAATATCTTCGTGATAGGGCTCTCAATGTCAATAGCACCCGAGTTCTGCGTGATGGCAGTCTTTTGCTTGTGTCCGACTTCTTCCCAGCCGCCGTCAATGGATCCTGAGCGCTCAGCATTGGGGGATGTACCAGCATCTGCGGGCTGGCTCTGCTTCCCACTCTTGATAATGTGCACGCACTCGTCGTGCAGTCCAGCAAGCAAGAACCCCAGGAACTCCTCGGCGTCTTCTTGTTGACCCCGCTTCATGTTATCGAAACGAGGCAGACGTTTGATGACGTCGTAAACGTACTCGGGCGTAAGCGGGTCGCCGTACTGCTCCAGCTCGTTGCCCTTGAGCCGGAGCCGGAGTTGTTCAACGTTATCCGCAGAGTCAATGAGTCGGAAATCGCGCAGAAACATGATCATAGCGTCAACAAGAGGTGTCTCGGACTTGAAGCTATGAGCAGCGCGCTTCGCAACCTGGTCGAGGAAGTCGTAGAAGGGAACGCAGAATAGAAGTACCTGGAGAATCTGGACTAATGTCAGCAGGGGACACGGGGCGAGGACGGTTCATAACGCACCGAGTTCATGTAACAGAGGTTACCCGTGTTAACCAGACCACGAGGCTCGATGAAGGAAACCTTTTTCCCTGAATCGACTGAGAAGGATGCCAGAATATCGGCAAGGGTGTTGTTTTTCGGCGCTACTGGGCCATTGGGAGCAGCAACAGCGCCGTTGGTCACAGGTGCTGGCTGCGCTGCGGCAGGAGCATTCTTCGCTCGAAGCAACTCTGCCCATGACTTTGGCGCTGCCGGCTTGGGCGGGGATGCTGATGCTGTCTCTTCGGCATTTGCGCCCGTGTCTGGTGTCGCTGCCACTGCGTCTCCAGCCTGCGTCGACTCCCTGCGGGTCGCGACAGGCGACTTGACCGACTGTTGTGTGGTGGAAGCCGCACTTGGTGCCTTTGCGGATTTGACGGGGATGCGGGGTACGGCGGGGATGGTGGTGTTGCGGGCATGCTTTTTGACAGCAGCTGATGGCTGCGCGGGCGACTGTATGGCGGATGGTGTCGTAGTAGACGGTGTGGTGGACTGCGCCAGATCGGCTTCCGAGGGCGGATGCGAGGTAGACGGGGTATCGACTTCAGCGTCAGAGGGTCCTGCGATCGTCGAAGCCTGCGATTCTTCTGGTTCTTCGGTCGGCGTCAGATCGCCCTCAGTGTGATGCTCAAATTCCTTTGCGTCATCCTCGTCCACAGGCTGCTCGCGTGAGGGGAGGGCCAACGCCTGCTCTTCGGTAGACACCGGAGCCCGTCGCCTTCTCCGCCCTCTCGCGGCGCGCGCAGGGAAGTCTGAGTCGGGGACGGACAGCCAGGGCAGGGGCGGATAGAAGGGCTTGAATGCGATGGACTGCGGGGTGGTCAGAGCTGGCTGGATAGACTTTGAGTCAGCCGCCGGGGGAGGGCTGTCGAGGCTGGTGCTTGTCTGCGGGGTCGGAGAGGTGATTTGAGTGTGCGACTGCACTGCAGCTGGCGACGGCGCCGTCTGGGGCGTGGGCATACGGGGAGCAGGCGGAGTGCGCGAATGGACAATGGGGGGCGTCTGGCCCATGGCGCGGTTGACTGGCGGCGCCATGTGCAGGTGCGACGAGACTACCACAGGCGACGCATGGGGCTGCGGCTGGAACTGGCGCGGAGGCATAGCATACTGGAGAGCGTGTGGCGGCGGTTGCTGATACGGGTACCATTGCTGCTGCATGGGCTGCATGTGCTGGGCATAGCCGTGCGGAGGCCCGTACTGCTGGAGGTGGTGGTAGGGGGCGGCATAGGGGTTGTGGTGGACGGGCGAGTGCGTCTGGGGAGGGACGTGGTGGTGGTGGTGGTAGTACTGCTGCTCCTGCCTTCTGCCAGGCATATAAGGGCCGGGCATCATGGGCGGTACACGCGGTGTTGCCTCGACAGTCGGCGCCGGCTCGGGACCAAGCAGCCAACTTGTGAGGCAACGGGGAGCGTGCGACGAGACGACGGACTGCTCGGTGCCAGCGATGGCGGCCGCGAGATGGGAATGGGCGACAATGCGGCGTTGAGATGGGTGCGGATAATTATTTGGATGGCGACGAGGGTTGACGTGTGGATGGGCGAATAGACGATCGCGGGGTCATGGTATCAGAATGACATGAGCGCAGCAGAGGCTGCCCGCGAAGGAAACACGTGAGGGTGCAGTGAGTGAATTGAGATGAGGTTGTCGACAAAGTCTCCAGGCCGATCCGAAAGGGCAATCGCAGCGCAGCCGTCTGTGCGGAGACCCTGTCGTCAGAGATGGTTCCCAAGGTTTACGCCACAGCACACGGGGCATTCGCCGTCATCTATCACGTACGTCTTGGACTGCATACAGTCGCGGGTATACGTTCAAGTTCCGCAACGCAAGCTCTGTTGTCGGGCACTTGTTCTAGGCGTTGTACCGCAAACCGCATCAACACGTGATTGCACGTCGTACCTACCTAGGCTGTCCATCGCCACTCCTCCTTCTGATTCCCGTCCCCTCCAAACCACCCTCTTGGGGACGCCTGCACTCGCAATAAACATCACTGCTCCGATATTACCTCCTCCCCCTCTCCCCCCTCCTGCTCCTCTGTTTTCTTTCCCTCGCCATATCGACCTTCGTTCCATCCGTACCCTGCATCCCCACTCGCGTCGCAGGCAAGTCGAACACCAGCCAGTACTGCGCGCCCGCAGCGCCCGCAGCAGCTGAAAGACAGCATCTCTGACCTGCCGTTGGATACGCTCAGTCTTACGTCTGCTATTGTCGTCGCAATTCCGGCTGTTCCCGCGAGAGCAAAAAGTCTCGTCGACGTCATCGTCATCGACGCTATCGTGAGCCCTTAGCTGGGAGTCATGTCTAGCAACCCACCCGTCGCGTCCTCGTCCAAGGCCTCCGCACCCTCTGGACCCGCTTCGCCCGCCCAGAACCAGACACCGTCCATCAGTACCAGCAGCTTCTTCGCACAGCCGCGGGGTAGTGGCGCGCCGGCGCGATCATCTCCCACCCCCCGGAACACGCAGCAGCAGAAGAAGCAGCACAAAGGCTCAAAGCGCTTCAGGCAGACGGACGAGGATGCCATTGTCGAGTCGCTCGCCATGCGTCCATTCAACAATCGCAAGGGCCAGACGTCCATTACCCACCTCATGAACTTTAGCCTGCCGCCACGCCCAACCAACCACCAGTCGCACGGCCATGGCAGGAACTACCGGCGCAACCCGACCTGGGGTCTTGGCTCGGGCTACCATGCCGTTGACAAGGCGAGGTAAGCTCAACGGCCCGAAGACCTGTAGAGTGCACAGCTGACCTTGGACAGATACGTGCACGCCAACTACCGCTTCATCGTAGATCCGCGCGGCGATTATCGCGCCCAAAGCGTCGATGCCGATATTCACCTGGACTGGAACAACGTCCTGCAGATATTGGCATCCGAGCTTTCACAAGAGGCTTCCTGCCCCATTTGCCTGGGGACTCCCGTAGCCCCGAGGATGGCCAGATGTGGTCATATCTTTTGTCTCCCCTGTCTCATCCGCTACATGCATTCCGAAGACGAGGGCAAGGCCCCGGAGAAGAAGGCTCGTTCGAAAAAGTGCCCGCTGTGCTTTGACACGATATATGCATCCGAAACTAGACCGGTGCGCTGGTACACTGGCCAGGAGGGTGAGCCTCCTAGAGAGGGAGGCGACGTAGTTCTTCGCTTGGTCGTCAGATCCGCTGGAAGCACCCTGGCCATGCCTCGTGATGGAGCGGATGCCTTGAGTAAAGACGAGGACATTCCCTGGTACCATGCTGCCGAGGTCACCGACTACGCCCGCGTGATGCGGGGTGGGGAGGACTACATGTTGGAGCAACTCGATCAGGAGATTCTGAAACTGGAGCAGCAGGGGAAAGAAGATGAGGTCATGTTTGCCGAGGACAGCATGGAGTGGACCAAGAGGGCCATTAAGAATATACGAGATGCGAAAGAAAAGCTCAAAGGAATTGGAAACCCTCCGGAGGAACCAGCCAAGCCCGCGGAGCCGAAGATGAAGAGGGCGCCTATCGTCTTCGACGAGGATGCCGCACCAGAGATGTACACGGTACAGAACGCGTCCAAGTCTGGCCACAGTTCCACCCCGATAGCGAATGTCTCCGAGGCTGATGTTACTCAAAGCAAGGACAGAACAGTGTCCATGTCATCGCACTCGTCCGCAGCAAGTCATGGGCTATCTCTTACGCTTGCAGAGCTTCGCAACCGACAACAACACGAGCACCACAAGACGCCATCCGAATACTTTTTCTACCAAGCATTGTTGCATTACTATCTATCGCCACTGGACATTCGTATCTTGAAGGCGGCCTTTGGAAACTTTGCGTCGTTTCCTTCAACGATCCTCCCTCGGGTCGAGCATGTGTCTACAGGCCATGTCGTCGACGACGAGCTCCGGAAGCGCACAAAGTACCTGGCACATCTTCCCTATGGCTGCGAGGTTGGTTTTCTTGAGTGCGACTGGACCGACACCGTCGCGCCTGAAGTGCTGGAGCGCTTCCGACCTGAGATTGAGAAGCGGCGAAAGAAGCACACGGAAAAGGAGACCAAAGAGGAAAAGGCGCGCCAACGTGCGGAGAAGGCTGAATACGCTGAATTTGCATCTGCGCGGAGACGGCGTCCGAGCATGACCGAGAGGTTCTCTGCCGATGACTTCCAGCCGTTGGCGTCGGGAAGCATGTCTGATGCGCAGCCGGTTGGAGATGGAGATCACCCTTCGACGTCGCCGCCCTGGCCGCCGCGCCGTGGTGATGGGTTTGCGTCGCTGGCTTCGCCGTCGTCGAGTCCGTCGGCGCCGCGGACGGTATGGGGTACTGCGGTTGTGGCTGGCGCGTCGCCTGTTCTTGGACCGCAAGATCATCATCATGACGGCGATGATGGGTGGTTACAGGGCTGGGAGAAGGATTTGTTGGCTGAGGAAGATATGATTGCCCAGGCGCAGGCCTTGTCTCTAGGTGGGAGCGAGGAGACGACGAAGAAGCAGGCTGGTGGTGGGGGTGGGGGCGGGGGAAAGAAGAAGAAGGGGAAGAAGATTACGTTGATGAGTACGAATGTGAGGAGGGGGGCGTAGGTGGTTAGTCTTTTGGGTTGCATCACTGAGTAGCATGGCGCGAAAGGGAGCAATGAATTTATTGTCATGTGAGGAATGTTGCGGTTCGCAGTCATGGTGATGTGTAGTTGAGGTAAAGGTAGTTGTATATACCACAATCATCCAATCATCTAAGATAAGCCGTGATGGCCAAACCCACGCATCTGCAATCACTATGTTCACCCCACTGTCGCCTCTTCTCTTTTAAATCATGCACGCACCACACCCCGCACTCCCACCCATCCTCATCGCCGGCCCCCCATCCCTCCCCTGCGCCACTCTACCCACATCCCTCCCCCCTCTTGCACTTCCACCTCTACTCGCAGGCCCAGCATTCCCTCGCCCATGCATACCCGCTTGGTAAGCACTTGGTGCTGCGGGTGTTATAGGTCGGGTAACGGAGTTGTGGGTGCTGGGTGCGCGGAACGGAGAGGCGCGGGCGGCGGCCCAGGAATCGAGGGAGAAGAGGGTGGTGAAGTAGAGGGCGAGGAAGGATAGGATGGTTGAGGGTGGGCTAGAGGGGGAGGGGGGTTAGTAGTGGGGAGGGATTGAGAGGGAGAGGGAAAGGGAGAGAGATGAGGGGTGCGTACTTGGGGGTTGACATATTGGGCGTGCGTGCGATTGCGATGGTGGTGGCGGTGGATAGGAAAGTCGCCTTGTCGTGTCGTCGTGTCGTCGTTTGAGCGTGCATCGCGACAGGTCGCGTTGCGTTACTTGCGGCGGCCGATGATAGGACAGCGGCATGTGCGGGTGGATCCCGTGCGTCGCGCTAATGCATGCAGGACAAAAAGTACCTGGCCAAGTTTGATATCTTGCGACTTTTCTACATCGACATTGTGTCGCGCGCCTATTCACCATTTTTCGAGGTTATTTATGAACGGACTGGAGGGAGTAGTTTGTGATTGTTGTTACGACGCTACCTATTGACTGGAAGGCGATATCGGGAAAAAGATGGGACGTTCTAATGAGTCGTCCTACGAGAGAGGCGAGTCTAGCAAAGTGAGCCGTGTTGAACTTCAAACGAAATTAATCTCTGACCCGGCCAGAAGCGCAAATCGTCATCTGTTGTCGTGCATCAAAATTCTAGCAAAAAGAGAAAAGGCGAAGCTCAAGAACAGGACGTACAAAACGTTGATACTTCCAAGCCCACTGCCGTCTTTAACCCCACCAAAGGCCGTGACTGGACCGTGACTATTGCCTTACCCGGTAGCTGGACTCTGAACGCCAAGAAGCCCGATCACAAGACCATCCAAGTAGGACGCATCGCCCGCGCAGCCGCCATCTACTGCGTCGATGAAATCGTAGTCTACGACGACGACCCAAGCAACATCGACACGCGCGTCGTTGATCCAAAATACATGCGCAAAGGCCGCAGCAAGCAGGAGGTCCTCGACGCCATCCTCGAACAAGACGAAGCCTGGCAGAATCCAGACCAATTCCTCTACCACCTGCTGTCCTATGCCGAGTGTCCTCCGCATCTCCGGTATGACGCTGAAGACCCGCAGTTGAGCATCTTCAAGGAGCACCAGAATTTGAGGTGGGTGGGCAACCTGCCGAGCATGGATATGCCGCATCATCTGCGCAGTAACGAGTGGTGTCGGTACCGCGAAGGCGTGTTTGTGGGTCCCGTGCCGCCACCCGCAGCACGCACATCCAAGAGCAAGAAAGCAGCGAAGAAGACACAACCAGACGAACAAGAATACGCGTATGTCAAATGCGGCCTTCCGTTCCCGATCCGCGTCCCTGTGTCCAAAGAGACCCCGGTCGAACAAGGCATGCGCACCACGATCCGCTTCGCAGACGAACATGAACCGCCAAACTGGCCGCACTTATCGGAGCAGCAATGTGATGAACTGGAAGCTACAGCATGCGCAGCGAGTCTGCCCCGCGAAGAAGGAGGATATTATTGGGGCTATACGGTTCGTCGCGCGCCCTCGATTAGCGCCGTGTTTTCAGACTGTGAGTTCCCGGACGGATACGACATGTCGATTGGGACGTCGGAGCGCGGGGAATCGGTTTATGAGCTTTTTTCTGGAAACAACAACAATGCATCTGCATCTTCGGGTACGGACAAAGTGCCAGAGTCGTTTAGGCACTTGCTCATTGTGTTTGGTGGCCAGGCGGGTATCGAACCAGCGGTTGCGAATGATCCTGTGCTCAGGGAAAGGGGGCTGGACAAGGCGACGGCGAGGGATCTGTTTGATGCTTGGGTTAATTTGGTGCCGGGGCAGGGGAGTAGGACGGTGAGGACAGAGGAGGCGGTTTTGATTGGGTTGGCGGCGTTGAAGCCTTGGATTGATGGGATGGGTGAGGGTTAAGGATAGATCATGTGGTGTGGTTTTTTTGGTTGACGGACGGGGACGGTATCAGTGCTAGGTTGGTAGAATCTGGTTGTTCCCTTTTCTATTTTGTTGGATCTATGGCTATGTGGTGTTTTGGTAAAAAGACGGGTCTACAAGGTATTTTTGTGTTGATTGGTATCAATTATTAAAGTATTTGGTAAGGTACTTATTGCTGGTAATTCGCAGCTATCCCTTCTTGTTGTTTGCTCTAACTTCTGGAATAGAGACAGAGATACTAGCTACACGAGCAATGTAGAGCCAGAGTACATGCGTTGGATAGTGGGCGTGCGGTGACAGTATGACATGCACGTGATTGCCTCTGGCATGATGATGCTGCTGGGTTTGTACTGAGGATTACTTCATCAGATGACTGCTGGGTACTGCAATATCATCCCATATTTTTTTCTCACTACGTTATTGCTCCTATGACACCATATCGGTCATGCCATGCCCTTCTCCTATCACTGGTTGCAGGTGTTGAACGTACCATGCAGACATTAACTGAGAAATGGGGACTTCCTAGTCGACAACTCTACGTGAGTCATTGACCTTGATATAAATAGCAAGCGAAAGCCAAGACACACCAGTGTCTGAGCGACAGCCGTATCTTCTGGAAGAGAAATCGTTCTTTACACAGTAGATACTAGAGTCACTGACAGAGCTATCAATTTTTCCACAATCCATTTCTACAAATTGTTTATACAATAAATTCACAGTAGATCTAGCGATAGCTCCGTCCATTGAAAACGATACACGAACGATGCTATGAATGCATGCTTAAAGACAACTCCGGCCCCCCTGCTTTCTCAACCCCGTATCCGCATCGCGGCCTTTTCCCTGCCAATTCACACGTCTACAAGGTACCCTCGCCCAAGCACCTTGGGAGAGGCACTGTGTCGCCAATGCAGAGGCCAGTAACACCATCAACCCACTCCATGGTGTCGTATTGCTTCGAGGTGAACGAGTCAGCCTGGTAGTAGGACAGCTCACCATCGCCGCCAATGGTACCAGTCCAGACGTTTCCGCTGGCGCGGTCGGTCCAAGGGTTGGTAACGAAAGCACCGTACTTGCCCTCGGGGACGGTAGCAGTGAAGGTCTGCGTCTGCGTCGTCGACCACGACTGGGTGTAGTCGACCGACATGGCGACCTGGAGGAAGTCCTTGACCAGAGTCAAAGTGCTGCTCATACCGACGGAGATACTGTTGCCGACGGTGAAACCAGCGGCAACGGCAATGGTAGTCGGCGCTCCCCTGGTCACCTGGCTGACCTGCACGTCCCAGCCGAGGAAACGCGAGTTGGGGTTGGGAATGATGATGCTGGTCTCGCGCTTGTCGTGCTTGCTGGGCTGCAGGTCGGTCTCGTTGCCAGAGAAGTGGTTGTCGAGGAGGTAGGCGGGCTTGGGAGGGACGACGCCCGACTTGCGAGCAGCTTCCAGCTCTTCAAAGTCGGAGCGCTTCATCACGGTGTAGCGACCGTTGCCGTGGAGGATAACGTCATCGATGCCGATGTTGATGGGTGCGGGAGCAGCCGCGACCAGAGCGGCGCTGGAAGCGAGGGCGAGGAGAGGAGTGAAGTGCATGGTGGCTGATGTACAGATTATGTTCAACGAGTGTGGGAAATGTCACAAAAAGAGTGAATGAGCGACTGTGAGATGGTGGTGATACAGACTCAGTTGCCCGGAAGACTAGCAGTACTTATTGTCGAGACATGCTGACGGTGTGGCACCACTTTGTCCGTCGCGGCGGTACTATTCATCGTCACTTGTAGCCTGAGACGCGATCTGCAGAGTTCAGTATCCTTTCTGGAAAGTCGAGCTGAACAAATTACTTGGCAGGAATTGATAAGGATCAATGGTGGTGGAGTGCTCGTATTCACAGGATGTACTCAGGTGCGAAGCTGATTGGCCGCATAGTCGTTCGGTGATTTGTTGTCTCGAAACGGGAATAGGTAGTTCATGCCTAGTACACGAACGTACTGTAGTCGGCTGTTTCTGCAGCGGAGCCCTGCGTGTCCGATATTAATTCATGTGGTCCCTTGCGTACTAGAAACACGGTGGTTTCGTGGTTTCGGGCCGAAGCGCATGACGTGCAAATAGGTTCCGGGCTCTCGGCACCCACTGCAATAATATGGGGTATGGGGGTCTATCCCCTAACAGAACGCCTTGCTCTGTAATCCGTTCGGTTTACTTGCCAAGTGGAACTGGAACTGGGTTTATTCGCGTGTTCTTGCGCGGTTCGTAAATGCCGGGGTGGCCCGTCCACGTTTCACGACCAAGTAGCATTCGCCACAATTGCACCGAGAACGGACGAAGGATGCTGGCTGTGCTGTTACCAGCTCAGGCGATGACTACCAAAGCAGAGGAAGGGGTACGTACTATGATGTCTTTTTTGACTATTTATCCCGCGTCTGCACCTGATTTTCAAGGTCATCAAACTCCTGCTCTTTGAGTCTTGTATATACCCACTATCCACACTCGCTTTTGTCGTTACCCACGCTCTTTACAATCGCTCTCAAGCATCAAAACATCATGCGTTTCTCCATCGCCGCCTCCGCTCTCTTCGTCCTTATGGGCTCCTTCGTCAGCGCCGATCTTCACAAGGAAGGCCTCTGCATCGACAAGATTGGTGGCTCCGCCGTGTACAACGCCGACGCAACAAAGAAGGCATGCGACGCATACTTCAACCGCAACACCGGAGACAAGCAGTGGGACAAGTGCCCTGACTGCAAGATGGTAATGCACCCGATTGATGACTACTGGATCCTGAAGACTGACAAAATGCAGACCGAAGTCGGCAAGCTGAACCTCTGCCAGTCGCTAGAGAACCACATCGGTGGTGACGAGCTGAACTACTACTGCAAGCAAAACGGCGCCGGTGGCTCATTGGCATCTTAAAGATTCGGACAAGAGGATTGATTTCTGTAAATTAGGGAGATGTTTTAGACTCTTTGTCTTGTTTTCGTGTTGGATGGACGCTGTCTTGTTGAACATTCTTGGGCATGGCTAATGTAATCCGATAAATGCAATGCCTGCCGCATGACAACTTCCATTCAACTTGTTGTTCTTTTTCGAGTAACTCGACGTGCATGCTGCTGTGATTCTGCTTGAGCACACGTGCCTCGTGCTTGATCTGAATGCCCGGGCGTGATCAAGAATCCATTGATAATCAGCATTAGTCGCTTTCCTCGAATGCAGGCTCTCAGTCTTGCTGCGCGCTCTAGATCTTAGCCTGTGAAGTAGCCCTGAAAATGGTAAAATTCCATCGCGGGAAATGCACATACATGCCCTTGCTGTTCCGGATGACGACCTCGTGTACTGTGAGACCAACCAGTGTTCCAGCGGTTTTACCCGTCTGTCCATAGTCTGAGGGTGAGACTTCGACATCCTCGCCTCGCTTGAACCTGCGCGAATTGTCATCGGCGAAGGCAATGGTCTCCGGTGTGGTGGCAGCGTCGAGAGTCCTTTTGCCCATTGTTTCCCCATTTAGCGCACTTGGCTTCGGTAGCGTCTGTTTCTTCTTATCTACTTCTGTCGCGAATCTCTCCATCCACGCAAACACCTTCGGATACTTCTTAGCATTGAAGTGCTCTGCAGGAAGACTGTCTTGCATGTTTGGGTCTGCCATCAGCCATTTGAAAGGCCAGACAGCGTCGATATCTGCTAGCGACGGCTCCGGTGTGTTTAGGATCCAATTTCTACCATGGGCAAGGAAAGTAGTCTCGAGCATATCGAAAGCTTGCTGCAAATTCTGCGCGCCTTCCGGTCGCCCGGCCTCCATTCCTCGCGCAATGAATCTTCCTCCCATGAGCTTCCGGCGATCCTCGATGAAGGCGTCATTTGAAAGAAAGCTTCCCTCCTGCCAGTATGGCATCATCTTTACGGCATTGGCAAAAATGTCACCGTCGATAGTCCAGCTTTCGAAGAGCTTCCTGATACCAATATCGGCTGGCGTGGCGGGTGAGAGGGTACTTCCAGGGTACAAAGACTCTAGCTTGGAAATGATCAATCGAGAATCACAGTATACATCCTTTCCAATAGTCATGATAGGAATCTTTTTGTAGCCAACGCCAATAAATTCAAGATCCGGGCGTGGCATGAATGCAGGTTGAATCTGAAACTTCCATCAGCAAGCCGGCCACAATTTCCCCAATGGTACGCACACATTCGTCGTAGGGTATGCCGCGAAGCCATAGGTACCATAGCACTCGGTGGGGGAAAATTGAGCCTGCGTAATGGAGCAATATTGGTTTTTCCATAGGCGCCATTCTGAGAGCAGAGAATAAGATACTGTAAGAGCTTGCGGAATGGCTCTCTGTCGTCGATGGAGTGGGGCGCAGTTTATCTAGCAGGAGCGCGGGACGAGCCGTCTTTCAGTAGGTGACCCCATCTCATGACGTCAAGTCTAATTCGTCCCGATCGACGTTGCGAACGGAGGATCATCAATACCGTAAGGCGTCGAAACAACGCGGCGGAGTTGCTGCAGTATTGGATGTTGCGACAATGATCGAGTCAGCTGGTGCGAACAATGGGCAAAGTGCCTCGGCACACAGTATTCGGCAAGCGTCCAGGGACCCACTGTTTGATTTCTGGTTGGCCAGGGATTTGTCGCTAGAATCGCATATATGGTGATACACACGTTCCTATGTTGTTATTGCGTTAACCTGCCCAGAATTTTGTATACCTGGCTATCGACAAACCATTCCTTCACTATGGTTACATGGATCTCAAAACCAGGCGAAGGTGTCGCATGCTTGGCTGCTATCTAGCAACTCACATACTGTATTGTGCGAGTTTTCGACAGACGCTGCAACAAAGAATCTGGCTTGAAATTCTCAAGTGGTGTTGTGAGAATGATAGAGTCGCATTGCGCGTCAAAACCAGGCATGATTTACCCCAGTGTGGACGTGAAAGGGATGGAAATACCTCGCACGAAAGCACTCACACAGCTGTTGGCCACAGCACTGTTGATGCTATCATCGTTGGTATTCTCGTGATCTCGGCTAATGGAGTCATGGGAAACAGCGAGAGACGTATCGAAACGGACAGTATTGACTGTTCCGAGCTCTTCCTATCCTGTAATAAGCTGGCACCAACTGTTGCCCCAGGCTCAATTCTTTACCCAAGACGAGCATCTCTTGATGTACGGAATCCTTCGTCGATCACGCTTTGTGAAGACCATCCAAGGTCGTGAGAACGAGTGACGTCGTGAACTTTCCATCTTGGGTCACAGCGATAATGGCGGGTACTATAGCCAGAATCTATGGAAGCGTCGTATTGATTGTAGCTTCAGTCTGAAAAGAGAATACATTTCCATGCTGGATGACATCGAGCGATAGACCCTTTAGGCTACCGTCGAGCCTCACTAGCTACAATCACGTGCAGTAAGTATATATCTTCCCTTTAGGTGTTAGAACGCGGCCCTGCACTCCTACACCAGGTGACTAAAATGGTACGTATAATTAGTACACCATGCGCACGGACCCGAAAAATACGTCGCCATACAAGCGGCCCAGTAGAATTACGTTGCATGCGATGTCAATGTTAAGTCCAAGTATTTCGCTTCAGCTCTGTCATCTTGCGGTCAGCAGTCTATAGATCCAATCACAGTGTTACGTTGTAGGTTTTCCGGAACGGGAGTTTGCAAGATGCCGGCGCCGAGCTAGGGGCATTTTGGGTTTAGAGGGTTGGTAAGCACCCGGAAAGCCGTGCAAGTTTTGTTGCAGGACTACGGGGCCCGGATTCTTGCTTTGGCGCGAAGAGCGAAGACCTTCCGCTTGTGAATGGGACATTGTGAACATGCTCGGACTGATCTTGTCCATAGAGAGCTTTCTTGATAAATGTTACTAAGCATTGCTAAGCCGCAAGTTTGAGGATGAACATATCGATCTTAAAGGCCTCTGACTCTTTCATACAAGTACTGCTTCCTTTCGTTCATCCCAGGCACCTCGAGTACGATTCATTCTTGTTTGAATGCACTACAGACATCTTGATCACTCAACTTCCACCAGTGCCGCTACAACGAGAACAACAACAACAACAACAACAACAACAACAACAACAACAACAACAACAACAACAACAACAACAACAACAACAACAACAACAACAACAACAACAACAACAACAACAACAACAACAACAACAACAACAACAACAACTTGAAATATGCTTTTCGTCAAAACCTACCTTATCACCGGAGCCAATCGTGGCATTGGAAAAGGTCTCACAGCAGAGCTCCTGCAGCGACCCAACACGACCATCATCGCTGGTGTTCGAGATACGACTAAATCAGCAACCGTCCTTGAAAGTTTGCCTGCAGCAACTGGCTCCAAGCTTGTCATTGTAAAACTTGACTTGCAGTCTGAAACAGACGCTAAAGACGCGGTCTCACAGCTTGCTTTGGAGCACGGGATTACATCGCTCGACTTCGTCATCTCCAACGCAGGTATTGCCCATTCCGGCACAACAATTGCCGAGACTTCAAGCGATGTCCTTCGCGAGCATTTCAACACAAATACTTTTGGCCCTATGCTGCTTTTCCAAGCTTTAAAACCGCTGCTCCAGGCAAGCCAGAACGGCAAGCCCGTTTTTGTCGCAATTTCAGCTATAATCGGCAGCATAGAATTCCAGAAAGCTTTTGCGAGGTTCCCGTCAAGCCCCTACGGCGCCAGTAAAGCAGCTCTAAACTGGTTGGTGAGAAGAATTCATTTTGAAGAGCCTTGGTTGACGGCGTATGTAACACATCCTGGCTTGGTCTTAACAGAAATGGCTGCGAGTATGACGGGCTCAGACAAAGAAGCTTTGGCCTTGGGTGCCGTCACTGTTGACGTCAGCGTTGCTGGTATGCTGAAGACACTCGACTCGGCGTCGAGGGAAATTGGAGGCACTTTTCAGAACTACGATGGTACCACATTGCCCTGGTAGACATCTGCATTCATGTTTAGACATAGCTTGTCCTAAGGGACAACTCCTATTGCTGGAAATGTATCTGTCGTCAGGCCTGGCTGACGATATACACTATCCTACACCATGGTCAGTAGTTCGCTCATCACACGTACCTTTTGGTTGCATCTATGACGTAGCACTACTCACTCCATGTCAACAATATGCAAACATATTGTGCACGAAGAGCCCCTCACTATATCCTACCAAAGGCTTAATTTTTAAATGTTATTTCAGTCTTGTAAATATTGTTATCGTCTCTGTCACGGTAACCACCGTAGTTCAAACGCAGTAATCACAGTATTGACAACTGCTGCAAAGAGCACAGTAAGAACAATATCTTGATATAGCGGGTTAGATTGGGAGTTATTTCTTATGGAAGAATACATCTTCGACGCCTTAGAAGCCAGACTTCGTCATCTTGAACTCGTCTAATAGCGCCGAAGCGTAAGCAATTTTCGTTAGCCAAGCGGACTGGCAAATTTCAAGCAAACTCCTTGACGTCATAGTGATTATATTTCGAAGTATGTGGCGACAGATGCCCCGTTCATGAGCCACAGGGGTCACAATGATTTGCCTGATTATGATGCTTCGTTCTTCATATTTGCCCACTATGCTGCGGTAGTCATTTCGATTTGGTATTATTGAATAGACAATCCCGATCGTTTTCATACATTGGTCACACTGCTTTCAAGCGCCAAAGTAAAGGGATCTTATGCTTGGGCAGGTGTTCACTTTGCTTGTTCTTTCGTACAGATATACGTTGCCATTCCTCCTAAAAGCTGCTAGGGCCCACGAATTGTTGCTTTGTCCGCATTCTTGGGGAACGTTGATCCTAAGCCATGACAAAAGAACTCTTCTCCAGGAACTCCTTCAAACCCACCAGCTTTTCATCAAGAATCTCATGACTCTTCTCCAACCTCTCTCCCCCATAGTAACCCGGGTTCTCAATGAACAAATGGTTCTGTAGCAGTTCTTCAGCCATAAACTCTGGCAAGAAGCTCTTGTAAGTATTCTCGTCCACTTGCAAAAAGCTAGTCTTTTTGCCCGTCACTTTGGCCAACTGATCGAGAATCTGGATTGGAGTGTAATAATCCTGCGCTCCAAAGATGCGAGCCCCAAGGACGGATTGGCGATTCTTGATTATGGACTTCACAAATTTGCCTGTCCACTCATTAGCAACCACAATTTCTTTGGGTGACCCTCAAGGTGTCATCTTACCAGTATCGCTCTTTATGTCAATGAGTGGGAATCTTGCGTCCCTTCCAACGGGAAGTGCCCAGGTCAACACACCATCCTGACCTGGTCGTATCATCGTCTCGAGATTGCTCATGAAGTAGCCAGGCAAGTAAAAGGTGGCTGGCTCGCCGCTATCGCGAATGTACTGCTCAACATCCGCTTTGCTATCAAAGTGGGGCACATGGGTGAGACGGCCGCTGCTCGTCTTCGTCACATTCAAAAGCGACGAGAAGATGAGATGCTACACTCCAGCATCTTTGGACACATCTGCGACGTTCTTTCCCTGGGTGATTTCGGTGTCAGAGCTGGCACTTTCCCAGTAGTTGGTGACCAAGAAAACAGTGTGAGAGCCCTTGATTGCGGCTTGAAGACTGTCCTTTGAGTTTAAATCTGCCTATAGTCGAGGTTAGATATATTGTTCGGATAAGCCAATCGAGGTCGACTTACTACTACCATCTCGACACCAGCTTTGGCGAGCGCCTGGGCGACAGGCTTCGAGGTATCGCGTGTAATGCCACGGACCTTAAACCCCTGTGAGAGTTCGGGATCCTTGAGGAGCTGCTTGATGACAGAACCACCCTGGTTGCCTGTGGCTCCGAATACAGTGATGATTTTGGACATGTTCGCAAATGGTTTGGTTGTTTGTGTAGATTGAGGGCTGAGAAGAGAATTGAGTGGTGTACTGGCTTGACTGTGCGCGATATAATGAAACGAGCAGTTGGCAAGGCCTCCATTTATACTTTATTGTGCTTGCTATCTTCTCTTGCGAACGCAATGCCTAGCTCCAACTAGCCCGCACAAGTAAAGGCCGAATTCCAACATAGAGTGACTAGCCTCTAACACATCCCGTACGTTAATCTAAGAACGATGACAAAGCTTGTGGTCATGTTGAATTGGTATACTAGCTGACAAGTTTCGGCGCGAGTTGAGCGCGCACCGTGACAAAGCACCCGGAAGTTTTGGTTGCCGACATGCGATCGGGCCGACTGCTGGAGTTGTAACACGACACCATTAGTAAGCTGTGCGAAACAGTACGCTTGAAACAACACGACAACAGCGAGAACTTCACTTATTAGAATTAATGTAGTACAACGCGCGCAAAAGGTTCGCTAGGTACGGCTTCTAACTAGCCAGCACTTAGAAGTAGCGCCTACTGCTGCTGAGGCGTTATAGCGACACTGTGGCCCCGACAGTCAACCTAGTCAGTCCAACGTTTACAAGAAGACCAAGCAACCGGGCCGGCATAGTTTTACAGACCGTAATACACAACGTGTACCCCAGGGTAGGAGAGCTAAGCAGTCAATCAATATACTTGTTGAAACCATGACATAGAATATAGACATGTGAGAGCGGAATACTGCCGCAGCAACTTCAACGTCGCGCTGACATATCCGTTGGATCTTTGTTGAATGATTTGCAATGAATCTTGGCCTCGATAAATTAGGAAGAACACAAACAGGGGATATGAGGATTGTGTATTATAAAAGAATGAGATGTCTGTTACGAATAAATCACTACATCGACTTCTACAACTCTCGTCATAACTCCATCTTTTACACTATTAAGCTTGCCATTGTTAAAGATGAGGTTTTATTCTGCTTCTGTGCTTTCGGCTTTCAGTCTCTTCAATTCTGTTCGCGGCGATGGTAACAAGCTCTCTTGCTAATGCTGAGGACACTGCACTAACATGCAACAGCTGTTCCATTTGAGCGTATGAGTTTGAACGATACGGTAAGTTGACTTCGCTGCTAATGAATGCAGTCTTGTTTTAGCTAATACTTTGTTACGAAGGCACTTCTCATTGTGGATATCCAAGTTGGGCTCTTTCAAATGGTTCGCGACGTCGACCCTACCGTCTATCGCCAAGCTGTGATGGCTCATGCTGAACTTGGCAACGTCTTTGACCTTCCCACTGTCATCACCACTTCCACCGAAACAGGTTCGAACGGTCCTGTTCCGCAGGAAATCCTTGATATGTACCCTGAAGCTCCTTATATATCGCGGCAGGGTGAGATCAAGTAAGTTCACCCTCAATATTCATCCCCCCCTTTTATCGCTACTCTATTGCAGTAAGATTACTAACTTCGCTAAGTGCTTGGGATAACGCCGATTTCCGTGCTGCCGTTAAAGCAACCGGAAAAACTTCATTTATCATCGGTGGCATCGTGACTGATGTTTGCACAGCGTTTTTAGCCCTCTCTCTCCGCGCAGAGGGCTATACCGTCTTTGCCAACGTAGAGGCCTCAGGCGCTTTATCTGAGCTAGCTAGTACTACAGCTAATAGGCGCATGGAAAAAGCTGGCGTACACTTGGTCACCTTATTCGCCATCGTCGGTGATTTGATGCGCTCCTGGTCTACATTCCCGAACCCAGAAGTTTTGGTGCCTTTCATGAACAAGTATTTTCCAATTGCTAGCATGTTAGGAGAAGGCCACGACGCGGCTATGAACCTGACATCAGCTTAGAAAATATTGCTCTCTACCCTTATTCTATATCACTCATTACATTCCTTAAGTATACCTATAGACAATAAACATAACTTTCATTAACATATTTTACCAACGAGTAACGCATATAATAGGCTAGAGCCTAGTAAGCAAATCCTTGCCTTCACCACAAAGGTTAGAGTTTACTGCCTATATTACGACGTTCTAACGCTATAGGGCTTAGCCACAGACAGGCAAGCCACTTGCGGCCCCTCATGCAGATCTGGCGTATGACGGCTTGCTTACATCCCCAAGCTAGAGGAACCGGTGATTGGCTGGACACATCCACGATACATCTGCCCACCGGTGTCAACTCCGCCTGGAAGATGCTCCTTATATGACGCCACACAACCAGGGTAGTTCACATACCTTAAGTGAGCCGGGTTCTGGCTTTGATTATCGCATCCTTTACCCCTCACTCATTGCTCCCCACAAACATGCCTACAATCACACTCTGGTTTCTCCAAGCATCGAGATGCATACGCACTGCATGGCTATTGGAGGAGTTGGGACTTGAATACAATGTCAAATTCTCTGAAAGAGTGGATGGAAAGGCGCCAGAAGACTTCAAGCTTGCATCAGGCAATCCTTTAGGAAAATTCCCTACTCTTCAAGATGGTTCCTTGACTATATTCGAGAGTGGCGCAATAACGGAGTATGTAGCAAGTAACTACACTGTCGTCCGGATCTTAATTCGAAAACAGCTACCTATGCGAGACGTACGATAAAGAGGGCCGTCTCCTGCCACATGATCCCAAAGAGCGCGCTAAGGTCCGCCAGTGGATTCATGCTGCAGAAGCCACTTTCACGCTCCACGCTCTCGCCATTCCCTATGCGCGCTGGCACATACCCAAAGACGCACCGGAAGGACTCCTTGAAGCGACCGAGAAGGGTATGTCGGCTAACGTGCGGAACAATATGTCTTGGCTTGAGACCGAGTTGTCACTCTCTTCAGGCAAGTTCATTTGCGGTGAACACGTCACCGCCGCGGACACCATGATGCAGTTCTCAGCCGAGTTCATTGTCGCGAGAGAGCTGGGGACGCAGGGCAAGGAGTATCCTAACGTCAACAAGTGGTTGGATGCTTGTAAAGAGACCGACAGCTACCAACGCGTGTTGAAGAAGACAGGGTATCAGATTTGAAAGCCCTAACTGGTGTTAGTACACCATGGGAGCGGCTATAAAACCTACCATCTAATTAAAGAACGGCGTTAGTTGTCGTGCTTTGATCCAAATTGCTCAAGACACATTCCAAGGTTGCGCTCAACAAATAGATCGATGTACAACTGGTTTTCATAGACTTGGCGGGATTCAGGCGTGTAAATACATGTACCTAGGTACGTTTCACAAGGTATCATATTGGTCTCTACTGCCTAGAACAGGTGAAACATGAGATAGAGTTTATAGATCGATACAGTGGCCTCGCTACGATACAGCAGCACACCCTTTCGGGTTTAGGCGTTGAACCTGCTTACCCCCGCTAGACTACTGGTCGTCCTTAAGCCCCACCATTGCCAATGAATCCTTCCAAAGCCTTGCCTCTCCTTCGGCGTCGTAGGCATGACCTGCAAATCCCTCGCCTGTGATCTCGTGTTTATCGTTACCACGAACAGTTTTTCCACAGTCGGCAAGGTATTCTCCGCCCTTGTCTTCCCATTCCTTTCCGATTGCAGCCCATACAGTCGTTGCAGCGCCCTGCTCTGGCGACTTCATCATCTTGTACACCTCCTTGTTGCTTGACATGCTTTCGACTACCTTGGGGTCCATGTATTGCATAAGGGCCGTCGCAATCACACCAGGGTGGACACTGGTTGCATGAAGCCCTTTGGATCTGTATCGCCTCTCAATCTCGTTGGCCATGTAGATATTCGCAGTCTTAGCTTGCCCGTAAGCGACCCAATCGTTGTACTCAGTCTTTTCAAAATTGTAGTTTCCAGATTCGTTAATCGAGGCGACGTGATGGGCCGAAGAAGAGAGATTGACAACTCGAGAAGAGAACTCAGGGGTGGCGCTAGCAAGGAGAGCTGGCTTCAAGAGTTCAAAGAGAAGGAAGTGAGCGAGGTGGTTGACCCCAAACTGCATTTCAAATCCATCCTTGGTCTTCTCGAGCGTCTGGACAGCCATGATACCAGCATTGTTGATAAGAATGTTGACTTGGTTGTTCGACTTCTCGAGGATGTCTTTGGCTGCGCGACGCACACTTTCCAAGGAGGTGTTATCCATCTCGACGAGCTCAATGCGCCCTGGCTCAAGGATATCCTTCAGAGCAGTATGAGCTTTGTTGAGGTTTCGTGCAGTCAACAACAGCTTTGCTCCCGTGAGAGATAGGGCGCGGGCAGTCTCAATTCCTATTCCAGAAGAAGTGCCTGTGATCATTATGACCTTTCCGACCAGCTTGCCCTCGACTCCCTCATCCTTGATGATCTGGAGTGCAGTCGGACGAGCGTCTCCTGGTCCGGAGGGGTTGGCAAAGGCTTCAGCGTATCGAGACATTGTGGTTGATGGATGATTTCGAGTTTTTGGGAGCGTGGTTGATAGTAATGGAGGTGATGATGATAAGATTTTGTGATTCATTTTTCGAAAGAAGTCGCCAACCCTTTATACTCCTGTCTCGACTGGTAGTCTACAGAGTTCCAAGCTAAGAGCGCTTATCTCCATTACATGTCTTCGGACTAACAGACTTCCGTCATGGTCCGTAGTAAGGAAACTCTAAGTTCGCAACGGACGTAGTGTCGGGGTTGAAGAATTAGTCATGACGCAAATTTCAAATCAGTTGAGGTCAGCATTGAAGCGAGTGGTCTTCCCTAGCATTGCGCGGTCCCCACTAGTCTAATCCCTATCGAGCATCTTAATTCGCCAAGAAGTAGACGGACCGACTGTGGTCATAGCTCAGGAACATGACAAGGTGATCCCATGGCCATTTTTGCACAAAGCATTCGGCTTTAACGTCTATTTACTACCGTAAGGGTATGGAACGGCTCGATAGACTCTCCGAGTGCTATGGTAGAACCTTCTAAACTTTGTCAAGCTGAACGTCTTGACTGCTCTCTCTTATCTAGTTTCTACTGCGATACCAAGCGTTTAGCATATTCAAACGATGATAATAAACATCTGTTTTAAGGTCACCTAGAGCGTTAAGACTCACAGGGAGGCAGTTATTGCTTTTGCCGTTTGACAAACGATTTAATTTGAGAGCTTTGGTTTTGTTTCACTAGCGGCTATCGTCCAATGCGATGAATCTATAATGCCAGAGCCAAATCGTTACGACCTAAGTTAATGGACAAAACTCAACTTCTATCGTAGATTTTGCAATACCCTTAGATATCCTTCCCTCATTCCAGACAGACTCGAATCTTTCGATAACTGATCTTCGCCTCCGTAGACCCTAGCACGCTATACATCGCGTCAACCAAGTTTCGAGCAGAGCCTTGCGATAGTATTATTCTCTCAGTATTTGGAAATCTTATCTAAGCTCTGCTCCTGAACAACGATGGCAATGACTAACGTTGTTGCTGCGATCGCGCGGGTCACAACTGTAGCAATTTTCAATCGCCATATCTCGTGCCGTGTTCTCAGCAAGGTTCGAAGCTCTGCAAAAACCTGTCCGCAACCTTGATAGGAGTTCGATGTTTGGACGTCGGCTCGCCAAACGGAGTGGTCAGGAGGCAGAGCTGATCGACGCTTCCGCCCCCACATTATCCATTTGCGGGCATACCCACAACGGGACGGGTACAGCGCATCGCGGCGTCTTTCAGGAAGCTCTAGAAGATGAGAGCCATATGCAATAGGTTTGAGACATCGCGTAGCGAGCCAACTTTAACAAAGCGAATAAGAGTTCAGTGGGTGGAGGCACAGGAAGGACCAGCGCGCTAGCGCCAAGAGGGGCAAGGCCCCGCATTTGTTGAGAACAGCCCCATCTCGGCGGGGCCTATCATCAACCCCATCGACCAACGTCCACGCCAAAGAGTCATGACCTGCTTCAACACATCTGCCACCTGAAGCAGCTCTACGTCAACCCCTGTGCATCGGCAGACGCGACATCAACGCGATGCACTCGTAAACAGCAAGTCCGCAACCGATTCATACGAGGAAAGAAGTGAATCTTTAGCTTTACCTAGGCTACCTGCGGAACACCAAGATACTCCACCATCATATTCAGGACTTGATCCAAGAGTCTCGGCTGCTTCTGTAATGCAGGATAAAGTTCCTGAACAAGCGGCTTCGCATATGCCGCCACCTCGCTCTTGTTCTTCGCTGGACGGACATAAGGCTCCAGCGCCGAGATGAGCGCCCAGCTCGGCGCGTAATCATGTGATACTTTCTTCTCCTGCTCCGCGGCAGCTGCAGCTGCAGTAAGGCTCTTGGTGCGCTCAGGAACCCGGCTGACGTAGGTGCAACGGTGGAACACGCGCCAGGCTTTAGTCTTGGCATCCTGCTTCTCGACTTTGAGGGACTCTGAGAGTGAGCGTAGGACAGCAGCGTCGGGATCAGAGGACTGTTGCAGCCAAAGGGGATCCACCACTTGTTGGAAAAAAGAAGCCGTCGAGTCGACGCTCGGCTCGAGCCAAAAGCTCATCCATCGATATGTATCAACGGCTCCGGGTCTCTTGGCCCATTCTCTTGTCATTGCATCCTGCTCCCGGATGTCGATGGGCGGGGGCATCTCGACCTGCAGCTCGAACGAGTTTTCAGAATTCGATTCTTTCGTCAGCATCATATTGAAATGCGTCGCGACGAGGGCGTCGATATTCGTCGTAGCCATGCATGCCGATACGGAAACCTCGACGTCCAAGCTGCCTCCAATGCCCATACGCACATCACTGTTGCCGCCGACCTCTAACTGGACAAAGTCCATAGTGGAAAGTGTCTCCTGGAACGTGCCGCCGTCGGCTGTCCACACATACGAGTTGCAAATGTTCCGCTTATTCCTTTTGGGCAGCTCCTTCCAGCCTAGCTTGCCTTTGTCGATGGAGCTGGCGAGAGAAGAAACGGCGTAGTTGATCCGGGAGAGATCGAACCGCTCATGCTCACCAGCAAGCTGCTCCTCAGCCCGGCGGATCCTGTCCTTGAGTGCGTAGGCCTCGCCTGGCTTGAAGTAGGACACGTCCCTAGGCGGGCCATCTTTCCCTGCCATTGGATAAGAATCGTCGGCTTCAAGTCCACGCCGACCGTCCAGACAACCCTGTTTTGTATACATGGGGTTAATCTTGAACGAAACGAGATTGCGGTCCTTGGGAATATCGGGATTGGGCCTCATCTGGTACGCCACGAGGGGCTTGACCGACCCTCGCAACTTCAAGCGGAGGGCAAAGAGGTCGGCTACTTCACTCTCGACAAGCGCGATGCCGGTATTGGCTGCCTCGTATCGCTCCTTACCATCCTGGTCCTTGGCAGTCCAGCTTCCTGTAGTCTCGACTCGCATGTCTAGAGTGTTATGAGACGTAGCTGTCGACATCTCGTTGGTTAGAGAGGAAGAGGAAATGTCAAGCACGTTCTTGACTGCGGCCTTGACCTCGCCAGAGGCCACCTGGGTCGTGACACCAAAGCCCACATCGGCCTCCCACTTGGCACCAGCTCCCCTGCTGTAGGATATATTGGTGTCGATGCCAAGCTCGCGCCGGGAACTGTACGAGTAGCTGCATTTAGTTGCGTTAACGAAGCGGATGGCGCTGGAGGGGCGGTCGTCCTTGGAAGCAAAATTCTCAGCTGGGATCGGTGGAGCACCTTCAATGTATCCGATCAGCGTCGGGGATGTCTGCACCTGGCTCACCCATTCGGTGATCAGTGCCCCGATCTTGAAGCCGGTAACAAGCACCCATTGTCCTGAGTCGGCGTCGATGAAGCCATAGACGCGCTTGAGAGATCCCTCCATGCCACCATTCAGGCCAATCGTGAGGTCGCCATATTCGCCAACAGTTGGCTGCGAGCCGAGCTGGACTTTCCGTGCCAGTTGCGAGACTGGCCCTGTCTGGAGCGCTTGAGCCACGCAAGCCGCATCTGAGCCAACGGGGGCGCCCGATACGACAAATTTGGGCGTGCCAGCGCCTATGATGGACAGGTGCCAGCAGTTGACTGACTCGTCGCGGATACAGGGAGAATGCCGTCCTGGCATTGCTGCGGCGCCGGATGTTGGCAACATATCGTCAAAAGGGAGGTAGACGGCGATCTCGGGCGGTACCTCAGTCAGCCTCGAATAGAGGGCGTCGCAGATGCTTTCGCGGCTGCGCGCTACCTCCCAGATGCGCAGCTCGTCGAGTTCGCCCTGAAAGCTGGTTTTACGTGAAAGGTAGCGAAACGTGCTGTCCCCGTGAATGGCGTTGCCGAGCGTGAGCTGATGGGGACCTGTGGGACGTTGCAACTCGGCACTGGGTGTGATCTGTCTAGTCTTCTGGGTGATGCCATTGATGTATACCGAGAGCTTAACGTCGTTTGTGAACGGCGATGAGGTCCAGTGTGGGTTGCCGCGAAGTTTGCCGTGGTTGCGAGTCTTGTCATCGAGCAGCACCCTGCCCTCTGGCGACGTGAATGAGTAGCCGCTGACGCAAGACTTGGCCGCGTTCTCGGGTCTCCACTTGGAAACGTCGTCTGGGGGCTCGATAGCCTTCGACCAAACATGGAAGCCTGCGATCTTTCCCTCAACCCCCTTGGCAAAAGGAGCCCCGCCAAGGAGAAGAGGGGCGTCTGTCGTTGCTGTGAGGCCGCAAGCGGCAGTACCCCTAGTCTTGAAGAGGTCCTTTGCACTGAGGGAGGAACTGGACTCCTGCTCCAGTGTCGACTCACTTGGCGGCGTGAGAGCGTGAAGCAACGCGCCCGTAGCTGACCAGGCCTTAATCGTCATCAGGTGGCCTTGTCGAGGAGCAGACTTTCCCTTTATATTGACCATACGACGCGAAACAAGAATTTTGTAGGCCACGCCTGCTCGCAGTGCGAAGTCCGACTCGCACCCGAAGATGGTCACATCTGATTTTTCGCTGTCTTCATCAGGCCAAAAGGTAAGCTTCAGGCGAGAAGCCTCCGTAACGACGACCTGCAGCGGCGTTGATGAGCCGCGAGAAGTAGCTTTGGTCAGCAGCAGCTGCTCAGAGCCGCCCAACCGGTCAAACTGGACATGGAACATGACCGAGAAATCGGCCATGTTGAACTCGGCTGCCGTTCCTAGGTCGACATAGTCTTGTCCGCCGAGACGGAGAGAATAGATATTCCTGCATGTGCAAGCTACGTGCGTCCATCGGTCTGCCTTGACCGTGCTCGAATCCACTCGAAACAGTTGATCGTTGATATTGCCCTCGAGCGAGTATGTCTGGCTTCCCCTCGGGACTGTCGAGAGAACAAAAGTCTGGACTTCTTTCTCGCCGCCATCCGAGCGAGCTTGCTTTTCCGAAGTGTACGCTATAATCGTGCTCGCGGCGTCGTTCCGGCCAGTCGTGATCTTGATCCAGGACTCAAACGTTAGCCCGGAGCAGGCAGGAGTCGTGGCGGCGCGACCGAATGTGGAAAATGCGACATCTTGTTCGAAGCTCAATGCGTTGGTTTTGCTTGTGGCAGAAACGTAAGGCGTCTCGGCGGCCGTGTCGAAGATACTTTCGGCGGGTGTCTTGATCAGACCGCCCCGAACAGGCTTAAACTGTCCCACAGCACTCTCTTGGGCAAGAGAAATGATGCTTGATCCATTCTCGAAGCTGTCCGTACCCTTGCCGGTACACGAGACTAAATTTCTATGGTCGAAGCCAAGGAAGTATACCATGGCACCTTTGGAGGCCTCGAGAACGGATTCCGGATCGTACTTGGTGGACTCCATGTTAGCGCGGTAGGGCTGCGAGACAAAAAACGAGTCTGTTCCAGCTGCAGCCACTTCCACGGTTTGCACACGAGCGCCCTCGATGGACAAACAAGCGCCAGGAAACAATGTTTTGACTAAAGGCTTCCTGAGCTTGATTTGATACCTCAAGCTCTTTGCGACTTGCGAATCTTGAGGATCTTCCTAAACCTCAATGTTAGAAATCCAGTCTTTACAGTTGTTGCTCATGCAGGTAACTTACAAACTGCTCGCAAGATACCAAAGTTCCATCTGGTATGTCATCCGCAACATGAGACCCGTTGATGATGCTGATGAATGTGCCGATGTCGCTTGGCACGCCTATATGTTTGTCGCAATGGTTAGCGGCTTGCGTCACCCTCATTCACTCAGAAGAAGACCAACTTACCCCTCCAGGTTTCTTCAAGAATAGTGTCATCTTTCATTTTCGCCGTGACGGTCAGATCGACGGCTACGTCGGGATCTGCCCATGCGCATTTTTGCGTGCGAAGAGTAATTTGCTGGCTTGTCCTCAGCTTTGCCACGGCCAAAATCGTTTGATGGCTGCTCAGAGTCGCCGTATAGTCCACGGGAACTGCGCGGCTGATGTTGTATGGCAAAGCATTGAGAGTCCCATCGAAGCCGCGAAAATATATCGTTACTGTTCCGCTGGCGGCTTCCCAAACAAAAGGGGCTTCTTGCCCACACTTTGCTCCATCGAAGTCCAGAAAACCTCCGAACAGCTCAATGCCTTGAGCATCAATGAACAAGAGAGACGTGAGCGATCTTCGGAGGCCACTATGGGTTACTTTTAGCTTCAGCGATGGGATTAGCAGCACACCCGGCGTGTCGCTCAGTGTACCATCCGAAAGGAGGCCAAAATCGAGAAGAAGAAGCCGGTTCCCTTGCGTGCCTTCCTTTGAAGCTACGGCGCACAACAAAACTCTCGCACAACGCTTCAGGGGCTTCTCTTCGGCCTTCGCTTTATCAACTTGTGGAACTTTGGCGTCTTTCGATGATATCGCAACAGTCGATTGTTCGTAGTACGTCGAGACAGTAATACCACCTGTAATGGCGACTCCTTGCATTCGGAGGATCTGCCGAGTGAGACCACCACCACGACGGACAGGTGCCTCGGAAATGGTCCACCCGTCAGTCGGGTTCGGATTTGTTAGCTCAATGTTGATGTGGTTGCCGTTATCAGTGGCGTCGAATGCGACACGACCTTCGCCTTCATCAAAATGCCAACAAGCAGCAAGCAGGGACTCCAGTCCTGTGGCCCGGATGCCTTTGCTTGCTGCAAGAGTTCCTGGGTGCAAAGCGTGTTTCCAGACACGGACTTCATCGATTGATCCACATAAGCCTCCGCCCTCGGAGTCCTCACGCGATCCAAGGCGCTGAAGCATGATTTTCGTTGAGGAAGTGAGTGTAAATGGCTGCGAGGCTTCGCCATCGACAACGAGTGTTACCGTCTGTGCAGTCGTATTGCTGATTGTCATGGCGACATGGTGCCATTTGTCTGCCGATAAGGGTTTATCGATGCAGAAAAGGGTCTCACTCGGCTTACACGGGTCTGTCAAGGCTACACAGAACTTGTGGTCCAAGACGATGGAAGGACCCATTCCAGACTGCATGCCAAAAATGGTGCATGTTTCGCCTGGTTCGTAGGTGTTGGCAGCTGGCAGCACCCATGCTTCTATTGTACAGCCGTCCTTGAACACCGATGAAGTGAGATCCATGGGGCTGGAGAGCTTCAACACTGGGTCGATGTCTTCCATTCCAAGCTGTATTGCGCGCTCCGACAACGGGCTAGCAGAGACAACAGGCGTCATTGCTTTTCGACACCAAGAGCCATCTTCGGTAAGGGCAGTGCATCGGCCTGCGGAGGTAGAGAAAACACGCTTGTGATCTTGCTCGCAGGAGTAGTACACTCGGCCCAGCACGTCAAATAGCCCATCTGACGATACTCCGCATGTGTAACACACAAGCTGTTTTGTTTTCGCCGATACGGCCAGAAACACCCAACGAAATTCGTCATTTGTCATGGTCGGGGTCCGGAGGACAGAAAAGTTGCCGGGCTGCAGGCCTGAAACGAATTTAATCGAGAATGTAGGCTCACAAAAGAAGACATCGTTGATATCACGCATGCCGAGGGTATCCTGGGTGTTTAAAGCGAGCGTCTTTTGGCCACTACGCCGATAGCGAACTTCGAGTGGGCTGATGAGTATGCCACCTGAGAGGATGAACCGATCACACAGAATGTTGCCATCGACATAGAGGCTAACATCGGTATCTGTGAGGTGCTTGTTCGTAAAGGCCTTCACGCTGTTGATGGCCTGCCGGAATAGAAAAACGTGCTTTCCTGGACGGAATTGGTGTTAGCAATGCAGCCATGGAGGGAGGTACAGCATGTGATGTTGCAACTCACCATCAGATACCACCTGAAAGTCGGGGACATTTTCGGTCAGACACAGCGTCGATGAAAACCAGGGGTCAAGCTGCGAATCTGGGGTCCCCGCCGCTGCCGTCTGCTCGTTTTTGTCGACGGCTGGGATCGAGAAATTCGGTATAGCTTCTTCACCTACTACTCGAACTGCCTTTGGAAACGAAAGAGATAGTGGTGAATCCGTCCACCCTTGAGAATCAAGAAGTTCCTTAGGAGCGGTTGGAGCTTTAGGCTGGTCTCCATCGCCAGTACTGCCGTCTTGGTTCGATCCAGAAGGGTCAAGTACAACGTAGTCGAATCCTAGACGGCCCGTACCAATGTCCCGTCTAAGGGCAATTGCGATACTGACTCCACCGTGGACAATCAGTCGGGTAGCCTGATATTTTGTCTTCAGTGGTGCCGTGAATGCTTTCTCGTTAGGATCACGAATGTCACCCAGCCCAGATGATTCCGCCATTGTGCTGGTGAACGATGCAGTGTAAGGGTGATTCAACAAAGAGTCGCTTGAAGTTGATGTAGTCCCGGTCAGTAGCCGACCGTAGGGACTAACATTCGAGTGAGCGAAATTATTCGGGCTCAATTCTGGGCCAAGTACAAGGTACAAGTTCAGCCAGGCGGAGAAACAGCTGGACCAGATCACCTGCTAATCTCCGATGGATCGCTTACTACCTTGGAAGTCTAGACTCTTTTGTTGCATGTACACTATTATCTGGCCCGCTCGAGACAATGAAGATGGAGCTGAGTTCCAGCGCAAAAAGAGTCTGGGGCTTGCATCTCGCGCTACACAGCAGCCGTAGTGGCACTAGTGATTATAAGTGTCCCGTTTTGGACTATTCAGCTGCAATCGGGGCCGCCGCACTATGGGGAATGCGGCCCCACAACACGGGTCCAGTCCAGACTCGTAGGTCCAGACTCTTGAGCGTCCATATTCCAATTCTTGGAAACTCAACAAATACGACGACGATCTCCTCTCAGCCGCCTCAATCAATTCGAATCCTCTGAATTTTCCCCCACCTACCACTCATTGATTTGCTGCGATGATACCTGGAATCAGAAAAGCGCGTAAGAAACCGACCCCCGGCGGCCAGGCTATTAGCCGTGATTCTGATTCTGAGCGCGAAACTGGGAGCCCTCACCAGTCGACCACCAAGCAGCCCAGCGGATCGCGACACGGAACTTCGACGACTGCGCAACCAGATGCCAGATCGGACCCGAAACCCGCTTCAAAACCTAAGTCCAGAAAGCGGCGGCCAGGAGATCCAAGTGTAGGTGGCATCTCTCTTGGTGGTCAGAGCGACGATGACGATGATCCCGGTGCCGAGTCCGGCGATGGGAGCCATCCCATTGGACAAGGCAATCAGTCTGGTGGCTCTGACGACAGACCTAATGCGGGGTCTCAACTCCCGTCCACTTCAGGTTCCACGCTGAAGCCGAAGCCGAAGCCGAAACCAAAGCCCAAGGAAAGGGACGACAGAAGCGAGGAAGATGGTGATGTGACCCTTGACGAGCCGTCATCGGGTGGGCAGCCGAGTGGACTGACCGATCAGGAACGCCTTCGAAAGGGACTGAAAAACAAACCAGGAGTCAACCCAGATGAGGACAAAGACGTTCAGAAGATCGATCTCGGCAACGAGCCGGAAAGGATCCCCGCTAAGAAGGATGACGCTAGCGCTGGCAGCAAAGTCCCTGATGCGTTTGACGATGAAGGCGACGACCAGTTGACGCGCCTCCAGCGCCGGATCAATGCTATTCGCAAAGGCGGTCGCCCGAATGGTGTTGCACTCGCCGATGACGACGCGGATATCGAACTTGTTGACACGGGCCTTGCCGAGAAGTTGGAAATTGCCAACGAGAGGCAGAAGCGAATGAAAAAAACGCTAATGGTCGACGATCCTGAGATGCAAAGCGACATCGCCAATGCTTTAGCCAAAGCGCTAAAGCCCAAATGGCCTGGGTATGTCGCTATGGGGTTCAAAGTGGCTTTTTTTATCGGCGACGTTGCCCTGATTGTGAATGGTGTCACCGACGAATTCTATCTGATTGACATTCCTGCAAAGGAGATCATCGAGGGGGCTGTGAACTTGTACAAGCGCGCTACGGAGACGCCTGAGGAGAAGGAAGCGGCGATCCGAAACGGGCGTGGAGAGTCGGCTGCCCAGTTGAAGGAACGACGAAAGAGGGGAAAATTAGCACTTATGGAGCTGACTGGAAAAGAGAACTTGAATCAGCAGCAGCTCGAGACCTACGACCGTCTCAGAGTTTACCTAGCGATGCAGCGAAAGGTAGGCAAGGCAGAGGGCACCCAAAAGAAGTAGTGTCACAATCTGCCTTGCTTGCACGAAATCTTGAGAAGAGTCAGATGTCGTTTGTACTTCTAGCAGACGCATTATGAGTTTCATAGCACAAATTGATAAGACTCCTGGCTGCGTTGAGCAAAGTGGATGTTACACCCAATATTGACAAATTTGAATGGGTACAAACTTCTTGGTCGCGGCAAGTTATCTCCTTGCACATCACCGACTACGATTGAAGCTCTGTCCTCATCGAGAGAAGGTATTCTCGCTCAAGTGAGTGCGGGCTGCATGAAAACCTGTCGCTGTAAATCAGAGTTGTTGGGAAAGGGTGCCCAGCGACGCGGCTGAGAGACGGGCGCTCCCCGCACTGCATTAGCGTGTGCCCAGACGCGGGGGCTACCCTGCTTCTGTTCGTACCTAGCTGTTTCGAGACCATATCCGCCATGTTCAGCTCGCCGCCTTCGAGCCTATCCCGCTAGCGAGTTCGAAAAGAGAAATGCCCGCATCGAACTATTTGCGCAGAAGATGCGCTATCCACGACTCGCGTCTGCAAAAGGAACAATGCAACCCGCAGCCAGAACATGCAGGCTGGCCTTCAGCTGGGTCGAGAGCGATCTGGAATCTGAATGAAGGCAGAGTCGGACATACCGCCACCAGACTACTTCTGTTGGCCTCAAGCCATCGGAAGACCACTGTAGGGAGATTTTCGCATATGTTCTCCCCACACGTCACCTAACCAGAAGCTGCCTAATCACGGGTTGGGAACTTCTTCTCAGTGAACAGTGGGTAACTGGTATTGTCGTAAGACGACACCTAAGAGTCCCTCGGTCTGTGTATCTGGTCATTTGCCAACATCATCTTATTCTCGATTTCATCCCATCACAAACAATGGTCGTCATGGGCATTACCACCGCGTCGGGCGGTGTCCAAAGCCCCGATTTCTTTTGTATTCAGTCTACTGGGAACGACGATCCTGCACCCTGGCCATACAGATCCCCCATACGAGCCCGTTTCTTGGATGATGTTCCTATCGTTGTGAAGGACATTCTCCGATCAACGCTTAAGGAATGGCTTGGCTGTCAAACGAGCCACGAGATCCGTGTCGAATTGGTCGAAACAGGCCCTTCGGATGTTATATTTGGTCTGACTGCGAGTTGTGTCACGGTTTGCGCTTTGGGCAAAAATGTACCAACCAGCCAAGAGCAACCTACAGTGCTTCTTGGCCTGAAAGCTTGGAAGACAGATGAGTCTGAGGTTGTATGGACCCACTGGGAGATGGAGAGAATGGCACGGCACGTGTGGGGCCACGTGCTTGGTCTGTAAGTCAGAAAATTGAAGGCCTAGATTCCTAGGGCTGCTGTCAACTAAGCTTGCAGAAGTCTCATTGACGGATTGCAGACCACATGCCTCTAGTAGAAAACACTACGAATGGAAAGATGCCGCTCTCGACGGGGTGTGTAGCGCGACGGGAGTCAATAAATCTCAAATCACACAACTTCGCGGCAATTCAAAGCTCAGCGCATGGGATTCCATCATGCATTACGACCGCCCCTCTGAGTTATCTGCCACGCCAAATTCTTACCGAGACTGCAATGGCAATATCGACAGCAATGCGGTTCAACTTCTGAATGAGCTCTACCCCAGCGCACGAGAGTTTGAACTGATTCATCTATGGTGCAGCGAGATGCCCGATTGGAAAGAAACATGGACTGAGCAAAAGAAGCTTCGCAAAGTCCACACTTCCAAGTGGTCTAGCTCATGGGAGATTTGTGCTTTGAACTACGTTGATCTTGGGCAGAACGGTGATTACCAGGCTACCGTGGACGTTTTGTCGACTGAAGATGCTAATAACCGCGCTCTCCGCATGGGCGGCTATAGTGCCACCTCACACATTGTGAATCTCAGGGCAGACTTTCTTCTTTGGAAGTATACGGATTGGAATATTCAGACAGGAAGTCTGAGTACAGGGACTATGAGGGGTACCTTTTGGACTAAGGTAGGGGGAGAGCAGTTCGAGAAGCGGATCGACTTTGGTCGACCGTTCAAGTCCATCCCAAAAGTAGTGACGTTTATCAACGAACTTTGTGTGGAGCATGGGAACTGGCTTCGCCTTACAGTATTCCCAAAAGATGTTAGCAACACTGGGTTCACACTATGCCTACACTCATGGGCCGGTAAGTCTTTAATTTTCCCGTGGTGACTCATCTAGAAGGTTTCGGTTTGACTAACGGAAGGGCTTCGACCCTCTCTCAGACACTCTCTGCCACAACCTTGGTGCGTACTGGCTTGCTCACGAAGCAGACGATGTCTCTATCCGCTCTGGTCGCTGGGAACCGCCCGTACACCCAGGACCCTGGGCCACAGAAGACCAAGCTACAATCGATTACTACTCGCCCCTTATCGCTAGGCCGCGCGAGATGTTTTGCGGTTTCGACCATGTGAACGTTCGAGGTGGTGTCAATGCCCGGTTCAGGTGCGAGGCCTTGAGCTGGAACGAGCGCTCTGTGGAGATGAAGATTTCAACATGGCAACAAGAGAATGCCTATCACAGTATGGGGGCCTCTTACGTTGCTTTGTTGTAGAGATCGACGAGCTTTCAGCTAGTAGTATCATGAATTGCACGAAAGACCAGATGTTTTGCAAGCTCAAGTCCCTCAACACTACATAACACACTCTATATCGCATGCGCGCTGCAAGTCGAGACCTTACAGAGTATCCAACCATTTTTCCAGTGTTTTATTGACCTCCTTGGGCTTCTCCAACTGTACCCAATGTCCCGCCTCAATCGTCTCATAGGTCAAGTTCTTTACGTACTGCCTCTGGTCCTCAGCCAACTTTGGTAACACAGTAGGCGAGCACGTATGGTCATACTTCGCATCGATGAAAAGCATAGGAAACTCTATGAAACCCCCGTTCTTCTCGCTCTTAGCATACTCGGCGTTCGCTTTGTGGTTAAGGAAGTACGCAGTCGGACCAAAGGACCCATGCTTTTTCTTGCTCTTGACCAGGTTCGAGTAAAGAGATTCGTCGAGCGACGTATGTTCGAGCGGGATATCGGGAAGCAGTTCTGGATGTCCTCCGAACCAACCACCATCTCTTAAGACCCGGCTTGTGCGTGACGGCTTACCCCACATGCTAGGGTCTGCTTTCATGTGTATAAGCTTGGTGATGGCCTCTGGATTAGCGTCAAATGTCTTGACACTCTCTTCGGGGTACAGTTCATAGTATCTCATGTACTCCAGTTGACCCCACTCAGTCTCGCTTTCGGGGTAAATGTCACGATTTATCGACGATTTGATGTACTCCAAGCCGAGCTCTATGGTCCGGTAGGGGATGCAGAGGTTCGCCATTCCGATGAAGAGCTCAGGGTAGTGGGAAGCGAGTGCGTTGATCAGGCAACCCCAGTCGTGACCAATCTACACCGCCTTCTTGATACCGAGCCGCTCGGCGAACTCGACGAGCTCTGGGACGAGGACTTCAAGGGCATAGAATTCCTTCTTGCGAGGAGCAGTAGAGTCGCCGTAGCCGCGCATGTCGGGCGCGATCACGCGGTACTTTGACCCAGCAGCGAAGTGCTTGAGCTGGTGCTTCCACGCTTCTGCGATATCTGGCCAGCCATGGATGAAGATGAGGGGTATGCCGTCTTTTGATCATCCTTCGTAGTAGTGGGTGACTTCGCCATTCTTGTGAGTAATGTCGCCTGCGGTGAAGGAATCCATAATGGGAGCTATTGAGGTCTTTTCGTAAATGATTGCATGAAAATTGCCACACACTGAAGGTATGTATATCTGTTGAGAAAAAGGCCGATGAGGGTCGTACGATAACTCGCAGCCTTTTACCTCGGCATGCCCACTTTAAAGTGGAACCTGCGCTGATCATGACGATTCGCCAAGCTGGAACGTTGTAGCGTAGTCAACAGTTAGGTGGTCTTTGGGAATGACATTTACGACTATTGTACACAAAGCGTAGGCGAAGCTGGCTTATATCAAGTTCCAATCGCCAAAGGCGGGCCGTAAAATCGCTTCAAGTAGGGGGCGAAACACGTCCAAGCCGTTTGCGGGGCCATTCGATGATGATTTCGGTAGCGATGCGTTGCCATACTATGAATCCAGTAAGATCTGTTGGTAGTGTAGCTGTTGAACCGGCGTCCGTCAGGACGAATCTAAACAATGGCATATTCGAGACGGCCCTCTGCTGCATCATAGCCCCAGTCGTGCGTACCGTGCTCGACGCCATCATCGCCCAACCAGTATGATTGGGAATTGACCATTCGAAATGTGGAATCTCCTTGAACTGGCCGTAATATAAAGGGCATTTGACGTTCGAAGAGAGCAACGAGTACATCTTTTACTTGAATATCAGAGACATTGTCAAGCCATGTGATCCCGACATGCCCCTTTTCAGTAAGAAATGCTGCAAGCTTGAGTCCACGATCCCGATTAGATCTGAATGATGGCACAATCTCATCCCTATGGCCTAGTAGTGATGACGTAAAGTCTTCGAGACTGTTCTCGCAAAGCAATTTCGCATTCAGCGCCTCATACAGACAAGCCGGCTTTATCTCTCTCGGCTTCAAGGCGTCATGATAAAAGTCGTATAGTCCAGCCGCCGCCTCTCTCATGAGTTCTGCGGTACAATTATCGAGGACGCTGTACGACTTAAAACTGAACGCTTCCAGGATGGCATCAACGTGTTCTCCATGTTTATAAAGCGTTTGGGAATCTGCCGACAAACGTAGAGACTCCCGCCGGCGCTCCGCACTCTCTGGACTCATGGTCTGTCCCTGGACCTCCATATAATAGGACGAGCCATTTTCAGAGGATGATTGGAGCGAGTCTAGCACCCACGAAGGTTTCGATAGCCTTCTTCGAGTTGATCGGCCGAAGGAAAAGCGAAATCACTACTCATATAAGGACTAAGTCCAGCTTCTGAGATCATTGCTATCGTGGCTTCAGAAAGAACCTATGGCCAAGACTTCGAGTAATCCGGCACTACAGGCTGAGCCACGTAGGATTTGACAATTCCAAGCAGACCAAAGATCTTGTCTCGCGGATCTGTAGCTATGGAGTATCGCGACAATACCCAAGCCTCATACAAGCTGATCACTTGACCAGCACGGAAGTAGAGCTCCATATCGATCAACATGCGTAAATGCAAGAACAATTGCTCCATTTGTTCGCGGTCGGATACACATGACTTTGCCAAGTCGGTCGGTGCTTCCAGGCTGCGTTTTATGGCCGAAAGAAAATCCGCGCAGCTTGTTACGCAATTCCCAAGTATAATCTTTTTTGATGAGGCCAATACAAACTCTTGAATGATCCAGAGATGCCGGAACCAGGGCAGCTTACTGATCTCTAGAGCATGGTGACGCATATGCTTATCAGGTAGCGAAGCATCTCTTTTCCTTGCCGACAGAGCGGACCAGTCATCTAGCCATTGTACCCACAGCATTCGACATTTTCCGGAGTGTGGGCAAGTATGAAGATCTGGCCATTCTCCCAGCCATATGACAACCTCTACCCCAGACCTATAGATCATAGACATTTGCCGAACCTGATACGATCTCTCCTGTATATCGCTTTGATTGATGCACAAGGCATCTATCCATGGCGTACGTGTCTTATCCATGCATTTAAGGCGTCTGAGTCCTAGATCGAGGCTCTCCTGTACAGGTACGGGGTAGCCGTTGATAAGGGCTCGATTAGAACTAGACGTGGTCCCCCACGTGTATGAGAGTGCCTCGTAATGCGGCTTATCGCTGAGTTTCTTCGTATAGAGGTTCATTCGGATCACATCGTTGTAGCGCCCGGGTAACACGTCGACTAGACGTATCTCCCCATTCTCTGACTCAATGGGTTGGTATGCAAGTGCACTGAGTCTCGGAAGAGTGCGATCGGGTCCTTCGGGTCATAAGCGCAAGGACGATTGGAGGGGCGGGAGTACGACTGCTTGCGAGAGCTCCATGATGGGCAGAAGGCAGTAGTCGTCGTTCGACCGAGTTCTCGCACTACAGGCTAGACCTGTGGATGGCAGCGCGCATACGAATTTCGTAGGTGGTATAGCATGTTACCATCAAGCGACGAATGATGCGATGGTGGAGCTGAAGTGCGATGAATGATACAGGCGTCTCGAACACGCGGGTCGATTGTGGTTTAGGCAACCCACGAGACTGAGGATTCGCAACGTGTAAATCGTCCATTGAATGGGACACTCGGATGCGCAATGATTGGCGCATGGTTATGCATCCGCTATCATGGACTGAAGGGTCTTCTGACAGCGCAATCCATTGTCGCATACGGGAATAGCTGTGGTTGCAATGCTGAGGACGCATCGGCGCGACCCGGCTTCGGGAGCTTCGGGAGCTTCAACCAACGTCGCACGGCAAAGATGACGTCAACTCTAACTAATCCCAAAACATGCTAGTCTCCCTCGCCATGTTGACACGTTCATGTTCAAACTCGCACATTCCCTTGCGACAACACTAGGATGGAATTCGAATCTGCGCTCTACTCTCCCTTCATCACAGGATACTTTGCGCATAGTCTTCTCATCCTCACTATGCTCTCCCCCCTGTACTCGCCACCAAAAAGCGCACAGTGGTTCAACTGATGATACAACATATACAGCTCCACGCGATCCTCGTACTCGTGCTTCGGGTCCGTTTTCGGTATGAGACTATGATACTCCTGGAAGAAACCCGCGCTGAATCCGCCAAATAAACACAGGATACCTAATTCAAACTCACTATGACACCAAGCTGCCGATGGGTCGAACAGGATGTCTTCGGCTTCGTTGCTTGTGAGAGAACCAGGAATGGTACCTCGCATCTTGTTGCCGTACCACAGATTGCCATGGACAATCGCTGGCTTGACACCCATCTGACCGCCAAGATGTCCGTCAGCGAGTAGATGTGCGATCGGTCCGTCGATTGTACGCTCGATCCAGTATCTCAGTTCGTTATCTGATCCCCGTTCAGCTTCGCAAAAGTTGAGGATCATACGCATCCGGTCCTCTACGAAGAATTCACGCCACGATGTCGTGAATTTGTTTGCTTGTGGGGTGGGTCCACAATAGGTGACTGCTGGAAACCCGAATACCGGTGCATCAAAGCCCTCGGGTACAGGTGTAGGGTAAGAATGCAGTTTCGCAAGCTTTTGAGCGAGTGACATGGTATCCATAGCCGATATGAGTTTGCCGCTTGTATCTTGCTCGAGATATTCCATGATGAGGAAACAGCCCACCGTGGCAGACAGGTTTCCGTGAGCGACAGGGTAGGGAACTGAAGATGGACATGCCTTATGGAGGTCTATGAGACCAAGGTACTCTCCATAATACAGATCGTCACGGACTTCGTCGATCCGAGTCTTCACGAAATACTTCTTCTCCTGGCCATCGCCTGGCACGGTAACAATCGCCTTTAGTGAGAACCCCAGAGCGCCCCACAGCTCAACCTTTGTGTCTTCTTGAGAGACGTCCAAGGCTTTGAAAATTGCTGGATCGGAGAGCTTAGCAGTCGCCTCGTGAACAGCGTTCTGGATCCCTGGCTCAATATTCTTCTTCATGTCTGGCTTCACTGGTGGCGGTTTAGTACCTACGCTCTTGGCCGGATCCTGTAGTGAAAGTGGCAACCGAATTACTGGCCGCTCGAGATCCAAGGAGTCTGCCTTCTCAAGCGTTACCCAGCCAGGACTCGGAGGTGATGAGTCACTGTCAGGATTCACGACAGAGAGAAGCTGCACCACTCCTGCGTGTTCATTGCACTGAGCAAGGTCTTGCGGGGTTTCTCCTTTTTTGTTCCTAGTGTTTGCATGGGCTCCGTGTCCGAGCAAAACTGCCACGACTGGACTATGTCCGTTGCTGGTAGCCAGATGTAACGCTGTTTGTCCATCTAGCGTTGAATCATGCACCGTGGCACCAACCCTCAAGAGAAGATACGCAACTTCTGTGTGTCCAAACCAGGCTGCCTGTTGCAATGGCGTTTCTCCCCTTGCGTCTCCTTTGTTTACATCTGCACCATGTTTGAGCAACATAGTCACTGCTGTTGCATCACCAATCACAGAAGCTCTGTGTAACGCTGTGAACCCATCCTGATCCCTTGAGTTCGCATTGGCTCCCCAACGCAACAGCATCGAAACTGTTTCGTGTCTGCGACTCTTGACAGCAAAGTCCAAAGCGGTCATGCCGCGCATGTCTCGCGCGTTGACGTCTGAACCATGTTCCAGGAGTACCAATAGGGTTGCCTTTTGCCCTGCTTCAGCCACATCCATGAGGGGAGTGCCGTGATCACGATCGCGAGATTCTGGGCTGGCTCCCTGTCGCAGCAAAGTCAAGGTGGTCAAGGGATGACCATTAACGGCCGCAAGATGGACTGCTGTGCGGCCACCTCGATCTTTGGCTTCTATGAATGCAGATCGGTGCAGGAGGAATTCGACAGCCGCCACGTGACCATTCGTTGCTGCAACGTGCAGAGCAGTTGTCATAGCAGTGTCGCGCATTTCGATATCAGCTCCCCGATCGAGAAGGGATTCGATGGCTGAGACTATACCCTTAGATGCAGCACCGTGTAGCGGTTGCTTACCATCGTTTGCCTTTATGTTGACATCTGCGCCCGAAGCAATCAACAGAGACACAATCTTACCATGTCCTTCTTGAGCTGCCACACGGAGCGGCGTAAATCCCGAACGTGCGCACTGGGCATCAACCGATGACCCGTGGTCGATGAGTAACTTTGCAACGTCTAGATGCCCAGCCAACGCAGCTCTGTGTAAGGGGCTATGTCCGCGAAGTGAGTCGACAGCGCTGACGTTGCCTCCACTTTGGAGCTTGATTCTGGAGATGTGGACTAGGCCGAATGAAGCTGTCACCCAGAGGATACCGAACTGGCGTGGGAACATCTGACTGTATCCCGAGTACCGGTGTTCTGGTACGCACATGATCTGAACACAGCAGGTAAGGCGATCTTCATCATGAAGGAATGAGAGAATCGTGTCGGTCAACAGTTTTTCGACCTCTCCACGAGCATGCTCACCCCAATATTGAGCGGCATATAGAAGGAAAGGATTCTCGTAGAGACGAGTCTCTATCTCTTGATCTGTCTTGCAAACTGCAGTACCCAAGGCGTCGAAGGTAAGGTATTTCAAGCAAGTCTTGGTAATATTGACCTCGGCATATGGAAACCTAGTATCGCGAACAGTCTCAAGGTATGTGTGTAACGTGTAATGAACAAGACGTACGTCCGTAGTGGATGGGTCGACAGCAATTAGGCCGCAGCAAACGGAAAGCACAATATCCTGATCTGCAAGGTTCTCGTCGTCAAGGTCGGTTTCGCCCTCTTCTACCGCTAGAGCGTGACGTAATTCAAGAATTCGGAGCGGCCTCTTAGCAAACGTTATCCAGAACAACACTCGTTGGGCCAGTTCTCGGTCCTCCTCGTTCTGATTCGCTATCCTGTCCATGGCATCGTTGTACGTGGCGTTGAGAGATGTTGGTAACCCGTTCAACACCGTTCTGACTGCTTTCACTGTAGTCTTGTTTTCCATAGCATCCATGTGGAGTCTTGCAAGCAGAAACATTCCGTGTGTTTTCTCCACGACTGTTCTTCTGATATCTTCCTGCAAGTCTGAGTGAGATCTGCAATGTTTCGCAAGCCGATGGGACTGTGCGATTCGAGCATCAACGTAGCTCAGTACATCTTCGTCTGTTGCTGCAATCTCGATAGAGGCGCCGTCTGGAAAAAGTGATTCTAGCCCCGCGTAGTTGCGCGCGGTGAACATAAGGTTACACTTCTCCGAGCGGAAGTTCAAGAGCTCGGTGGCCAGGTTTGTCCGAGTACCCATGTCTTCTGGGCTCTCATCAAGCGCATCGATGACGATGAACACCTTATCGTAGGATTTGACCAGGTTATGCATGATGCTCGAAACTTCCTGAAGAGATGGACGCGTATCTCGGTCGCTGTGTCGGCGGTAGAGAGACACAAGTTCATCCGGTAGCGGTCCATCATCCTGCAGCAGCTGCTTGACCAAGCTCGAGATGAGGTTGGTAACGCTTTGGTCCCCATGTTCCTTGTAATTGCAGTAGATGACTGTCACGGCAATCTTACCGAGCTTAGGTCGCGACTTTAAATGCTCCACAACCACTGAAGCGGCTGTAGTTTTGCCGCCGCCTGGTATACCTGAGCATCGCAGCAGCGTCCTCTTGCCCAAAACCCAATCTTGGAACTCTTTCGATTCAAGAAGCCATTTAGTAGTCCCAGCTTGTCGGCGACGAAAGATGTCATCTTGACGGCCAAGAAAATTGAGAGGTGACAGCCACGTCGCAATGTCGCGTCGTTTCTGGTCACTTGCGTCCTTTGTCAGAGACATGACACCCAGAGAGATGCCCTGTATACCATCGCCCATATCGACAACGTTCTTCTGTATCGTCTCGGTTCGACTGTCCACGCCATTGATGACATTCTTAGTGGCCTGCGCTAGCGTAAAGGTATCGTCCTGGAGAGCCATGGTTATGAGTGTTTTGATTCTTTCGATTTGCATCAACGCATCTTTGATTTCGTGCTCACTGAAAGCCCATCTCAAGTCTCTACCAAATTGAGGCTCCAGCTTTTTGGCGATGTACTTCAAGGCCGTCTTGAATTGCTGCAGAGGCCCATGGTCCCCATCTAGTATCGAAACTGCTTTGAACCATGGATCAGTCTCTTTTCGCGCGGAATCTACGCGCTGCTTGAGATTCGACATGATGGCGATAAGGCTGACCATCTCCAAGGTGAGTGATTTTCGATTTTTTGGCGCGTTGGCTATCTTATTTGCCATGTTCACAATCTCCAGCGCAGTCCCGATAAGCTCTGACAGGGCTGCAGCCAACCCAATGGCGCTTGCTGGGTCCATCGTGACTGAGTGCGTATGTTATCACTTGAGTGTGTGAGTACATATGCGTGCAGAGATTTGTGTGTGTGTGTGTGTGTGTGTGTGTGTGTGGGCGCAACCCAGGACTGTTTGTGTAAGAACAGTGCGACATGCTGACGTTGCGGGGTATTATATAGCAGGCTGCGTTCGTTTCCGGCCTCGAGGTCGCACTAACCCTGTGAAGGCAGCCTCGACCAGGCTGAGATTTCAGCGGATTAATGACGCGGCTGACGTTTCATTCACCAAAGTATGTGATACACTAATTAGATCCAATTCTAGGTACACTTACTACGTCGCACGCTGACTGTGAACGATGCGCGCTGAGGACGTGAGATACACGTAGACTAGAATCGGCCCTATCCTGTTATATTCATGACTTCAAAGTGATCAAGGGCTGTCAAAGTTCCTAGAGATTGCCCTACCCAAATGTGGCTTCTGCCTTAGTGCTTACAATTGTGGCTGAGCAGGGTGTGTGGGTCTCATCGGTCAACCCCCTCACACGTGGACAGGTGGCCTTAGCCGTCCGCACAGTGAAACAGTGTTTATGTGAAGTACGTGCGTGTCTGAGTCGACATCATATCACCGTCGAATCACGGGCGTGTAACGCAATGCGACAGGTACAGCGACGTAGCCGAAGCTGGTGCGTAACAGACAGAGGGATGGTCAATTGCAGAAATGTTCGTTTAGCTACCTGTTCTTACGTCATAGCAGGCAGCCTGAATCACGATCTTTTGGAGGAGCCAACGTTAAGAGCATGATGGATAAATCCGATGATAACAATATGGCAGGAATCGAAGGACGTTTCAGAGGATGACCTGTAAATAGGGGTAATCATGGGAGCGGCGCAGTGAGTCACATGACTGACATTACCCACAGGTACAGTGGTGAAAGATAAGTTTGGAGGATCTAAAGAGTGACTACGAGTGGTCAAATATCTACAGTCAATTGTGCACCGACATCCCATCGCGCCATGTTGTAGAGTTGCGCATATCATCTTGTAGCTCACACAAGCCAGCAGTGCGAGCTCGCCATGGAGCCTGAAATCATCTAAGCAAGGCCAGCGGCCTGGATAGCGAAAGTTGCGGCCGCATCCGCACTGCTGCCGTAGCTGAGATGGCTCCCAGTAGCACCACCATCACCACCGCCACCGCAGATGGTATCAGAAGTACCGCAGAATTGCTTGACCTGGTCGGTTGAGAGACCGCCGATGGCCTGGCGCTTCAATGGGTCTCCGAACATGACAGCACCGCTGACATCCGTGGCAGAAAGGCCCTTGCTGAAAGCATTGTGCACGACCATGGCACCCTGAGAGTATCCTGACACAATGACCTTGGTGTCAGGGCATTGAGACTTAGCCTGCTTAACCAGGTCAGCCATCTTCTGGCCACCGTCACCACCGAGGTTGGCATTACCAGCAGCGGAAGCAGCATAGTCAACACCCTGGACGGTGACACGATCGTTGCCCAGCTTCTCGCGGATCGCCTTGAACATTGGCGGTCCAGAGACGCTTCCGACGTTGCCCATCTCTCCAGTACCGCGAGCGAAGACGACTGTCATGTCGGTGCAGCAATTCTTGTCAACGATGCCGTTCTCGTTTCCTCCAAAAGCGTTGGAGGATCCAGACTGTGGCTGACAGTTTGTGCCAATCGTGCCGGCTCCGCCAGTGTTGCCTCCACCAGTTGTGGTGGGTGCTGCAGAAGTACCGGTCTGCGAGGGCGTAGGTGTAACGGGCTTAGAAGGCGTTGTAGAACCGCCAGTACTACCACCAGTGCTGCCACCAAGTCCTCCACCAAGTCCTCCACCAAGTCCTCCACCTAGACCGCTGAGCCAGCTGCTCAAGCCCGAGCTACCTGTTCCGGTGCTTCCTCCACCCAAACTGGGGAGACCGGTTGGGAGGGAGAAACCTCCACCGCCAAGAGAAGGGAGACTTGATCCTCCACCAAGTCCTGAGCCTAGGCCAGAACCCAGTCCGGAACCCAGGCCGGTACCTGAGCCAGAGCCCAGTCCTCCGCTCGGTAGCGAGAAGGATGGTAGCGAGGGCAGCTGGGGATGCGGGAATGCGGTTGCGATGCTAGCGAGAGCGAGAACTTGGGCGACGTAGTACTTCATCTTGTTTTAATGTTTAACAGTTGGGTTTGAGGGTTGCTAATTTTGTGTTTAGAACAGTTCGTCTGAAGAATAGAATGTAGGTGCGCTGCACAACGAAGAACAAGACTGGCACCGAAAGCGAAGGTGGTGAGGGTGAAGCGAAAGTGAGATCGAAGTTGATGCCCATCGAACTCATGTTGGAAACCCACATCTTATACACGAAGGCGTGGCCAACTTTCCTGGAGTGCCATCGCAACAATCACGCCGTTAGGTTTCGAAACATTGCTTTTGCATCGGGGTGTGATGAAAGGAATGCCAAGGCATACTCCATCAACGCGACGTTTTTGTGGGCACGTTGCCCCATTTGCGGGAGGACGCTGATGTGTGCAGGGAAGCGTACCCATGTTTGCCGTGCCTGATCGCTGAACTCGTCGAATGACTCCCACATATCGTACGGGTATCCTGGATTGGCCTCGGCACGCTGTCAAAAAAAGGAAAGCTCTTGTTTCGATGACCAAGGATGGATGCGGGCGCATGACTTGAGCGACTGTTTCGGTCATCGAGCAGGATTGCTGTTGCACTAGCGGCGGACAGGATGCTAGGGTGATGTGTCAACCTCGACAGGTAGCGGCGCAGATCATGGGTTGGCTGGCATGAGGGAGCTGCGAATGTTGTGCGCAGTGTCCGGTTCAACATCCTGCTTCGCAGAGCAAAACGCGACAGCACGCCGTTCACACCGTCAAAGCCTAATATCTGATTTGCGCTAGCTACAGCCTTTCGGAATGGTTCGCGCAAAAAGGCTCCGCTGTCAAACGCATGTATAAGCTCTTCCAATGAGATGGAACCTTCGCGTTCTTTTTTTTGTGTCAGCCTTGTCAGCTCGGCTTGTGGTCGTCAATGCCTTGCTTGGTCAGGAACTTGCCAGGGATCAAACAGGACGAGGCTGCATCTTCTGCCAAGGGCTCAATGATCCTTCAATTACCACCCATGATCTTCTCCAGGTCGTGGACGGATTGCGATCAAGCAGAATGGCGTAGGGCTGTCTCATCCATGTCGACGGTGCGACACGCGACGGGCCTCGGCAGCCACCATGTGGGCCGTTTCACGATGACCCTGGTGCAGCATCAACCATGAGTCGTAAGTTGACTAGCAATCACTTCCATCAAGCCTATCAGATGTTTCGCCCTTAATCTACACCCGTGGCCAACTGTGACGCCTCTCAACGTCCCGAAAGCTTTCTTTTGCTACGCCATCGCGCCATCACGACGCCTTTGCCTGCACAGCCGCCTTCACCTCGTCCATCGCGTCATATCCGTATAGCCAAGGCTGTATCTCGGGACATGTCCACCGACTTGGGAATGCGCCTTTGAGTTCCTTGCCCAATTGGCCTAACATCAGTTCATCTCGCTTTTCCTGTTCTGGCCCGTCGCGCAGGTGGAAGTCTCTTCGCTGCTTGAATGTCTCCCGTACAATACCCTCGCCGCGTGCTTTCCGTAATTGTTGGAAGAGCTGGAGAGTTTCTGGTAGTTTGTCTTTCGAACTGAGAATCTCCGGCGCCAGTAAAAGTCCTAGAACGGCACCGTCCTCAATGGAAGAATTTGCGCCCTGAGCGAGATAAGGAAGCATCGGGTGACATGAATCCCCGACGAGCACAAGATTGCTTTGGGCGTTGATCCAAGACTCCATCTCGGCCCGGTGCATCAGTTTCCACTTATCCACTCTGTCCACACACCCAAGTAGCTGGGTTAACCTGAATCAATGTTAAATCCACAGCGCGAGAACAGGGTGGGGCAAGGGACGCATCTTACACTGGATCCCATCCCTCAAACAACCTTTTCATCTCGCTCGTGTCGCCTTCTGTCCTTGCAATACCTTCTTCGAGATCATCGGGCACGAGCAAGACCACATTGTACATTTTGCCCCCGCGCATACTGTATGCTACGGCGTGTGCATCTGGACCTGCCCAGAATCGACATGCGGGCGACTGCACCATCTCCCTAAGTTTCGGATCACGGATTTGATCAACCGTGAGCACGATGCGATATGCCAGGTCGCCTGTGGGCAGCGGAGGGTCTTTTCGTCCTAGCATGGTAGATCGGCACGACGACCATAACCCGTCTGCTCCGACAATGAGATCGGCGTCGTACTCCTTGCCATCCGCAGTCTTTGCACGCGCCCTGTCGCCAGTAGTTGAGCCAAAGTCCACGTTTGTTACTTTTGCGTTCAATACAACAACCACGCCCAGCTCTTTCGCGCGCTCGACCATCGCTTGCTGTAGATCCACTCGATGGCAATCAGAGAATGGCGCTCCATATTTGCGGCGGATATTTGCATCGAAGTTGTCTTCATGCGCGAGGGTCTTGCCGCGGTAGTTGTATACGGTCAATGTGGCGGGTTCGCAGACTCGATCACGGAGAGAGTCGTACACGGACCACTTCTGGAGGAGACGTGTGGCATTAGGTGTCAATTGGAGGCCAGCGCCTATCTGAAGTCACTATAAGTATACATGCCCTGTGCAGCGGGTCGCTGTCATGGCCGAGAACGCATACCTCAGCCAGCTCCCTTGCGCCCTCCAACACGGTGACTGCATGTCCTGACAATCCGCATTGTATTGCAGCGGCGAGACCAGACAGACCAGCGCCGACGATCAAGATGTCGAGTTTGTTTGACATGTTGGGCGTCTATTCTGCACTTGTGCCAACACGATTTTCCTGGCCAGCTCCGGTGATGGCGGGGAACAACAGTCGAGTTGAGTCGAGACAAACCGTGCGACGCGTCGTGATATTGTTGCTTCACTATACTTTGTCTGTCAGCCGGGCTTCAGATCTGTCGCCGGACGCGAGAGATGCTCTTGCGTGCGTGCACTGCATCGTGCAACCGGCTATTGTCTCTTCCGGGGGTGGAAAGTGGGGTCGGAATGCGGGGAACTCATCGGCGATGGATCTCTGCTGTTCCGAAACGCCGGGCGCGAGCGTGACTTCCATGGTTGAATCCCCACCACCCGCATAAGTATCGCACACTCTATCTTCAGGCTTGTTTTCACCTTGTGCATCGAAATCGAGATTCAACGTGGTGATGTCATAGGGTGTGGGACCTCGGGACCGAGTCGTTACCAGTCGGCAGTTGGAAGATGGTTTTTCACTTGAGCCATACGATCAACTGTTCTCCAAAGCACAACAACTAGTCACTATCATACAAGACCTCCATCAGCAGACTCAGAAGCAGCTCTACAGTACACACTCTTGGAACGCGGTCTTCTCTCTGAACACATGAGACAAGTCAGCTGTCCGCAGCGCATCTCGGCAGACAATGGGCCTCCCAGTGACAGTGCGATCATGTATTACTAAATCAAGCTCAGCGAACACTCTTGTCGTTGTTTGCGTATCCCGTCATGGCAAAAAAAGGGCAATAAGCTTTTCTAGAAGACCGTAGAATATTCGAAACGTGAAAACAACAGCGGAGATTGTCAACACTGCATGATCGTTTGTTCAATAGATGTCGACGTCTACCTGTCCGCAAAAACACCAGAACAGTCGATCGTCAAACTGTTCATATCCAATATTCTATGGAAAAGAGACGATGCGATACCAACAGGGGTTCCTGCAATATGAAGGGACATCCGGCTCAAACGATGTGGACCTATAGTCCACTTCCAGCCGAACATGTAGTTTGGCATTATCCTCCAACCTTTCATATCCGCATCGAAAGCTCGATTTCGCATCTCTAAAGACTTTGCAGCCACCAAAGTCAATGAATGTTGGAGGCAGATTTACCTCACCTAATTGTCTTAGATTCCTTAGCGTCCCCAATCAGAGAAGATTGGTATATGAAAAGGTCATGAGTGAAGATTAGTATACAGAAAGATTAGTATACAATGCAACGCTTTCCGAAGTAGATCGTTTACGAGACCTCAAATTCATATAAACACGCGTCTCAAATTTAAGGAGAATTGCCATTACATTCAATATCATAATGTCTCTACTTCTGAGACTACAGATGTAACAATGCTCCATAATTGCCTTGATGAATATCCTTCAGTCTGGAGCCTCGTTGTGAAAGTTGTGCTCGCAATGTTGGCAGAGATCGCGTGGGCACCACGTTGCAAGGCTAGCACGAAACACAAAGATTAGTGAACAGGACAAAGTGCGACGACTCTTGGCACCCCTCACCGTCTGCATACTAATCATGCCAATCACAATAGATAGAGAAGTGGTGGTTTATCACTTGTGTATGTATTGTCTTTTGCGCATCATCTTTTACATATTGTCTTTTACACGCTGCTAGAATTCAGTCACAGATATGGCGCTCCCTTCTGGCATTCTTGTAGAAGCCGAGGCCTTCGATAACTATGGAGGCTGGACTCTTGATTCCCAGTTCGTAGATGAGATGGGTTCTCCCTATCTACTCGCACACGGCATTGGTGTACCCGTTGCAGATGCTATGACAAAAATCTCTGTCTCTTCCGACGGCGATTACACAGTTTGGGTCAGAACGAAGGATTGGGTTCCCGGCCACCATCCAGGGCGGTTCGAACATTCGATCAATGGCAAGAAGTTGGACACCGTGTTTGGGGCCAATGACCAGGACTGGGCTTGGCAGAAAGCGGGAAAGGTCCACCTGACCAAAGGAACAACGCAGCTAGCATTGCACGATCTCACTGGCTTTAATGGGCGATGCGATGCAATATTTTTTACCCAGCAATCCGGAACGCCCCCAGAGGGCGGGGAGGGGGTTGCCCGAATTTGGCGAAAGAAAATTTCGGGCTTCCAGATCTGCCAAGCAGCGCTGGAGAATTCGATGTCGTAGTGATCGGTGGTGGAGTAGTCGGCTAAGCCGCTGCTCTTGCATCCCTGCGACTGGGAGAGCGAGTCGCCTTGATTCACAATCGTCCTCTTCTCGGTGGTAATGCGAGTATCGAGATTAGAATAGGTCCTCGCGGGACAAAGGGACCGTTTATCGAAGAACTCACTAAACGGAAGAGAGGCAATGGAGACCTTAATGCAAGGGATTTACTCGAGAAGGAGCCGAAAGCCACTATATTCCTGGAGCATACAGTCTACAACGCTACGACTTCGGGTCGCAATGTTATCCAGTTAGTCGACGCTCGCGATTCCATTACTGGACGAAAGCTGCGCTTTACAGCGCCTGTCTTCATCGATTGCACTGGAAGGGCTATCTTTGGGCATTTGGCAGGTGCGGAGACACTCTTCGGTATGGAGTCAAAGCGCCAGTATGGAGAGCGTTCCGCAGCAAGAAAAGCCAATAGCCTGCACCACGGGCATTCACTCTACTTTCGTACAGGAGATGCTGATAAGCCTGTCCCGTTTCCTGAGGTGCCATGGGCCATCGAAGTTGCCAAAGACTATGCTTCCCTACAGGGACAAAGCGAGAAGCCAGGCGTTGATAATGGTAAAGGCCCAACGCTCATGGCGCATGACGTCCCTGACAATCATAGCTGGAACCTTCCTGCGTCTCATTACTGGGAGTATGGGCAGTATCTTGACCCCTCCACTCACGGCGAGCATATTCGCGACCATTCGCTCTGTGCAGTGATTGGGGCTTTCTCGAACGTCAAACGAAGCAATCCGCAGAAATTCGCCAATCTCACATTTGAACATCTCGCTTTCGTAGCTGCCCAGGGCGAGTTCCGACGATACAAGGGCGACCACGTTCTTAGCGAGACTGAAGTGCGCCAACATAAAATTTCCACGATGCGGTCGTGAAGAACGAGGGCGCCTTTTGCTTGCACCATCCACCTGATCGCGATGCGAAATATGACTTCCGAATCAAGTTTCGGGAATATGACGAGAGAGACGACCTTCCCTACGATATCCCCTTCCGCTGCTTGTACTCTACCAATATCGACAATGTATTGATGGCAGGCAAGCACATTAGCGTTACCCATGTGGCAGGCTCTAACACAAAGTTCATGGCCAATGGTGGCCAGCATGTGATCGCGACCGCAGCCGGAGCCCATCTATGCAACAAGTATCGCACAACATCGCGAGACCTTGTCAAGAGTCATCTACCAGAGTTGCAAATTATCGCAAAATCTATCTCTGAGCACAACTTGTATCCACAAGGCGGAAATGCAGGGAAGGCAAAAGCACTTTTGTAGATAGAAAAATACGTTACTCTTCTTCGTCGAATATATTTGATGTCTGCTATTCTCTACTCTATATATAACCTCAATCTTGTAACTTTTATGCTCTTTTTTACGCAATGAGGAAAAAACAAATAACATTCGGGAAGATCAGCGCTTGACCCGAATCTTCTCTCTCGATTCATCAACAGCGATTAACAATCAACGCTACCTGGACTATAGCCTTCAGATAGATGCAGAGGGTGCTAAGCGCGTTCATAGGGGGGGGGGGGGGGCGGGGGTGTCGAGCTGTCGAAGAGAATAATAGAGTCTGAGGGCTTACGACACGGCGACGGAATCGAGCCTGTAGCTTAGAAGTAGTTACATGTTCCTGTTGGGAACGACAATATCGTACCGACATTTAACATGTGTCTGTAGCGACAAGACGTACGTTCATTGTGAGGGTAACGTGTCAAACAAGGAGATTATCGGCAATGGAACAGGCAACTGAGGTTTCAATATACAATAGAAACCGAGACTATCATTATGAACTCAATATCGCATGGTAGGAATATTACTCCCTTACTACAGGTATTGTTCCCACGTGTTCGGCTCAATCGATCGTAGTGAACCCATCTTCGACTGGGAGCTCTGCTGAATGAAGCTTGATAGCGATCTTCCGCATGTACAGCTCGCATGACCTGCAATTCTGCCACCCATCATCGCTTAACAGATGCTCTAGACGCCATTCACAGTTATCGTTATGAATCACAGCATCCGTTGAGCCGACATCATTGATATCAGCTGCAGCGTCCTCGCACTGTATTTGCTTTGATATACCTTCATCCTCTTGCGGGAGCACCCGCTCTGCTTTTTTGCCCTTCTTCTTTTTCTTCTTATCCGGCGCAGTTGCACTGAGCGAAGCCCATCCATTCGCGTTTTCCTCTTTCTTCTTACGCTCAGCCTCTTCTCCAGCCTCCCTTACGAGTCGCTCATTCTCTGTCGCTAGACGCTCTTCCTCTTTTAGCCGTGCCACCTCTGCCTCTTCTTGTCGCCTAATCTCATCGGCCTCCTTTTCTTTCTCGCGCCTTACATCTTCATCTTCATTCATTCTCGTCACCCTGTCCAACTTGGCTTTTAGCTTCTTCCCTCGGAACTTAGAAAGTCCCGCATAAGGATCTTTCTGCGCTCCAGGTTCGACTGTAGCAAGAGTGGCGACATCAGTGATAGCTGGTGTTGCACCAACCTCGGACTGGACGTCGGGTAGTGGCGCTGGAGGGGGCGCAGAGTCAGTCTTCAACATTGAATTCTTCTTGCTCTTCTTCTTTGGGACCCAGGAAACATCCCAGTCGTCTGACAATGACTGGACCTCGATTTCGTCAGATTTGTCTTGAATAACAGTAGAGCTTGCGGCGACAACACTTCGTTCTTGAGATTGCGCAATAGTCGCGTGCTCTTTTTGAAGCTGCTGGACCTCAACGATGTCTTTGTATGATTCCCATGACTGACCGTCATCTCTCTCTTTCACATAGGTTCTTTCCTTGCTGGGTGAAGGTGAGGCTAGTGGCGCATTGTCTTCCAGTCGGCTACCAGAGCCGTGACCCTGATCTTGAGGTTGCCAGGCACCCACTGAGTCACCCAAAGTTCCTGAGTGAGATCCTAGTAGCTCACCGTGTGCAGGCGCTGAGACTTTGCTTGCCGAGGTCTTCTCTTCATGTAACTTCTCTACTTCCTCGCTATAAAGGCCTACGAGATCTTGAGCCACTAATCCCGTCAATGTAGGGCTTTCAATACTTTCGAAGAAATTCGGCGCGGAGAATGCAGAGCGGTCGTGTTTGAAGGCCGATCGGACTTTCAGGGAAATGTAAGTCCGAAGCCAGACATGTTCGTCAGACGGCCCTGCAATAGAGTCTTCTCGAATAGCGCGTACGACATCATAAAGACTCATATCATTGCCCAGTCGCTCCAGCTCGATTTGCGCTAGAGTCTGGAGACCAGGTACACTGTACTTCTTGGCGGCTTCGAGGGTGAGCACAGCTGTCCGAAACTCATTGCAGACGATGTTGTTGCTCGTGGTTTCGCTATTATCGCCGTTCTCATCCTTAAGTGTTTGGTAGAGACCCGTGAGCAGGAAGTGTATCAAGACGTGACCAGTGTTCGCGTCAACATCAGCGAGGTGGATTTCACCTGTCCAAGGGTCAGGACTTGGGATGTTTCCCAACCTTTGTAGCACACTATCCGGGAGATAGTAGATCTGTTTGGTCGGGCCGAAGTATACGTTAACAGAGGGGCTTGTATATGGGCTGGAATAGTCAGCATGATTGTGCTTTCTGGAACGGAGCTGATCTGGCTAACCTTATAACAGGCCGAGGAAGCGCGAAATTGGCTGCTTTCGTGCGCTTTGTCTTTTTCGCCATCGCGATCAAATGGGTTCGCGTAGCACTTGTGGTCTGTATGGGCCTTTGGAAAAGCAAGAGGAGAAAGTATTTGAGCAGGCGCTCCAGTTGGAAACGAACGTCTTTATCTTGAACGGTCTATATCTACCCCCATGTTCGGTGCGTGCATGAATATGTGCTGAGGTTATCCTAACCAATCATTCATACGTTGTTCATGAAGGACTCGTGCATATGCGCAAACACGACACCCTGCATACCACGCCGCTCAGCCACTTGACCCCGCACATGGATCCTGAACATGATCAGAGGCAATTTCTCTAGATGGTGATCGCCGTGATAAGTGCATGTGGAGCACACCGTACCAAGGGCATCGCGCAGTTTGAACTTGATGCATGCTACTACTGCCATTGTAATCAGCTTAGGGATAACTAACTTTGTTTCCTGATATTTTGAGCCATCATTTGCTCGCAGGACCAAACGTCGAATGTATCACCTCGCGATGCTTTTTTGAGTGGTGATCGCACTGCGCATTAGTATATGCGTGCACCCCCGTGAGTTTGACTCGCAGACGCAGCCACGGCGCGTAATGTGTCACTGTACTATTGGTTCTAAGCTTGCGTAACGATTTTATAGGCTGGTGGTCTTGCACCCACTCATGTTTTATAAGCTGAACTGAGAAACCGTTCGCACTTGTTAGGTAGCCGCAATCCTGTCCAGGTAAGCTGCCATTCAGAAGCGTACTACGACTGGCCACACGATGAGCATCTGCGTATTGTGCAATCGCACTTTCGGCAGTGACGCAGCGCTCAAGCAACACAAGGAGAACTCGCCAAAGCATTCACCTTTTGACTGCACGACTTGCAATCGCTCTTTCAGTAGCCACAATGCACTTAGTCAACATCAAAACGATTCTCCAGTCCATAAAGATTCCAGGCGAGACTCAGTCACTACAGCAGTAACGCCTATTCCCGTCATACAACATGCCTCTTTGCCATCCTCAACATCTCCCAACGTCCCTTCGACGATACGAAATGGCCAGCGCAGTCGCCACACCACGACAGAAAATATTTCACGTGCGAACCCGACCTTCGAATCGAGTTTCACCTCGATTGAAGAAAGTTTGCAAGCCCTCACTATATCTGATATCGAAACGATGGTCGCGCAACCAAAGATTGGCCGAGCACACGTTCTCACACGACAAAAGGAGACACGGACTTCGTTCACGTTTCCTGAACTGCACCAACGTATTGCCGAAGCCGTCGCGCCGGCCATAACTTCGACTTGGTTCAACAACAATATAAATGCATCTTCTGAACACGAGCACACGACGTGTGTGATGGGGGAATTCAAATGCGAGAACAACCGATGCAGGAAGCACAGGTGGAGTAGTAAAGTCGTAGCCACAAAGATTAGGGGATACTCTTACAGTGGATACAGCGCCATCATATACAATCAGCGTTGCAGATTTTGCGACTGGCTAGGAAGCTTTGAACTGGACGAGGAGTCGTACGTAGAGCGGATTGCGTACAGGCTCAAGGTATGGGCAGGAGTAAAAGTTGACCGGCCGCCGTTCAGTCGCATTCGAACCAAGCCACATGAACGTGATCACTGCGAGGGCTGCAAGGTAGGAGATTGTCCATGGGTGGAAGGATCGGACAGCGAGATGTAGTCTCAATGTGGCGACATATTACAGATGAGGCGAGGCGGAATCTCACTACATCGGGAGTAAGGAGTTCAATGTACGTGGGAGCAATAGATTGGTTTCAATACTATCCTGGTCACACAAGCTCCACCTTGGTGCAAAGACACTGCTCGGTCTTGTCGATCACATTTGTATAAATCCACCCAGCATGCCGAAGTTCGATCATGATCTGAAGAGTGAATTCAGAACCTTCGCTTCTCCCTAGAGAAATGAACACCTTGAGCGCTTCTCAAACGATGGACCTACCTCTCGTTGGCCTCCTTCTAGGCATGTTCGCTATGTACATAGTTGCCTGTCGATTTCGGCGAGCAAAGCTTCCTCCAGGACCCCCTAGCCTTCCGCTGCTCGGGAATCTTCATCAAGCACCAAACAGTGCTCCGTGGGTAACCTTCACCAAGTGGATCAAGCAGTACGGCAACATTGTGTCGGTCAATCTTGGGGGTACCATTATCGTAGTCGGTGACTTTGAAACGGCGAAAAATCTGCTTGACAAGCGAAGGAACGTCTACAGCAGCAGACCGCGTCTTGTAGGATATTACGATGACGGATCGGAAGACATCACTGACCCGATATAACAGGTCATGGGGCACGAATTAGTGTGTAACAGCAACCCGATCGTTTTCAAACCTTTTGGCGATGATTATCTACTGCATCAGAAACTCCAAGCGCCGGTGCTGAGCCCGCGAGCAACGACTTGCTACACATCTATACAAGATCTAGAAAGTCAACAACTACTCAATGGCCTCCTGGACTCACCCGGGGACGTTGCGCACCGCGTTGAAGTGTTTGCAACGAGCTTAGCTTACTCGATGGCCTTTGGAATGCGCATTCACACTGGGAAGGAGTGGCAAGTGGAGCGAACTCGTGAATGCATGAAGAACTTTCATGTTGCTGGCCAGCCAGGAGTATGGATCGTGGATGCGCTGCCATGGCTCAACAACCTGCCTGCACTTATCGCACCTTGGAAGCGCAAGGCTGCAAAGTGGTTCCACGAGCTTGACGACCTGCATGTCAAGAGCTACAATGAAGCGCTCAAACGTGAAGGCTGGAACTGGGCGAAGTATTTCCAACAAGCTGTTGAGGCGCAGAGCATGACGGAGCAGCAGATCGCATGGGATGTAGGTATCCTAGCTGACGCCGGTGTTGAAACCATGAGCGCCACCATCATGATCTTCGTCCTCGCATGCGTCGCACACCCCGAGTGGCTCCCAAAGGCGCAGAAAGAGCTCGATACAGTTGTGGGTAGCGAGCGCCTGCCCGATTTTGGCGACATGAAGAGTTTGGTCTACATTCAAGCCGTGGTGGAAGAGGTGTTCCGCTGGTGCCACCCTCAGCAAGCGGGCATTCCGCACGCGACGACCCACGAGGACCATTACCAGGGCTACCTCATTCCCAAAGGCTCCGTTGTCATGCCGCTCTTCTCCGCGATGCGACACGACGAAGACCTCTTCGACAAGCCAGCAGAGTTCCGTCCAGAGCGCTGGATCGGCAAATCGCAAACCGGTAATTTCGGCTACGGACGCAGGATCTGCCCCGGTCGTTACATTGCGCGCAACTCAGCAAGCATTGTGATTGCACGCTTGTTGTGGGCGTTCAACATTCGCACGCCGAGTCGCGAGAAAGTAGTTGTGGAAGAGAGCATGTTCACTACGGGCTTTGTGTCGTCGCCGAAACCGTTTGCGTGCGTCTTGGAGCCCCGGAGCGCGACGCATGTTCGCGTTATGCGGGAGTCCTTCGAGAAGGCAGAGAAGAACATCGCCATCCTTCTCAGCGAAGTCCCGGACAAGCATGACGCGCTGGGTATCAAGGCGCGTGCCTAGTGCTTGTCCACCGTCGGCCTTTACGCAAGTGGGAACGGCGACGCCGCCCACGAGCGAACCGCTGGGCTCAACCACGGCGCCACGTTGCGACATGGTGGCGCTTTAAAACTATCGAGTTCATTCACATGAGCCGAATAGTCTTAGCTCAAGTCGCAGCTTGTCTGCTTCCGCATCTCTATGGTGCCGTTGGAGAGTGACGCGCGCATGGCCGTGCTACGAGTGTTTACGAAAGGCGCGAAGAGGGGTGACGTATCGAGGGTCGGCCGCGCGGGCGGGACATGGTCGTGGAGGTGGTGCTGAATGCGCGCGAGCGCATCGCGTTGTACATAGGGTCCTTAGAGGCCGGCGGTTTGGGCTGTGGGCTGCCTTCGACGACGGGTTCGCGTTGTGGGTAAGGATTGGGATAGTATTGGAGGACGACGTATCGCATCTTAGCGGGCGAGCTCAAGAGCTGACCCGCCCATGTCCAAAGTGCCATTGCAATACATATGGGTGGTTTGTGTTTGCGCAAGGCGTTCAGTTCGTGAGGCGATGATTGCCTGCCGAAAAGTGGCGGTGCTGTCCTGTCACGTGCGCTGTGGCGGCGGCGCTACCCCGCACTGACTGCGTGGTTCTCATACTGTATGCAGCAACGCTGTGGTATTTTTCTTTGGAACGGCACCTTATTCCTCATAATGGCTTGTAATTTCGATAAGAACGGAACCTGCGCTACCGTCGGTATAAGCTTTGAGACCGCGGGACGATAGTGCTTAGGGACGGCACAGTCTCACATGGCCCGTCAATCTCATTCCTGCCTGCCAAGGCTTTTCTCAACGCGACTTACGACCTTTTACGGGAGAAGTGTAGTCAAAGGCTATGCTCCTCCTTGCATACCAAAACAATAGAGGCGCGAGGAAAGCGACGACACCTTTGCAGTTGCTAAGCGAAATTTGTGTTTTTGCGACCCTGCGCGCTGCTGCATCTTGTGCTCGCACTCTGTCGCAGTGTTAAGGCGAAGTGAAAGAAGGCGTCCAGCTCCGCAGCCAGCGACGCAGATCGCGCAGAATCCACCTATCCACCGCTCCACATCGCTTCAAGACTACCTTACTTATCCCTCGTCACTTCTTGATTATTCTTCCCGTCTGTGCTCAGCATACACATTCAAAGCGAATCCTCAGGCCAGTACGAAATCCTCTAAAGGTCCTCGCGGACGGCGTTCCTGGAACTGCGACGATGATGTGAACGCGCCATTTGGGCGGCGTATGCCATTGCCTGGCTCGAATTGATCGATAGTGGGCACCGTCATATACTGGGTGGGGTAGGTCGATGTACAGTATCGGGCCCTGATCTAGACCCGAGATTCGGGAAGCAATATCGGCGTCAACACTGCGTATTACAACGGCCCTAGCGTTGGACCACGGCACGTGTGTATAAGAGATGTGGCTTGGATCTAACTTGTTCGGAAACAAGAGACCAGGTCACGAGGCGGAACTATTGCCTCTTCGCATGTAGCTGTACCGGCTCCACATCTTCCCCAGGTTTTCCCCCACAATATCAAGATGTAGAATTTGTACATGCTCACTAGCAAATAGCCCGAATTACGAAACGTCCCGAGATGGAACCGGTATATAAGTCCAGCCCACAGAGTTGATGTTACCTTCATACGGCGCATACGCAAACATCCAGCTTTACGAACATGTTCGCATTCACAGCTTTAAGCGCCTCTATTCTTGCCTTCTCTGCCCATGTTTTAGCGATCCCTACCACCCCTCATCGCGACAGCTATGTCAACTGGAGGAACTTCAGAGCCAATGGCGTCAACCTCGGTGGGTGGCTTTGTCAGGAAGCCACGATCGATCCATATTTCTGGGGGACATATTGCAACGGTACCGCTGATGAGTGGAACTGCTGTGCCAGACTTGGCGACAAGTGCGCATCGGTCTTTGAGGAACGCTATGCGACGTACACCACTCGCGATGATGTCGATAAGCTTGCGTCGGGCGGAGTGAATCTTCTTCGCATTCCGACCACCTACGCAGCTTGGATCAAGGTTCCAGGGGCGCAGTACCATTCGGGCAACCAGCAATCGCACATCAAGAGAATCGCTTCATACGCTATCAAGAAGTATGGCATGCATATCGTGCTCGATATTCATGGTCTCCCGGGTGGTATCAACGGTCTAGATATTGGGGAGGTGAGTCCTTTCACACGTGTAGTGCTTGCCACACGCATCGACTGACTATTTCCAGCGCGTTGGCAAATGGGACTGGTTTAACAATCAGACCAACCTTGACCTGTCACTCAAAGCTGTCGACGAAGTCTTGTGGTTCATTCAGCGCTCCGGAAGTCCGCAATCATATACCCTCGCTCCCATCAACGAACCAACAGACAACCCTGACTTTTCCAAATTCGGCACCCCGGCGGCGTTGTCAGACGATGGTGCTGCGTGGGTACAAAGGTACATTGATGCCGTTATTGAGCATACCAAAGTCGTGAACCCAAAGATCCCAATCATGTTCCAGGGCAGTTTCAAAGGCGAGCCATTCTGGTCAGGCAACTTCGCCGCAAGCACCAACATCATCTTCGACGTGCACAACTATTACTTCGGCCGCCCCAGTGATTCAGACAACGTGACCACGAGCATTTGCGCAGATGCAAAAAGGCTAGCTGGCGATGGAAAGTTTCCCGTGTTCGTGGGCGAATGGGCGATCCAGACCTTGTCGAACAACAAATTTGCGAATCGCTTCAAGAACTTGAACACCGGGCTCTACGCATACAACAAGTACACGCAAGGGAATGCGTACTGGACAGCAAAGTACTTTGGCAATGTTTCAGTTGCGGGTCAAGGGGTGCAGGCAGACTATTGGAATTATCTCAACTTTATCGACATGGGCATCATTGATCCTGCCGCGGGTCGGAGGAACTGTGCATGATTGCGATTCTACTTGCAACTACACCTGTATTCAGATAATGCGCGTTGCTACTTCATGTCATATCGATGTGGAACCCGACGCTGATGTTCTTCTTCTCTACACTTTAGGGTTAGGATTACCCCTCGAGAGCGAGGTCCTTTGATGGGTAGTCGCCCGGCCACTCGTCGGGCCCGACCAAAAACTGGGCAGAGATCTTACCCTGCCACTCTGCGAAATCTTTAAGCTTCTCCTGTGTGGACAGATCTGCGCCCCGCCCTTCCGACGCAACGCCAAAGAAAAAAATTCATGAACCCAGAGCCACCAAGGAGCAGACAAGACAGCAGGCGCGCACCATTCTCTCCAGTAATGTGGTAGTAGTGCGGGTTGTCACGGGGTCCCCACAGCCAGTCTCCGGGGCGGCCGACTATCTTGGTTATGCCCTTAGGCTCTGAGACATAGAGAGTGAATTCGCCCTCGAGGATGTAGAAACCTTCCTCTTCGAGCGTGTGTACGTGCGGAAAGACAATGTCGGGCTTGTGCCAGGTGACCTCGAGGAGCTCGAAGAGGCCTCCGGTCTGGTGGCCCTAAGAGTGAAAGACAAGATCGACACCGGTCATGACACCGCGGTTGACGTTCAGCTTGAACCTGTTGCTGGGATCAGACTTGAAGGGCCGATTGACCTTGCGGTCACTTTCATCGGGCATCAGCAGCCGGGCGTTGGGCGTCTGTGGACCGTTGGACGCAGCAGGCCGTATCGACTTGGGAACATCTTTCTTGTCTTCGTAGAGGCCTACGCCGTACTCGCCAAACGCCCTATTCCTCAAAGCAGTCTGTTCTTCAGGCGACCTAAGTTCTAGCTAACTTTATAAGGTTGTAGGATATAGACCCTTTATCCCGTTAAAACTAGTCTGTGCGTAAGAAAATTAACTAGTTATCCTAACTATATATCCTAGGTTAATATTAATATCTTTTATCTATAGGGTATTAAGTTAGATAGTAAAGATATTAAGTTAGATAATATCTTTAGGATAAAACTTTAGTTTAGCCCTAATATAGGTATAAAATAATATACTTATATTAAGCCCCCCTAGGCCTTAGGGATAAGGCCTATAGTATTATCTTATATTATATTACTAAGAAATTTTAAAACTAAGCCTAAACTATCTTAGTATATTTAGAAGTCTCTTTTTACCTATAATACCTCTCTATCTATCCCCTATATTACGCTTAGCTATACTACCTTAATATCCTTACTATTATAATTACTACTAATACTACTTAGAGATTAAGTAGAAGCTCTATTATATTATAGTAATTATATTTTAAGAGTGTAAGTACTACTACTATTATAATTATAGTTATAGTTATAGTTATAGTTATAATTATAATTCCTTTTAAGTAGCTATAAAGCCTATATATTAGTAGTACTATCGCCTAAACTCCTCTATAGCTACTACGTACCTAATAGGTCCTATCGCGCTATATCCTAAGCCTCCTACGTTATTATTATTATTATTATTATTATTAAATTAATTATCTACTACCTTATTAATACTTACCCTATATATATAATTATTAGCTATACTTACTTAATATAATTATAAGATAGGGATAAGCTAGCTAAGGACCTACTATAGCTATTTATTATAGTCCTTACTTATAACTATTTTAATATACGCCTCTTACTCTATTATAAGTATACCCCTAGCTACTATTATATTACTTAGCTTCTTAATATAAATATTCTACTCTATAGAAATAAATAACCTTACTTCTATATTTATCTTAGTACTAGTAAGTAAAGTAATACTACCTAAGTAGATAAGAGTTATAGTAAATAAGCTATTTATATAAAAGAGAATTTTATATTAGTCTTTAGTAGTAGTATTTAATAAGTTAAGAGAGGAGAAGTAAGTATTTAAGAAGGGGCTTAAGATACTATAAGATTTAAGATTATTATAGTTTAGGCTAATTTAATCCTTAGTACTAGTACTTTATATTTATATTTATATTAGTATTAAGTACTATTTATAACTCTAGGAATAGCTACTTAACACGTTTAATATAATTATTAATTATAAGGCGTATAGTATTAAAGAAGGTATTTCTTTTTAGTAGTAAGCTTTAGGATAGAGTATTAAAGTAAAAGTTAAGAAATAGAAATTTAAAGAGCTATTAGTAACTTATATATTTTTATAGCCTTAAGTACTATAGTTATAAGCTTAGAAGTAAGCTATAAACTATAGTTATTAACTAAAAAACTCCTTTTCTACTTTAACTTTTCTTTTACTTTAACTCTTCTTTTACTTTAATTCTTTTTCTTCTTAATATTACTATAACTTCTTAGAACTACTTAAAGTTTAAATCTTTAGTATTTACTTATTTATTATTAAACTATATATAGCTATATATAATAAAAATAAGTATTTAAGAACTATACCTTTACTATAATTTATTATAGTATCTTTTAATAGTATTATACTTATATCTTTTACTAGTACTTTTAGTATTTAAATAAGTTATACTTTAACTTACTATACTCTAAGATATAAGAATATAGTATTAATATATATAATATATATAATATAGATAAGAAGGGCTTCTTTCTTAGTATAGTAAACTATACTAAAAAGATCTGCTCTAAAGTAGTTTAGGAGGTAAAAGAGTATACTATAGTATTAAAGGATAGTTATAAAGAATAGGTAATACTATTAGCTTATATATATACTTTTAGTAATATATTACTACCTACTCTTATCTACTAAGGTACCTTTAGGATTTAATTAAGCTAAGTTAATAATCTTTTAGCTAAATAATACTAGATTTTTATCTCCTACTTAGTAATAGGATAGTTAAATAATACTTTAAGACTTACTTAGCTTTAGTAGGTATTTAAGTACTATACTACTACTAAAGCTTACTAGTAATAGTATCTTCTACTTCTTAATAGCTATAGTAGCTACCTTATACCTAAGTTTTTAGAGTATTATAAAGCTAAATATATTATAGTTATAGTATATCCTCTATATTTAACTTATAGCTTATAGCTATTAGATATTATACTCTTCTTACTACTTTTAAAGTACTATACTAAGTAGTTTACCTAGTACCTCTAGTAAACCTAAGGCCTCTTAAGGATTACTAAATATAACTTCTTTAGTAATTTTTAGCTAGTATAGAGCTCTATAATAACTTATAATCTTATTTTAAAAAGTTTCTAAGCTATAAGTTTATAGCTAATAAAGGTAGACTTAGCATTTTAATACTTTAATAACTACTTATAATAATAAGATAATAATTTAGGAATTAGAGAGTAAAGTAATATTAATACTTAGCCCTAGCTATAAAAGATTTTTAATACTATAGTAGTAAATAAAGCTAAAGTTAAACTAAAATAGCTATAATAGAGCCTATACTTACTATAAATTAATAATAAACTTTTATAACTCTAAAATATAAAGCTTTATACTAAGATTAACCTTATTATAAAGTAATTAACTAAGTCTATAATACTAACTATATAAGAGGGTAATAACTAGTATAGTAATACTATATTCTATAGTTTATAAAAGCTTACTAATAAGTATATATATAAAGTTACTAAACTAAATAAACTTATATAACTATAACTTTAAAAAACTTATAATAAAGAGATTAAAGTAGTAGTAATAGCTTATAAGAAGTAGGTTTAAGAAGCTTTAAAAGTAGCTTAATAATAAGCTAAAATTAAGTATAATTATAAGTATTAATAATATACTAAAGAACTAGCTATATAATAGGCACTTATAAAGTAGTAATAATAAGCTATAACTACTTAAAAATATTATAATATAGTAAATTAGTATAAGTAAAAAGGTTTATATAAAGTAGTAAAAAATATAATAGAGTATTTTTATATTACTACTATATTAAGTTAACTTAATACTAGTCTACTAGTATTATCCCCTCTACTTAAAAATAGCGTATAAGGCTACTAAATTAAGATACTAGCGTAATATAAGTAGTATAAACGCTATAGTAATATCTATATAATAATACTCTTAAAAATCTTATAATAATAGATATCTAGTGTAGTTTAATAACCTTATATTTGCAGTTATCTAATATTAGTAGGGTGGCTTAACCCGCGAAGTGGCTTGACCCGCGCATAGGCACTGTAACATCGTATCCTTTGTTAAGGAGAGGTCTTTGCTTGTTACTTGTTACGTTTTACCTACCGTAGTAAGCACCGTAGAAAGCACCGTAGAAAGCACCGTAGTAAGCACCGTAGTTACCACTGTAGTAAGCACTAAGTATAACGTGTTCCTAGGTATCCTGTGAGATTGTGGCGCCTTAGTGTCCGCGTACGAGCGTTCTATGATCAACACTATACTCTGCTGCAATTTGAGTATGTATAAGCTTTCCTCTAGGCTTTAGCGATTCTATAGCTGTAAATACAGTCTTCGTTAAGCTTATATTGATAGAGTTGTTGCGTGTTAGAGTTCTGGTGTTGCATTAGGAAAGCGGGCATTGAGCTGGGTAGCACGGTAACGTATATCCCTGCGTAGCGGGACACGCTGTGTGCTGGGACCGGCTAATTAATTTGCAGATTTTGGGTAGAAGTCCGTGATTAAAGCGAGCTGATTGGCTAGTCCACGCATATAGGGATGTAAGTTATTGCTGTTCCGCTATCTTGCAGAGCGTCGCGCTGATTTTAGTTAGGCCGGTAGATGAGAGGTGAAATACGATAACTAATATCGATAACTAATATATCGCTAAAGCTTGACTAGCTTACATTTCGAGTTGCTGCTAGTAACACTGCGGGAACCTATTCTATATAAATCTTCCTCTCGAGGGCAAATCTAACTTACTCCTATCAGTTCGCTTGTAATCAATTTAGTATGAAAGCTATAATTGTTACTACTATTTTTTTTACGACAGTCTTTAGTTAGTGTCGTCTAGTAGAATGGTGTAAATCTAAAAAGTGTACAATAGAAGAAGTGAGTATTCTGAAACCTCTTTAACCTTCTTACATTTGAATACGTGCGCTTATAGGCACGGCAGTTATCAAGATCCTGTGACTTCGGCTTTACTAACGACTCCTACGCCTGTAATCCAGTTTGTTTTTACTACTAATTACTTTCCGTAATATACTAAAGAAGTAAAAGGGACAGATATGCTAGATTGGAACCTGCTTAGGATGCAATGCTGTAGGCCGATGCTAAGTAAGCTATACTCTAAAAAATTAAGTATATACTAACAAATAAACTAGTCTTGCACTTGATAATGCGTAAGTACAGTATATAAGTTATCTAAACGTTACTAAAAGATATTAGTGCACTAGAAGCTAGTGTAGTATTCGAGTATTATTATATGCTTTTTTAAAAGCTAAGTTATAGGTGTACTTAAGGGCGCTACGAATTCCTCTATAGTACTTAAAGAGCTATTAGTAATAATGTTAATAGGATTTACTACCTACTTCTATTTAAATAATAAACGTATAAGTAAAGGACGTAAGTATAATACTATTAAAAGATACTATAATAAATTATAGTAAAGGTATATTTCCTAAACACCTAGTTTTACTATATATAGCTATATATATTTAATAATAGATAGGTTAAAGCTAAAGCCCTAAACTTTAGGAGGTTCTAGAAAGTTATAGTAATATTAGGGAGAAGAGGAGTTTAGGGAGAAGAGGAGTTTTTAAACTATAGTTTATAGCTTATATCTAGGCTCATAACTATAGTACTTAAGAATAAAGAAATATTTAAGTAACTACTTAAATTTTCTTCTCTTAACTCCTATACCTTAATATATCTAGTATATCTAGTATATCTAGAATATCTAGTAACTCTAGTAACTCTAGTATCTCTAATATAAAGGTTATTATATATAATATTATTATAAGTATAAAGCGCCTAGTTTTAGAGGGCCTAGTAACCCTCCTGTTAACTATAGCAGCTACTATTAAGAAATATAGTAAGTATAAAGTTATTATTAAGATTTACCCCCTTAAAAGTAACCTAAACTATAAGTTCTAGACTTATAATTTTTTATTTTCTATAAGTAGGGGGGTATTATTAAAATAAAACTAGTACGTAATATAAAGGTACTAGAACTAAAGAATTATTTTCTAGTTTTAGTTTTCTAATATAAAGGTACTAGAACTAGTACGTAATACAAAGGTACTAGAACTAGAGAATTATTTTCTAGTTCTAGTTTTCTAATACAAAGGTACTAGAACTAGAGAATTAAGGTTAGGGTTTAACCCTAATTAGGGTTAAGAAATTACTATATACTAGAACTAGAGAATATAGAACTAGAACTAGAGAATATAGAACTAGAACTAGAGAATATAGAACTAGAACTAGAGAATTATAAGCTAGAATAAGAGAATTATAAACTATAACTAAAGAATTATTAAAATCCTTAGAAGTTTATAGAATTTAAAATACTATTTCTATAATTATACTAGTATAGTAACCCCCTTTCTATTATAACTTAAGTATTTTATTCCTTAACTAATTATAATATTAATAATTAGTAGTATTAATAAGATTTAAAACTATTTAATTATTTTAAAAACTAACTCTAGCTAATAATCCTATTAGTATAATATATATACTACTCTACGTCCTCTTCTTTATTAAGATTTCTAAAGATTTATATTAGTATTTATATATATTTATATTCTCTTTAACTTACGTATTCTCTTCTAACTCTCTATTAATAAAGTTATAATATTCTACTTCTAACGCTATAGTAGAAAGGAATTCTCTTTTTTCTATAATACTATTATCTACTATAGATACGTAGTAGAAAGTCTTAGTACTTTTATAATAAATAATTATAAAATAACTCTTTATTTTAAAAGTCTTAGCTCTAGATAGTAGGTATATAGTTAAGCTATCTAGCTTAGTAATATCTACTAAGAAGCCTAGATAGCCTATAACTTTATTACTAGGCTTATATCTTATATTATAAGCTTTCCTTCCTACTATAAACGTAGAAATAAGATTATTATCTTTAAAAGTAGATTTTATAAACGTATTTACGTCTTTTAACTCTTTTTTATAAGAAAATAACTTAGTATTTCTCTTATTAAGAGAAGAAAGGTTATTACTATTTTTAGAAAACATTTTCTCTATATATATATTAGTATAACGTATATAGAAATAGAAGAAGAATAATATACTTAAAGAAGATTTTATTATTTATAATATAAGATATTAGAATATATCCTTATTAGAATAGAGAGGAGAGTATAAGAAAGTAAAGATATAGAGTTAGATATATCTTCTATTTATACTTAGAATATCTATACTTTATAATTATTTACTAAGCTTAAAAGAGGATTATTTTTAATAATAAATACTAGTATTACTATATCTTTAATCTAGACTCTTCTATTACCTCCTTTTTTTAATTAAAAACCTAATTAGTATTATATTACTATAAAGAATATATAATATAAGTAATAAAATAGTAATATTACTAATAAAGAACTCTTTTAAGAAATAAAGTAACTATTTCTAAGAATTAAATAAAATACTAAACTTCTATAGGATTTTTCTTTATTTTATAATTAGTAAGCTTTAGAGTCTAGACTCTTCTATTAGGAATAAAGAATAGATTTCTTATATTTATTAATTTAAAAGTAAAAGTAAGATTAGTAAGTAGCTTTAGAGAAGGAGTATATAAGTAGTAGGAATTCTTCTTTTTTACTTTATACCTTTACCTCCTATTTACTAGCTTTACTATACGAATTAAGACTCTATATCTATTACTCTTAAGACTTTATACTTACTTTATACTCTATATTCCTATATATAAGTTTATAATATAAAGATTTATATTCTAAAGCCTATTATATTAATAAAACCTTATAAAAAAAGTATTTTCCTTTTATTATTTAAGTACGTAATATAGACTCTATATTTTCTATATTCTAGACTAACTTTATAACTATAGAAAATCTAAAACTATACTTTAAGTTTTTATATTTTTAGTTCTAAGAATACTATACTATTCTTCTTAGTATTAAAATTTAAGAATAAAGAAGAGAAAAAAAAAGATTAAAAAACTTATAGTTAAAAACCTAGTACGTATAAAATTTAGTATTTATCTTTATTATATTCTTTACTAATTTATATTTTAGAAAATATTTTATTATATTTAAATATGTCTTTAGAACGCGAAGTACTAGGATTTAACCTAGTTTATTATTTAAAATATAAACTTATACTCTGTAACTCTAAAGAGTGTAGGTATATATTAAATAGTAATAAAGAGAATACTTTAGATAATATTAAAAAGCATCTTACTACGAAGTATAGCCTTAATAAATATAAGTTAACTTATATCTTAAGTAAATTAAAAGAGTATTCTTTTAATAACTTCGAAGATATAGTTATAGAAAATTATACTAGTTATTTCTTAGATCTAGAAGAGAAAGAAGCTTATTTATGCGTAGTTAATAATTGTAATTATTTAACTACTAGTTTTAAAAAGTTTAAACAGTATATTACGAGCTTAAAGCATAATATAATTATTAGAGCTAGAGATAAAGATATTTCTAAATACTATAGAATAGTAAAAGTACAAAGCTTACATTCTAATACTAAGTTAATAAAATACTTTATTACTTCGAACTCTTATAAAAGTATTTTAGATATAGATAATCCTAGTAATACTATAGAGAATAGTAATTCTAATACTAAAGATAGCTTTCTATTATATAAAGAAGCTTTAGTTTAAGATAAAGATATTTTTACTTTAGATTATAGTAATTTAAGTACGAAAGAAATCCCTTCTTTATTAAGAAAGTTAGATTTTACTAAGTATTATAATAATAAAGAACTTAATAAGTATTTTAATCTTCTAATAATACCTATTAAGAAGTATAATACTTTACTAGAACGTCTTTATTATATTATATTCTCTACTATCTCTAGTTATAGCTTAATAAGCTTAGAAGATAATATAAATATCTATAGTAAAAGAATACTACAACAGCTTAGAACTGAGCGATTAATTACTATAGATAATAAGAATTTATTTCCTTTTAAAGCTCTAGAGCCTAGTAGTAAGAGAATATACTATAGTACGTTAAGTTTATATTTTATTTATATAATAAGGCTTTATAAATTAAAGTTAGAAAACTCTATAGCTAAAGACGAGCAGCCCTATCTATCTACTAAAGTAGAAAGTTATATTTCTACTTTATTAGAAGATATTAAACTAAGTATAACTAAAGAAGATAAGTATAATAAATTATTAGAAGAAGAGTATTTAAAAGAAGGTAGTAATAATACTACCTTAATAGAAGATATTAAAAATAAGTTAATAAGTATTATAGGTAAAAGAAATAAAGTAATTACTTTATTTATAGTTAATACTATAAAAGAACTATTAGAAGAGCGTTTAGGACAAGCTAGCTTTTCGAATTATAGTATTTTTAATAGTAGTTTAATTACTTTCCTAGCGTTAAGAGCTATTAAAACTCTGAATAAACTAGCTAAAGAAGCTAGTAGTATAGCGCAGGATTGTTCGTATTTAATATATACTATACGATTAGTATTTTTAGAAATTATTAAAAAGATTTATAAAGAAGATTTAGAAAATTATAATAATAAAAGAATTACGACTCTCCCTATCGTAGAGGATATATTTAATAATTATTATAGAAAATATATTAGCTATACTAGTAATAATAGCTTCGAAGAGCTAACTAGAATAAGATTATACTGTCTTAATATAGCTAAAAACACAGTTAGTAAAACTAGAATTTTCGAATTCGATATTAATACTATTATAGTAGATAGTAAAGAAGTTAAGATAGATAATATAAAGATATTATATAAAACTATAGAAGATAAACTAGAAGAAATACTATTTAAAGATTTATTATATCTAAATTATAAAGATTTAGATATAGATATTAATAGTATAAAAGATAATTATAATAATAATAAAGAAGATTTTTATTTCCTAAAAGAAAATACTAATACTATAAACTTAAACCTTGAGAAGAAAAGTAATAGTTTATTAGAAAGTATATTTAAAGAAAACTCTATCTTAAATTCTATATTTATTAAAGAGAATAAAACTAAAGATAAAGATTATATATATAATAGAGAAAATATAAGAAATAACTTAGCTACTAGGCTAGAGTTTATAAAACTACTTAGTGTAGCTTTATATTTACTAGCTGCGTGCCCTATTAGGGGTACAGAAATAGAGAATTTAAAATATATTAATAGTAGTAAGTTAGGGGAGAGAAATCTCTTTATAGATAATTATACTAAGTTAATAAGAGTAGAAACTACGTATAGTAAAAGTAATAATATTACGAATAAAGATAATAATATAGTAAGGTATTTTAGTCCTAAGCTTTCTAATATTATTAAAGTATATCTTAGCTTTTATATACCTATTTATAAGTTTTTATATTTTATAGAATATAATAAAGTAAATACTAGCCCTTATATTCTAGAAGATAAAGAAATACCTATAAGTAGTAGTACTATTAGTAATAAACTAGGTATACTAACCGAAACGTATTTATTTACTAGAATAACAATTAGTAGTTATAGACAATTAATTAAATATATACTTAATTCTAGATTAAATATAGATATAGAGATAAGTATAGAAGAAGAAGAAGAAGATAATATAAAAGATTTATTATTTAATCACTCTACTAAAGTAGCTAATTTAAACTACGGCCGAGATTATAATATATTTAGAACTAAGAATTCGAGTTTAGAACAAAAATCTAAAGATTTAACTACGAAGGTATTTAAATATTTTAATTTATTAGAGAGAGATATAAGCTTATCTACTATCTTTATAAGGAATAATAATATAAATAATAATACTTTAGAAGAAATAAGCTCTTCTAGCTCTAGTAGTTTAAGTAATAAAAGTAATATAAATACTACTACTTCTTATAATAATATATTAGAGAAAATTAACTCTAGAAGTTCTAGTATAGAGGGTAATAGTACTACTATAGATAATAATATTACTTTAGAGAATATAAGTATAAGTAGCTCTAGTATAAAAAGTAATATAGATATAAATACTTTTAATACTATTTCTTTAGATAAAATAAACTCTAGAAGTACTAGTATAGAAAGTAATAATAATAGCTTAGAGAATAATATTACTTTAGAAGATATAACCTCTAGAAGTACTAGTAGTAAGAGTAATATAAGTATTATTAAAAGTAAACCTCTAGGTATTTTAAAAAAGATAAATAGAAGTAGTACTAATAAAAAAGAGTATAGTACTTCTAGTAGCTCTAGTAGCTCTAGTAGTAGTAGTAGTAAAAGAAAAAAAATAAATACTATATTAAAAAGACCTAGAACTAGTAATTCTAGTTCTATACTAAATAGTATTAAGAATAAAAAAAGTAAACTTAAGTCTAGTAGTTTATTATCTAGCTCTTCTACTAGTAATAATAGTTTTATAGATATAGATACTATAGATATTTCTAGTCCTAATAAACTAGCTACTAAAATAGATACGTTAGACTTAACTACTATTAATTCTAGTTTAGAAAGTATAGTTAAGAATACTAATAGTATTTCTAAGGATAAAAACTATAAAAGTAGTATTTATAAAAGTCCTAAAGTTATTATACCTAGTAAGAAAAAAGATAATAATATTATTACTATTTCTAGCTCTAGTTCTAGTTCTAGTACTAGTATTAATACTACTACTAGTAATAAAGAAGATAATACTAAGAATAATAATATCTCTAATTTTATTACTTATAGAATAAAGAATAGAAACTCTAAAGTAAGAGTAAATAAAAATATAGTTAATAATAATAAATATTCTAGTAGCTCTTCTAGTTCTAGTTCTATAAGTAATAGTAGTATTAAGTTAAACTCTAGTAAAGATAAAAGTAAAAAAAACTTTTTAAAAGTTAATAATATTATTAAACCTAGTTCTACGTTTAAGAATAATAAAAGTAGTAAAGGAAAAGAAAAAGCTATAGATTTAGAGTATAATAGCTCCTCTAGTAATAATATATTACTAGAAGATAGTAGTAAAATAAATAAAGACCTAATTAATAAGCTAAAAGAGAAAGTAAATCTAGGTTTAGATATAGAATTCGAGTTTAATACTTTATTAACAGAAGTAGAACAAAATCTATTACTAAAAGAAATAAGTATAATTAGTAGTAATAATAATTCTCTATTAAATAATAAAGTAGGAGAGTCTTCTACTAGTAATATTAGTAAAATTAAAGATAAATCTTTAATAACTAAAGAAAAACCTCTATATTCTAGCTTTACGCATAAAAGAGAAGCTAGTAAAATACTAGAAAATACTACTAAACTAAGTAAAATATCTATAAACCCTACTAAAGATATTAGTTTAGTTACTTCTATTATTAATACCTCTAAGAATCTTAATAGAATTAATAAAGATAATATATTAAGAGCTTTACCTATAGAAGATAGAAAGAAACTAGTAAAACAACGTATTATAAATAAGAAAATAGAAAGAGAATTATTATCTAAACCTAAGAAAAGCTTAGAAGAATACGTAGAAGAATTATATAAAATAATTAATAAAGATATTAAAAGTTTTAAATCTTTAAAACAAAAAGAAGCTATTAATTCTATTATAGAATTAGTACCTAACTATATAAGGTTATAGGATATAGGGTCTATATCCTTAAAGAACTGGTCTGTGCGTAAGAAAATTAGCTAGATATCCTAGCTGTATATCCTCTATTTAGTCCTAGTGTCTTTTAGAGTAAGGATATTCAGTCTGATAGCGAGGATATTTAGTCTGACAGCGAGGATATTTAGTCTGACAGCGAGGATATTCAGTCTGACAGCGAGGATACTTAGTCTGACAGCGGGGATATTTAGTCTAATAGCGAGGATATTTAGTCTGACAGCGAGGATACTTAGTCCGATAGCGAGGATATTTAGTCTGACAGCGAGGATATTTAGTCTGATAGCGAGGATATTCAGTCTGATAGCGAGGATATTTAGTCTGACAGCGAGAATACTTAGTCTGACAGCGAGGATATTTAGTCTAACAGTGAGGATACTTAGCCTGACAGCGAGGATATTTAGTCTAACAGTGAGGATACTTAGTCTAACAGCGAGGATACTTAATCTAATAGTGAGGATACTTAGTCTGACAGCGAGGATACTTAATCCGACAGCGAGGATACTTAGTCTAACAGCGAGGATACTTAGTCTAACAGTGAGGATACTTAGTCGGGCAGTAAGCTTATAAGATTATTTTAGTCCTAAAGCGAGGTTAAAATAACGTACTAGTGTAAAGGAGTAAAGATTATATACTATAGGTAGGGGTAAATAGAAAACCTTTCTAAGTACCCCTATTAGTAAGTAACTAAACATTTTCACGCCCTCGTAATTTTCTTATTAAATATAAGCCCGTAAAGCATGTAACAGTTTTCTGCTAACCCCTTTAACTGCTAATACACCTAAGTATCTAGTATAGTAGAATCTTCCTCCCTAAAATTACTTTCGCTTACAACCTCTCTATTGTTATCTTCTTCCCTAGAGACACTCTCGCCTATAATCTCCCCTCTTTCTGTCTGCATATCATCAAGCTAATAGAGAGCAGCTAGCGGATAGCAGGTTTCAATCTCCTTATTAGTTATTCCCTCTAAGGCTAACGGCGCTAGCGGCGCGTGATCTAATATACAAGTAACGTAAAATAGCTTAATTACCCTAGCCGCTTTGAAAACGTTCGCGTTGCACGATACTAGCATCTCCACCTATTACGTAAAACGTGTAACCGTTAAGCCTAACTCTACGTACGCGTTCCTAATCAACTTTCGTGGTAGAAGTGCGAACACCCTAATACTAAACTTAGCTTTTATAATTCCCTATCTTTTCCTAGCGTCTAGTTACTTGCCAAACTCTTTCTAGTCTGCTAGGCTATCCTCTTTTGTAGCTAGAGACCTATCTGCGCGTTAGAAGGATCGGCTAAAGAGGAACTCCTTTGCTACTATTACATATCCACGACCACGCCCTCTAGTAAACACTCGTCTTTACCAGACGAGACTTTCTAATCGTTTATACTTAGTAGTTAGAGCAGCCATAATCCACCTATATCGCATCTCTAAGGTAATGCCTAGAGCCTAACTCGTCTTCGCTGTTGCGACTAGGTTCTTAAACTAACTTGTATCGTTCGCTGTAAGCCTAGATTCGTGTAGTATTGCTAATACTGCTTGCGAAAGCACTAGACGCCTATCTAACGATGTAGTAACATGGTTGTTGTGTTTAGCTAATCTGAAAAGGTCTAACTCGTCGTACTATAGTAGCTTTAGTATATCGTCTCTAAATAACCGCTTGCCCTAGGAGTGCTGAGAGCGCCAAAATCGAAGAAGCGTTTTCTAATCTCGAATACACTCTGCTGTACTTATCGCAGCTGCCTTCGATATTATATTTCCTACTACCTGAATGCCTGCGCTAGGTAGGTGTTAAGTAAACTTCCTATATCGCTGCTCTTTAGGAGCTATAGTAACGTCGTTAGTAGCTGCCCTAATAAGGTCCTGCGTACTCGCTACTGTTCGCACTATAGCCTCCTTAAGTTATTCTTTTAGCTTCCGATTAACCTATTTCGTTCTGCTCTCACCGCTATTTCGCTTTCTCTTAACCCCTAGCGTCTACTCTTCCCCCTCATTTTACTCTTCTTCTAAATCTAGAATCTTATCTACCAGTGTATCGTATACTTAATTCACAAATTACAGGATTGTCTTCTTATTCACTCGACAACATATCTAGCGCAACGCTACATCAGGCGATAATACGATAAACACCTCGCTACCCTAAGTGTTAACGTCAAACGATGCATACAACGGTGCTTCTCCCTGCCTTACCTAGCTTGCCTCTCTTACTATTATAACAGCGTCCTCATCACCCTGCATTGCTATTAGTGTTAGTCGGAGTGAAGTTATCGTCATATTGTATTAATGTGGATAATGAGTAAGCTTATTAAGCGGGAATTAGGTAGATCGCTCGGAACAGGTTTATCCGCGCCAGTCCGAGGGTTCCGGTTTCAGCTATAATCTTAGGCTGAAATCCCCGCACCTTTATTCCACTCATTACTAACTATCCATCACCCCTGATTATTACTACATACGCTCCTTTCATGTCTCTTCCTAACTATATCGTGGCCGATCATGCTAATAAGATTATAACGTGCGCGCTGCACTCGTATGCCATCCTTCTAAGTAAAGTGCTCTCGCATTTTAACGAAGAGCATTAGGAAGAGACCACCCTAGGGGAGCGCCGCTGTATTCAAGAGGCCGTCGATACTCTTGTTTCCAGCGGTGACTATTACACAAAGTATACAGACTTTGTTGTACCCAATACACCCGTAGAGGCCTTTATTAGCCTCAAACTACACAAAGGATCTCACTAGTGCCGTCTTTGCACTAAGATTATCACTGGTACATCTACCCGCCACAACATGCACAGCCATCTCCGCGAACATAGATTGAATAGTCCCCAGAATACTAGTTCTCATGGGAGAGAGGAGTGGTACAACACACGAGTGCGGATTGTTACATCGCAACAACTATTTAAGTCTGTTCCACCAGAGCATCGATCCTTGGGGTTAACACGAAAGTTTCCAGTCTACCCCCATAGAGAGTCACCCTACCGAGCTGTCAATAACAAAGAACCGAACCTCGAGCACGGTGCCCCGCAATCTCCAACGCCAGTGTCTGCACTTAGCGACAGAACACCCGAACAAAGTGATGAGGAGACTCACATAGCTGAGGACAGCGAAGAAGACAACGCTGTATTGCGCGAACAATTGGGTCTAGCATTGCGCTGGGCAGAGGAAGCGCGAGTAGAACAATTCGCCTCTTTCCCAGGGGCTCCCTCTATCCAGACCAACCCTTAGATCGCCACCTGTGGGATTGTGGGCACGTTTGAGGACTTCCAGACATGGGTAGAGGCTCTAGCCTACGTCTCAGTTCCCTCCTCTGATGCAGAACCAAAGCTGTTCTTCCTCTACACCACTGTTAAGGGCATGGTGCGCACCTGGCAGAATGTTAGTCTGCAGACTTCTCGCTACGCCCGTATCCGTGTAATGCAAGAGACATGCACCGACATACCCACCTTTCCTTTCAAACCCTACCAGTCTTATAACCTACACCACGCGCTGTCACTACAGAAGATCTTTATATACTATAGAGGTAAACAGTACTACTAGTATAGGGTTAGAGGTAGGATAGTAGCTATAGGGGTCTACCCCTAGGGGTAAGATAGTATCTATAGAGTACTACCCTTAGGGGCGAGATAGTAGGCGTAGAGTGCTGCCCCCAGGGGCGAGATAGTAGGCGCGGGTTGCTGCAAGTTACTGCAAGTTGCTACCCCCGGGGGCGAGATAGTAGGCGTAGAGTGCTGCCCCCAGGGGCAAGATAGTAGCCGTAGAGTGCTGCCCCCGGGGGCGAGATAGTAGCCGTAGAGTGCTGCCCCCAGGGGCGAGATAGTAGCCGTAGAGTGCTGCCCCCAGGGGCGAGATAGTAGCCGTAGAGTGCTGCCCCCGGGGGCGAGATAGTAGCCGTAGAGTGCTGCCCCCGGGGGCGAGATAGTAGCCGTAGAGTGCTGCCCCCAGGGGCGAGATAGTAGCCGTAGAGTGCTACCCCCAGGGGCGAGATAGTAGCCGTAGAGTGCTGCCCCCGGGGGCGAGATAGTAGCCGTAGAGTGCTACCCCCAGGGGCGAGATAGTAGCCGTAGAGTGCTGCCCCCAGGGGCGAGATAGTAGCCGTAGAGTGCTGCCCCCGGGGGCGAGATAGTAGCCGTAGAGTGCTGCCCCTGGGGGCGAGATAGTAGCCGTAGAGTGCTGCCCCTAGGGGCGAGATAGTAGCCGTAGAGTGCTGCCCCCGGGGGCGAGATAGTAGCCGTAGAGTGCTGCCCCCGGGGGCGAGATAGTAGGCGTAGAGTGCTGCCCCTAGGGGCGAGATAGTAGGCGCGGGTTGCGGCAAGTTGCTGTAAGTTACTACCCCCGGGGGCGAGATAGTAGCCGTAGAGTGCTGCCCCTAGGGGCGAGATAGTAGGCGTAGAGTGCTGCCCCCAGGGGCGAGATAGTAGGCGCGGGTTGCGGCAAGTTGCTGTAAGTTGCTGCCCCTAGGGGCGAGATAGTAGGCGTACACGTAGCGCTAATGTTACTGTCGTTATGCTTGGTGAAATGCTGTGTCTGTAGATCTAATGAGTGAAATTGCACCTCCGCCTGTCTACTCTTCGTAGATGGTGCGTATAGTAGTATCTAGATAGTAGATGTAGAGTGCTGTAAGTTGCTGCCCCTAGGGGCGAGATAGTAGGCGTAGAGTGCTGCCCCTGGGGCGAGATAGTAGGTATAGAGTGCTGCCCCCGGGGGCGAGATAGTAGCCGTAGAGTGCTACCCCTGGGGGCGAGATAGTAGCCGTAGAGTGCTGCCCCTAGGGGCGAGATAGTAGCCGTGGAGTGCTGCCCCCAGGGGCGAGATAGTAGCCGTAGAGTGCTGCCCCCAGGGGCGAGATAGTAGCTGTAGAGTGCTGCCCCTAGGGGCGAGATAGTAGGCGCGGGTTGCGGCAAGTTGCTGCCCCTGGGGGCGAGATAGTAGGCGTAGAGTGCTGCCCCTAGGGGCGAGATAGTAGGCGCGGGTTACTGCAAGTTACTGCAAGTTGCTGCCCCTGGGGGCGAGATAGTAGGCGTAGAGTGCTGCCCCTAGGGGCGAGATAGTAGCCGTAGAGTGCTGCCCCTGGGGGCGAGATAGTAGCCGTGGAGTGCTGCCCCTAGGGGCGAGATAGTAGCCGTAGAGTGCTGCCCCCAGGGGCGAGATAGTAGGCGCGGGTTGCGGCAAGTTGCTGCCCCTAGGGGCGAGATAGTAGGCGTAGAGTGCTGCCCCTAGGGGCGAGATAGTAGCCGTAGAGTGCTGCCCCTAGGGGCGAGATAGTAGGCGCGGGTTGCGGTAAGTTGCTGCCCCTGGGGGCGAGATAGTAGGCGTAGAGTGCTGCCCCTAGGGGCGAGATAGTAGGCGCGGGTTGCTGTAAGTTACTATAAGTTGCTGCCCCCGGGGGCGAGATAGTAGGCGTAGAGTGCTGCCCCCAGGGGCAAGATAGTAGCCGTAGAGTGCTGCCCCCGGGGGCGAGATAGTAGCCGTAGAGTGCTGCCCCCAGGGGCGAGATAGTAGGCGCGGGTTGCTGCAAGTTGCTGCAAGTTACTGCCCCCAGGGGCGAGATAGTAGCCGTAGAGTGCTGCCCCTAGGGGCGAGATAGTAGCCGTAGAGTGCTGCCCCCAGGGGCGAGATAGTAGCTGTAGAGTGCTGCCCCCAGGGGCGAGATAGTAGCTGTAGAGTGCTGCCCCCGGGGGCGAGATAGTAGCCGTAGAGTGCTGCCCCCAGGGGCGAGATAGTAGGCGCGGGTTGCTGCAAGTTGCTGCAAGTTACTGCCCCCAGGGGCGAGATAGTAGCCGTAGAGTGCTGCCCCTAGGGGCGAGATAGTAGCCGTAGAGTGCTGCCCCCAGGGGCGAGATAGTAGCCGTAGAGTGCTGCCCCCGGGGGCGAGATAGTAGCCGTAGAGTGCTGCCCCCGGGGGCGAGATAGTAGCCGTAGAGTGCTGCCCCCGGGGGCGAGATAGTAGCCGTAGAGTGCTGCCCCCGGGGGCGAGATAGTAGCCGTAGAGTGCTGCCCCCGGGGGCGAGATAGTAGCCGTAGAGTGCTGCCCCCAGGGGCGAGATAGTAGCCGCGGATTGCCGTAAGGTGCTGCCCTTGGGGGCGAGAGTGACTAACACTCACCGCTAGACTTACAGCGGCCTATGCAAGAATAGACGGCTTCTCGCCTACTTATACCTTGTGTAGTACCTCTCTATTGCTTTCTTACCTTCTCTTATCTCTTTTCCACTTACCTTAGTTTCTGTGTTCTTTCTAACAACGTTGCAATGAAGCGCCCTCTAGCAAACGTTTTAACCAAAAACAGCAAACGGCAGCGTACGAATGATCCAGAGATTGAAGAGACAACTCCTATCCACGAACAAGCTGCGCCATACCTACTCGCTATAGCGAAGTTTCCAATCGATGCGCTTAGCGCAGAATGGAGTTTTGGTGTCAATAGGTCTATTGACACAGCACACCAGCGCCGCCTCTGCGAGATCTTTAACGAAACTGGTATTCTTCGACGAGACCCTAGCCACCAACTGCAGATTGCCTGTTCTAAGGAACACGTAGAGCAGATGCTTCATCATCTGAAGGTGGAATTGCCAGCTCAGAGCACAGTTACTTCTGCCACGTTTGCGGATAAGGAAGGATTGGAATGGCCGTCGTTCAAGAGCTGGAAAAGCGTGACTGGAGGGACAGCGGAACTTATTACGGGTCACCATCGTGTAGAGGCATTCAAAGAGTATCTTCGCCTTCAGCAGTTAGGAGAAGAGGAGAGGTGGTGGGTGTGCCGCATCTACGATAAAGGCGGGTGCCCCTTAACGCGCGTACTGTGAACAACAGCCCCTAACCTTTTTAGACACGCTACCACCAGACACTCGTGTTAAACTTCGGGCGAATCGGGCCGATATTACGCTCCCTGACAATCATGGCCAGATATGGTCCGAGTTAACCAGCCTGTTCTGCACAAACGCCAATCTCTTTCAAGGCTCAAGCAAGTCAGTTGAGAAAGAGATGAGAGAGCATCTTCAGCTTAGTAGCCGCGTCAAGTTCCCAATACGGCGGCTAGTTACCCTGTGGAGAAATCAAAACTGGCAGCCCCTGCTTACGCGTTGGTGTTCTACCGCAATTGGGCAGGCAACGTTTAATCTCTCCACTTTTGAGTGGATGGCTAGTTGTCGGATAGATGACGTATGTGTAACCCGCCGCCGAAATACTCTGACCTGTCTTGCTAATCTACTGTCTAGCATTGGTTCGCTGCGTTTGAGAACGTACTTCGCATCTCTACATCTATTCGAAAGCAGTATGGGGTTGACGCCAGTTTAGCAGACTGGAACACGCTAGCTAGCCTGCCCCAGGCACGAAGTCCCCATGACGTACAAGACCTGTTCTACCCTGGCGAGGAGTTAGACAAGGATCCTGGCCCTTCCCATACGCGCCGGCAGGGCTTCTTCCCAACTCTAAGCAATGAGGCCTACCATGCGCTATACTCCACTGTACTTTCAAAGCCCACACACACGTACACAAACATCCTCGCTCTCTTAAAAACCCCGAAGAAAGAGGGGAAGCTTATGAGGAGTATTATGACCCACGTCAGCCAATGGGTAAACAGCGGATCCGCCAAGGTGTCTGACAGCGACAACAACAAACCCGCACTGCGGAAGTATCTAGTGCCCGTGCTGCAGAGCAGGCATGCCGGCCAGGCTGATCAAAAATCTCTTGACCTCCAACAAGAAGTACTGCAACACGTACAGCAAAATGCGGAAGCATTCACAAGCTCTATACTAGACCGCTATATTGACGAGTACCCAAGTGCAGAGATCAAGAACTACGGCGCACGCTTCCAGCATAAGGTGTGGAGAGAACTGCTGTCAATTGTGACCAGTTTCACAGGGCCAACCTTGCACAACAAGCACTTGGCGTGCCTAATTCAAAGCGATACCTACATAGCGCGAACGCCTACAATCGCACAAATCGCGTGTGATGCTATCTGTCAGGTCCCTGAAGTCGTCAACGAACCTGCGCTCCAGTCTACTAGGGCAGCAAACGACTTGCTAGAGACAATTCAGGTCGCAATCACTGAATGGATGTCTAGACACACTCTAGAAGACTCTGATAATACAAGTCAAGAGGTTCCGCTGCCCGCAAGGCACTCTAACGCCGAGTCTAGCAGAGAGAGAGAGCTCAATCTGACAGTCTCTGAAGCGGCACGTAGCGTTTCAGCACGGTCGAGTTCGGACCAGCTTACCCCAGAGCTAATTTCTCACCCCTCAACTGAGCCGCGCATACCCAAGGCATCCCAGCAGACCAAAGTTCAAAACAGGGGGATTGAGGACTTGAGTCTAAGCGACCTTGCTGCAGCCCGAGAGAAACACCGTCAGAAACGCACCCTTAGCGACCAGGTAGCTGTAAAGGGCAGTGCTTCTCTAAGCGAAAAGACCCGAAAGAAACACCGTAAGAAACACACCCTTGGCGACCAGGTAGCTGTAGAGGGCAGTGCTTCTCCAAGCGAAAAGACTCGACAGAAACAACGAGGGGCTTGGAGGAAGTAATCCGTATCTGACCCTAGCCCTAACCCAATAGACACTGTTCCTCTCCTCTTTCCTCTGCACTGGATATTGTGATTCTCGATCATCATCTATCGATCTACCCTACAAGATCCTCAGCCCTTAGCCAACGTACTATTTTATATAATACTGTTCTTATCATCATGTCTTTAGATCTTGCACAACAAAACGATAGCGATTACGATAACAGCAGTGCTGGAGAGGAGGACGGCCTGTACCAAGATGTGCAACCTGATGAGCACGATAGAGAACCTGACGAGCATGATGGAGAAGAATACCACGAGAGCAGCCTTGGGGACGAAGACGCAATAGCGAATAATCAACTTACCTGGGCTATTGACCACAGCGGAGGTGACCACCGACTACCTGGTGAGTTTAAGAGCATCCTACTTGTACGCATATAGTAACTACGTAGTAGTGAAGGGATTTATCAAGATGATAGACAGCCCCGAATTTAACGGCAGTAAGGCTATTGGAATGCTGCAGAAGCGATACACGATAGACTACGGATCGAGGCGCGTTGGGTCCCGACCAGCCAAGCCTGAGGACAAATTTATCCCTGAGTTCCACCTCGACCTTATCATTATCATCGGCCGGCCGCTCCAACCCATTGTGAAGTTCTCTACGTTCTTCGACCACGTAACAATCAGCTTTAAACACTGGCGAGCTCCATACAGCGCTAAACACAGCCACGGACTGTCGTTTGATATGGAGCATCGTACCTTCCGTCTTGCAAAGGGTGGAACGCGCGAATCTTGGTTTATTGTTATGCACCCTGTCGATAGCACAGTAGACCCTCTTCTGTCAGGCAGCGAACGTCGCAAACGCCGCGAGAAGGCGTCTGAGCACAGCGCTCTCAAACCCTCCCATGCCCTGTTCCTTACGTCGTACATTAAGAAAGTCTTCCTTACAGGCGTATTACTTGGAGAGGGTGTTGAGGCTTCTTGGAAATTGGATGGACCCCAGTCGCAATCGATCTCAATCGTCAAGTGGGAAACGTTCCAGGAGCAGTTCATGGAAGGGTGGCCAGAGTACGTGCGCAAGAACACGCAGGATCCGTTCTGGACTGAGAACCTGCCAGCGTTCCATGCGTATGACTACGGGCAGAACCTTCCAATTGAGTTGTCTACTGAGCAACTCAATAGTCTGCCTAAGGAAACCCGGTTGCGCCCTGATGACGAGACGTCTGACTCTGATGACGAGACGTCTGACTCTGATGACGAGACGTCTGACTCTGATAGCGAGACGTCTGATTCTGGGAATGATTTGTCAAACTCTGGGAATGATTTACCAAACTCTCAGAATGATTTATCTAACTCTGAAGACGCGGCGGCTAGGTCCGAAGGCGGCGCAGAGGGGGCTACGCCCCCACAGAGCGGTACACAAACAGGCGATCCAATTCCCCCGCCGCACGACCATCAACAGCCGTTTGATAACTACACACAGGATCTTCTACGCGCACTAGAGGACAAGTATAGACTGGAGAGCATTGAGACGGTCTCCTACGCGCTAGCGGTCGACATCCACTCAATAGCATCTTCCAACCTCCCTAACGCCTCTAATGACGTCGGTGTCATTCTCGCACCTGCGCGCTGCCTCCTTGCCAATCGCAACAACGTTGTTCGCCAATACCAACACCCGCGCGACTTTACCTTCTACCCTCTTGCCTTCCATCCATCGTACGGCAACTTCTCCTCCGCGCAGCCCCCAGCATTCCTACGCGACAACGTGCTCGCTGTAATGGAGGACAACATGAGCTATCAGAACAACGGTGCGAGCGTGTTGACTAGTGGTTATTTTCAGGCGTACTCCAACATTAAGCGAACTATACGCCATAGCCCCGGCAACTTACTTGCTACCAAGGGCATTGCCACGGCTGCCCTGACGCTGCCAGATCAGGATGGCAACCTAAACCCTCGGGTAGCGGCGAAGCGGCAGCGTTTACTGCGGAAATTGCGAGGCGAACAGACTCCTGATAACCCTACGTCTTCCCAACCGTTCGCTCGCGAGCAACAGCGGATTAAAGCCGCTATAAAGGAAGAACTGTACGCGTTTAGGATGGAGCAAGTTCTGTCTGTGCAGGTGTCGCAGTTAGCTGACGGTCAACGGAATTTTGCGACAGTGCTTCAACCTATCCTCCAGCTAATCCGGTACTTCTCGCTGGAACAACCTACCTACATTGATGTCCTCTTCGCGTTCAAAGAACGCATCTTTCCAAAGGTTCTCTCCTCCTTTGCTAGTCTGTTCGCGCACGCATCAGACGAGTTTTATCGTCGCTTCAAGGCTGCTGGCTCTAAAGGGCTGCCTTTTGCCCTAGCGGAAGGTGTGGCCGCATTCGATCGCCTTGGCAGCTACTGCTTTACTGGGTTCCCCCGGTCTTTAGTGGGCTCAGTGCTCGGGCCTCTCTGCACCATAGAAAGCATTGAGCAGGGTGGGTGGCCGTTTATCGACCCCAACATGCTCAATCTGCAAGGCAGTGGCCATGCTAACCTAGTGCGTTGGCCGCGCATGGACAATGGACGACCTATTATGATGCACGTTGCTTCCATTCGCCACCACTATGGGCCCCAGGTTGCCGCTTATTGTCACAGCGAGGTATGGTTCCGTGAGCTTGGTGGGCTCACAGGTAAAGGGCCTCGTGGCGCAGAAGAGTTCCTAGTAGAGGTGCTCGAAGAGATGTGGAAGCCGCAGACAATCGCTTTCGTAACACACCAATTCTATCGCGCTCTGAACAAGGGCGGACGGGGCAATGCTCAAAGCGTAAGCCTAACAACACTGCAGGCACGACAGGAGGCGCAAGAGCAGGTGACGCGTTGGGCTGAAAGCGAGCACCCCTTCTCTGCAGGGTTCGTGCAATTAGCGTTTCAAATATCAGCCGCTAACACAGTACAGGGAGTACGAGTCGATCTTTCCTGTCTTTTATCCAGAAGCGACTTCGGGTTTGAGAAGCCAGACGCGACGCGACTTTGCGCAAGAGCTCTACTGGGAGTGTGTTAACAGCCATGGCCAATCTAGTAGCTACCTCTTTTCAAAGAACGCGAGCTGGTTCACTGTGTTACGCGCTGCCGTGCAACACGCCAGGGCCAAGGCGATGAAGGAGGAATACTGGATCAGCGCCATAATGTCAGCTCTAGCGGCGTGCCGCATTGACTGTGTGCCTGGTTCATACCATGGCCGATTGAGCTACCGGAGAATGACGCGGCTAGTCGGTAACGTTCCGGCCCCATCCGCTATAGCGGCGAGACCGGGCAGCCTCAAGCGGGCAGCGATTGAGGCAGTACACCAAGCAAAGCGGCGCTCGCAAACAAAGAGTACTATCGACTTTGGTTGCCAAATCCCTTTTAACGCCATCCCGCCGCTAGTTGAAAAAGGTTTTCAGCAGTTGGACGGCCAGTTCTCAAAGTCCGGCATGAATCAGAAGGTTCGTGAACACTACCACAGAGCACGTCAGTGCCTCATCGAGTGCTTAGGTCAGCCAAAATGCGATCTAATGCTCATGTTGGTGTTAACCCTTGCATCCTCTTCAGCTACCCCTACTGTAGCGGTGAATGCGACTGAGTTTTCCAAAGGACCAACCAAGAACTCTGAAATGTTTGCGGCCGCCTTGGTAACAAGAATGCTCTGGTCTCTTCGACCAGATTACTTCCCGTCGGAGGAAGACGATGGTTGGGTGCTTTCGGTACGGGAGATGACGAAGAAGATTGGTAAGACTTCCCTAAGAGAGGCCCTTTTCCCAAGTAAGAAGCATTGCTAACATAGTACTATCTGGGGTAGAGCACAAAGGTTGCAACAACCGCTTCCTTCGACAACTGCAATGGATTCGGGTTACTAGTGGGCGTCGAGACTCCCCAAGGAACAGCGACATAGCGATCAACTATGATTCCGTTCTTGAGAAGAGACGTACAGAGTTAATGCGACTACGGAGCGATGCTAAAGGTTTTATTCAATGCGTGTTTGGTAGTTCTGATTATGCATGGGTTGACCGATGTCATACTATTATACAGGAGTCCCCAGTGTAGAGTAAGCTATTATAGCTTCCACTATAATTTTACATCTTCTCTCCTATAAAACACGTATATACTATATACATCTTCTATCCTATACAGCTTTTGAAGAGATTAATACACGTTACGTAGTGTTATGATTTTTTAAAATATTTCGTATTAACTGTAAATTCAGAAAAACACCAACCCCAATATTAACCGTACTATCGTTGTCGCATGTAATCCGTTTCTTAATCTTAACTGTGTCTCTTCTCTACTATTTACATAATTAACGTAATAGTAAAAAGACGCAGGCACTAGAGAATAGAGCCTGCGAAGTCTACATTGCATTAGTGGCTGAAGTAGCACAGTGTAGAGGCATCCTGTTACTATTCTCCGCAGGCAAAGGTAATAGCACCTTGCGCGGCAACCTTTAAGGAAAAGAGAGGAAGCCGCTATGTGTTTCGCTCTTCTTTGTAGTTATTTGTAGATTTGTAGCCTGCGGTGTTGTTGACTTATCTGTATCGCAATACGACAGCAGCTTCCTAGCAGGCTGTAATCGTCGAGAGCCACGGTACAGCCGGTGACTTAGACGACAGACCTAGCCTAACACTAAATTGGCAAGCTTCCGCAACACGGACGCATACACCCCACCTGCTAATAAGCACCGCTATGACTAGCAACTCTCGTCTACCTCACTACTTCCGTAGAGTGTCGCTAGAAGCTCAGCATTGTGCTCTTCGAGCCCATCACTCTTTTTCCGCAGCGCATAGTTCAGGGTCGTCAGGTAACCCGGTTTATTGTTCAACCTATAGGGCTTACAGGACAGAATAATTCAAGTACCGACATCTGTCGCAATGGCGCCGGCGATGCCGGGATACTTTCCGATGCGTCAGAATCAGTGTCATCTTCGGCTTCGCTGTCTGGAATCTCTGTTAACCCCACCGCCGTAGCTAGCGCATTCGCTTCAATGCTAAGCCTCTCCTTTCCAGCAATCGGCGCACCAGTAATTCCATCCGGCCCTAGCCAGGCTTCGAGGGCCCTGCTTGCCGTGCAAATTTCCGGCCGTTCGCGCTTCACTAGCTCAAGAAAAACATCGCGCTGGTTCTTCCGCAGCACACGCTCGAGCCAATGGTTTGAGACCTCTTCGTGGGGTATGAGCAGCAGCGATCCCCAGCCTAGAGCTTGAACTATGTCGAACCATCGTGTCGCTCGCTTTAGGCGGTAACGAAAGGCTGCGTGGTCAGATTTAGATGGTGATTGGCAAACCAGATGGACCAAATATGTGATAGCCTCTGTTCGTGCCTGGCCCTTCCCGTACCTGTTGCGAGTTCTGTCGTTACTGGCTAGACGATCAGCGACCTGGATTTCGTCGACCTTGCGAGCGTACGCCTTCCCTAGCAAAGCGAAAGCCCAGCGAGTGCCAATGTTTACAGCTGCAAGCATCGTCTCGTACCGTGTGCACATGTCCCAGGCAAAGCAGAATGCATTGTCGGCATCAGTATGAAGTGTTGCGCTACTATCCACTGACTGCGACATTTGCGTCTGGGTAAGAACATAACGATCTACTGGTTTTACCAAGAACGGCGTGCCCTGTTTCCGCCAATTATGCAGGAACTGCGCAGCGCTGTACTGCGAGGTTGCATTTCCAAAAGCACGCGCTTTTGCTAGCATGCTGCAGGCAGTATAGTAGGGTGTTGGCGAGGCTGTATAGAAATCAGCATCTTCCGCGACTTTTTGCTTGAAGATCCAAGAGATCGTCGGCTCATCGTCTGGCGCAATGCTGCCGTACGCCATACGTTCCTGCGCAGGCATCTTCTCAGGCGGTTCCTTTAAGCCTATCGCCTCGAGCTTTATTACACGCGATCTTTCTAGCTTTCTTGTACGCCGTAGCTCTGCAAGACGATTCTTGTTTGTAACTGTTGCGGACCTCTTTACGGATAGAGGCGTCGTCGCACTCTGGTTTTCGCTGTCCTCGTCGCTTGTTCCGCGCTCGTGTCCCCCCTCCGCTCTAGCTGTGTCTTTGCCAGCGTGTACTGTCATAGTGTTGACTTCGCTAGCCCTAGCCGTCGATTCGTCCGCGCTGTCCTCCTGTATTGCTAGGCGGTTTAAGCTGTTGGCACGGATCTCGCTGCGAATAGGCGATGAGGAGGCTGGACGTTTACGGTACGGCACAAGGTCGCCTGTAGCCCTCTGTGCTGATGGCGGTATGCTATCGTCCTTGTCTGAGTCTATAGCCATGCGGTCCTCCGCGATGCCTTCCGTTGGCGTCATTAGCCGCGCTGTAGTTAAGTTTCTAGGCTCTAGAGACTTACTACTAGCAAAGTCCATAGCAGCGCTTGTGAGACGCCCCCAATTTTCTGCGTCAAGTGTGCTGGCACCCAGCGTCTCTTTCAGCAGCCATATCGCATCTAGTGTCGAGTGGGCTATGAAAACCGGCTTGCACGCTTCGTCGTCGCCTACTTCTGGAACGATCCATCCCGCGTATCGTACATCGCCTGGTACACGGCATGGTTCTGCGAGACGACGCGCAAGAAATCTGCTGTAGGACGGGTTAGGTGGGCTGTATGCTAAGTTGTTAGCGACTGTAGCGTCCCACTGTGCAGGAAAGCCTCTTCCGCTGTGTTTATCCTGACAATGGTCACTATCGAGCTGTAACTGATCCATTTTAGAACCAAGGCTGACGCTCTAAGCCAGCGATTAGTGTGTGGGTAGAAAAGTAGTAAGAATAACAGCAGAGAAAAGAAGACGTGGCATGGAAAGCAGGGGGCCAGGGCGTGCCGGCAAGGTGCGGCATATAGTCGCACCGACTAACAAGGTAGAGTACGGTCCCTAATCCCAGAAGAGGTCGCGTCCTTGAGTGTAGAATACATGTTATTTCTCTTTTTAGAGTGCTATTCTTATATAATATTGAATACTAAAGTTTAGTTGTTGAAGACACGAAAGATCTCAAAGAGGTAGTCCTAGATAGGGAGGGTCGCTCTGCCTCGTACATCTAAGAGCGCAGTTCCAAATAATATAACACTAGTATTTGCCTTTAGAGGTGCAGCGTGAAGAAGGTTGGAGCGCCAGCCCTAAGGTAGTTAAAGCGTCCGAATGTTCCAGCTGCAAGGTTGCGATATGGCTTGGGACGCAAGTTGCCGCAACGGTTGGTTGCCAGCGAGGGCAAGTTACGCAGAGACCACGGTATGGCTTCATACACCTACTAACACCTTTTGGGCAACTCTCTGGACTGTCCAAGGTACTGCATGACAGAGTTGTCAACAATCAAGCCAATCAAGCTGGGTGCCCCAGCTTAGCTTGATTAGTGGGTACCTCTACCTCAGCTTAGCTTGATTGGCTTGATGGTTAAAATTAATAAGCTTGGCTTGTTTAGCTTGATTAGCTTAACAAAATTAATCCCCCTTTCAAGAAGCTTAAAAGGGGATAGTGTAGGGGTATCCTTATATAATCTTATCACCACGTGATCTTATCACCACGTGACCTTACTTACTTACTTTAACCTTCTTTATAGAGTATTAATTCTATCAAGCCAATCAAGCCAAACAATCAAGCTAGCTTATAGTAGCTTGGCTTAATTGATTTATACCTCTACTCTAGCTTAGCTTGATTGATACGCCAGCTTGATGCCCCAGCTTGATAGCGATCAAGCTGGCTTGATTGTTGACAAGTCTGCTGCATGAACAGACGGTTGTTGAACCAATGAACAAACTGATTCCTAATGGTTGTCGCTGTAGAGAAAACGTCGAGGTAGGCAGTATACTCAGTCCTGGACGGCACGCTGGGACTCTGCCTTGGCCACTGGTTCCTCAGATCTTCCACGAACGAGTCGATCGCCCTAGTTTGATTCTCCTGAAATGCGGCGTGCAATCCTGTCGTGATGCTGCTGTTCAGTCTCCGATTCTCGCTTTGGTAGATTCGCTTCATTGGAATCTGCAAACGCCTTGGTGTTGCACAGCACCGTGTTCCGAATCGCATTCTTGTTGAAGTCCTGTCCCTGGTCTAGCTCGTATTTCAGTGCAGTAGGTGGCTGTACCGCCGAGAGCTTATATACCCTATAGGCTGCAGCTAGAGCCTGTATCGCATCCATGTCTGACTTTTCGGCGTAAGCCGTCGTACAAAACTATGTCATTAGATCACGATATGGCTTGGGAAGCAAGTTGCCGCAACGGTTGGTTGCTAGCGAGGGCACGTTGCGAAGCGGTTGCGATATGGCTTGGGACGCAAGTTGCCGCAACGGTTGGTTGCTAGCGAGGGCACGTTGCGAAGCGGTTGCGATATGGCTTGGGACGCAAGTTGCCGCAACGGTTGGTTGCTAGCGAGGGCACGTTGCGAAGCGGTTGCGATATGGCTTGGGACGCAAGTTGCCGCAACGGTTGGTTGCTAGCGAGGGCACGTTGCGAAGCGGTTGCGATATGGCTTGGGACGCAAGTTGCCGCAACGGTTGGTTGCTAGCGAGGGCACGTTGCGAAGCGGTTGCGATATGGCTTGGGACGCAAGTTGCCGCAACGGTTGGTTGCTAGCGAGGGCACATTGCGAAGCGGTTGCGAAGCATGGAGTAGTATTTAGTGTGGTAGGTTGCATTCGGCCTGACTCGGAAGACCACGCGCCCGCAAGTCAGGCTGACAGCAGCGCTTCCACTCACAACGTTACCTAGGTACAGCAGTAACTTGCTATTGCTAACAGAGGCAACTTTCTAGGCTTCCTACAGTGGCAGCAGTAGGCAATACGTACAGCGTTACTCTATGTTAGTCTGGTGCGCCTATATCGGTATTGAGTCATGGGATCGATTTTGTACTACAGACTACTTGAGAAAGTTACAGTATGTCTCCGCGATTTCCGGGCAGTCATTCCTTCAAAGTATCTCAGTCTTGCGCCTTTATCGTGCTCTGAAAATAGCCTTTAGCTTGGAGGTTCTTGACTATCCTCATGTCAATGGTGTCTCGGCATCCTTGAGGGGCAGTAGTTGTCAGCCATTCAACGAAGACTTCGGCGAACCTCGTATTAATGCGATGTTGGCGTTTCGCAGCCTGTTCAGCAATATGCGCGTTACTCTGAGGCTCAAGACCATGCAAGATGTTGCCCTCTGTAAGCGATATTGACTGACACATCGCGCCCGTTGCACCCACGAGAATATAGACGCCATCGTCGACCTTGCCGCCCCCCTCATCCCAGACCTTCTTCCACTTGGGTACTTCCTTGTCCCGTGTCACGGCGTTGTAGGCATGAACAACGTGTTTCTCTCCAAACGTTTGGCAGATGTAAGCGTAGATCAGAGCACGTGACAATGTCGAGCTCGCGAGTACGACGTACTTGGCTCTGTACTCTAGGGTTTCTCCTTGGTGTGCGCGAGGACGGGGATGGGGAATGGTCGTCTTCTTGTTGCGTAGCTCTTCCAACGTCTTGTGAATGTATGCGACCTTGGCTGAGCCCTTGCAAGCCTCCAATGCAATGTCCCAGATGAATGAGTGTCGAATTGTGTCGCTGTTCACAAGAGCTGTGCGGAGGTTTTCGTTGTTATTACTGAGACTGCGGTGAGGGTCGAGGATCCGATCTCCGATAAGCTGGTCGGCATCCCAATTGTTGATTGCGGCCATAAGGTTAGGAAAGATGCTGACATGTCGCGCAATGCGGTAGGCCTCGGAGTCTGCGACTGCGCCTGGGGGCATGGTGGGCTTGGACTTCTTGCTGCTCTCTCCCCCTTGGTCTTCCCAGGCCTCCACTTCCTTCTCGTAATGCTGTTTGACCGCGGCTAGCACGCGAGACTCTTCTTGTTCCACGTTAGCGAAGTAACACGCATCGTGCTGCAGATACGTGAAGTTGACAGTAAGCTTTGCTGTGACAACGTTGAGGGGTTTGCGCCAGGGATCCAGACTGTCGGTGTCGCGCATTATGAAACACCACCGAACCATGTCCCGAAAATTGTTCAGCATGTCCTTGATCTCGCCGGACTGGAGTTGCTTGTCGAGCGCGGACTGTACTTTGTTCTTTTCCTTCTCGGTTTTACAACGCTGCATCCCGTCGTGATACTTCTTGTAGCTATTGAGGAGCTTTCTCCACACTGCAGTACAATCTACCCCTTTCAAATTGGCTAAAGCTTTGGCGCCTGGATCGGTGGACTGCTTTTGTACTAACCGCTGGATCACGTGGTCGGCGAATCCTAACACCAGGTCGACCCCGTTCGTGAGAGCTGTGCCCGTCTGACCTACTATACCAGTACGATGATCATTGGGCCTGTAGTCCAAAATGGGGTCGATGATGTGGGTGTAGGTTTGAGTTTTTGTACCCGGGGCGGTATGCAGCTCGTCGACCATGATTATTGCAGCGCAACCAACGAATGTGACCAACCACACCTCGACCCTCACACCTTTGTCGTCTGTCCATATTTGCATGCGACGAGCCTGCCAAGGGCCGAGACCATCAAGCGCAGGCAATCGTGAAGTGTCCATATGCGTCTTGGCGCACAGGCTCAGCTGTGCTCTCAACGCCGCCCTCTTCTTAGTATGCCTCTTGTCGGTCTTTTCTAACTGTTGTTTTAGCCTCTTGTACTGAGGGGGCGCAGAGGTATCGACAAGCGTGCCAAAGATCTTCGTCTTCCAAGACTCGCGAGTTGAGACTATCAAGAACCTAACGCTCGTCTTTTGAGGTCTGAAGTCCGATGTCTCAGGGACGCTGTTTGCCCATTCCTTAGTCGGGTTGTTCAACTTCCACACCTTGTTGTACTCCCCATAGGCCAATCGTGATTTCAACCAGTTAGGGCGACGGTTGACTTCATCCCACTCTTTTGGTGTCATGCTAGAGTAGATGCTGTTCTTCGCACCGCCATAACGCTGTACAATCTCTTCGCCCGTACCGTGCAAGACTATCAGCTTCGGTGGCTTGTACTCTGATCCTTGAGCCAAGTGGGCGCTGCCACCCATGATCATACGCCATGCTTGTACCAATGTTTCAAGGCCTGCTGCACTCGCAACAAAGTAGGTGCATCCAAACAGATTCGGCGTCTCTATCTCGTCTCCGTTCGATTTGAGAGCAGTGTAGGGGAAGTCTGGCGTCGCGCTGATGCCGAGGCGCTGGTACGATCTAGCAAAATTGAGATACCATATGAGGACATCGGTGATCGTCTTGCCCATGCCCATGTCGTCGGCGATGACAAGTGCTCCTCGGTCGCCGGCGAGGACATCCAAGCCATCCTTGGCGCCGACCAACTGATGGGGTAGCGGGTGGAAATCTGGGTTTAAGCCGACCCCAGTTCCGAGGTTGATCTGGTCGCCTTTGAGGTCGTCGAGCGCAAGGCCGAAGGTTTGCGCGGCTAAGTCCCACAAGTCTATGTTCGACTTTTGCGCGTGCGCAAAAGCAGACATACCATCCATCTTCACCTTCATAGTGCTCGAGAAATGCGCGTTTGCCTGGGTCTTAGCTTGTTCGTTCAATGGGGGTTGTTCCGGTTCGCCTTCGTCTAACATGCATTCTTCTAGCACCTCTTCATCGTCTACGAGAATGTCCATGTTGTTACTAGACTCGCTGTCACTAGAATCGCTGCTACCACTATCGTCGCTGATATGTATTGGGTCGTCTAGTCCGCTACCGTGGTAGCTATTAGAAGGGAAGGTCTCGACAAACTTGAGAAAGGACTTAGGTGCGCTGGACGGTGGTTTGGCAGGTCTGGCGAGCGGTAGCAGATTCACGGGTGTGAACGACGAGGGTTGAAGTGTGCGGGGGAAGGCGATGCTGTTATTCCTGGACATGTATGACGAGAACGGACCTACAGGATGCTGCTTGTGTGCGCTGTTGCTAGGTGTGGATTCTTCCCTCGACCAGGATAATGGATGTATGTTGGCCGCCAAATCTAGTATCTCCTTGAGTGTCTTGGGTGTAAGCTCCTTACTTTCCGGTGGGACGGCTTCGGAGGAGGCAACTTGCATGTGGGTGGCATCTTGTTGCTGGTCACCTTGCACCTCTGCTGGCGGGGCGGGCTCGGAGGAGGCAACTTGCATGTGGGTGGCATCTTGTTGCTGACCATCTTGCACCTCTGCTGGCGGGGCGGGCTCGGAGGAGGCAACTTGCATGTGGGTGGCATCTTGTTGCTGGTCACCTTGCACCTCTGCTGGCGGGGCGGGCTCGGAGGAGGCAACTTGCATGTGGGTGGCATCTTGTTGCTGACCATCTTGCACCTCTGCTGGCGGGGCGGGCTCGGAGGAGGCAACTTGCATGTGGGTGGCATCTTGTTGCTGGTCACCTTGCACCTCTGCTGGCGGGGCGGGCTCGGAGGAGGCAACTTGCATGTGGGTGGCATCTTGTTGCTGACCATCTTGCACCTCTGCTGGCGGGACGACTTTGGAGGAGGCAACTTGCGTGTCGGTTACGTTCAATCTAACCGTCGTGACAAACACTACGGCTGTGCCAGCTGGGATTTCTCGCATAGCAAAGTTGAATCCACCTTGGCTTCCAATTCCGATATGCTGATTTGCTCTTGGAGCGATAAACAAGCGGCCCTTGAAGTCGAATCCATCGAGTCCTAGGCCTTGCGCAGTTTCGTAGCATTGCTCAGCTTCGTCGCGTAGTTTTTCCCAGTTGGGGATGCCCTCCCAACATATGTCACTGAATTCGACCATGCTGACTACTTCGCTGATCTCTCCATCCTTTACGGCGCATATATGTACCTGTGTGTCGAGATTTGAAGCGGTTGGCATGGGAGGATTAGCAGGCTTGTCGTTGTTCGGAGTAGGCGTGAATCCTGTAGGAACGGTTCTGGATCGAGAGCGCTTAGGTGGGTGGTCTTTGGAGTTGTGCGTTGATTCTGGCGATAACTCGCGCTTTTGGAGTGTAGAGGTTGCCGTCAAGGGGTTGGGGGTTGGGGCTTTAGCATGGTCGCCTTCCGCTTTACGCTTCCTCAGGCGATTGAGAGAATGTGTGATCAACTTGCTAATCGCCATTGTCCTCCACGCCTTGGGTTCGTTGCGGAAGTCGGGTACGGACTTCCAGACCAGGGCGTGTAGGTTCTTGTTCAGGTCTTCATTGGCAGTGTCGCTGAGCTTTGCTGCACCTCGATTGCGTGCATCGGGGTAGTTGTCCACAAGAATCTTGTCAATCGTCCTGGCTATCTCCTTTTGTCTGGTGGCGTCGTCGATGCCGAAGCCGCGGAAGATCTCTGTTTGGTTCCCCGAGTAGCTAAGGGAGCTGGGGTCGCCTGCCGGTGGATGGGCGGGTGACTGCGTGTTATCGTCCATCCTAGTCACCCGTGGTAGAAGGTGTATGCAGGTTGACGATGCTGCGGTACGTGGTGGGTGGGTGGTGTTGCGGCGAGCGTCGCAACGTTCGTGTTGTGGCAACATGCGCGAGGAAACAGCCGGAGAGCGGTGAAAAGTGAAAGGGGAAGCTCCCAGTAATTTTAGCCTCGTCGCCCGTACTGAGCCTAGTAGAACGATGACCAGGAGTAGGGCATAGTATAGCCACCCGGTTCTGGCGTGAGCGCTCACTGTTGAGCATTGCGGGTACAGCGCACAAGACTCTGACGCGGGCTCACGTTGCGTACGCGCGAAACAGAGAAAGTTGATAAAAGATATGGGGATCACCCGAGTGTATAGAAAGCGAGCAGAGGGAGAAGAGAGACAAGGAGCAGGGAAAGTAGGGAGAGACATGGGGATCACCCAAACGCAGTTCTGGCCGTCATCGTGAACTGAATCGAGCATAGAAGTTGATAGAACCAAACAAAAGAAAGCGAAAAGAGATATGGGGATCACCCAGCCGTAGGACTAACTGTAGTCGCGAAGGAGAGAGCCAAGACGTAGCCGGCTACACGCTGCGCATTGCTGTGGCCTTGACGCTCGCTAGATCTCCCATTCACCTTGGCATGTCCTCGCTTATTTGTATGGCCGGTCCGATAGTTATCTTCCTATTGCCCAAAGGTCGACTGGCTGTCCACTTCTGTCTCTTGGTACCAACTTGTAGAACTCGGGTGATCCCCATATCCTCTTCGCGTCCCTATCGTTCTCCATCCAATCCTTCTTTTCACGTGTCTTTATCTTGCTCCTCGCTTCCTCACGCACAACCCAAGGTGAGCAACGCAAAATTTGCTTGGCGTTAGCGTCTCTCGCGCTCGCGCTACCTAGTCCTGCACAAATAACACTTTCCTCCACACCAACTACTTGACACCTTCCCCGAATTGCTTCTCTTGAAAGCAAACCACTCTCAACGTCGATATCTCTACCTACCCATTGACCCTTGTCGGTAAGTTGTTGTGGCCTCCTGTTCCGCTGATCGATTGCTAACGATGTGCTGTCCGTATAGAAACAAAGTCTCACCTACCGTTGAAACTCTGTTTTTGCATATCGTCCAGCATGGCCGACCAGTCTGTCATGCACTACATGGTCAATGACCGGCCGACGTCGGCGCCGCATGATACAGAAGTCTACGACCAGGGCATTGCTGTCTTGGAGGCACCCGGCAAAGACTCTGTCCAGCTCGGAGGCCTTCCCGACGCCCCTGACCGAGAGAAGCACGCCTGCTTCACCTGCAAAGAACCAGGCCACAGGGCCAAAGATTGCCCCAAGAAGCTCGAACAGCAAGCGTGTTCCAACTGCGGCGAGGTTGGCCATGTCTACCGCGACTGTCCCACGAACGAGTGCTTCAACTGCGGTGGTCACGGGCACCTCTCCAAGCAATGCCCTAGTGAGCCAGCAGCAGACCAGGGCCCTAGGTGCAACGGCTGTAACCGTCTCGGCCACGTTGCCTCGGATTGCTTCTATCCCCAGCCGATCAAAACCCGCAAGTTTCGTGCTCCTAAGGAGGACGCCTCCAAGGAGGACGTCTCCAAGGATGGCAAAGACGAGCTTCCTCCTGCCCAAACCATGGCCCCACCACTGGATAAACCTAGCTTCACAACAAAGTTATTCACTCGGAAGATCCCTCACTATGTCTCCTCCGTTAGTGTAGAGATGGATATTTCCTATCCGAGCGACGACGCTAGTATCACCCTCCGTGGCCACGCTCATCGGGCAGCCTCCATTACCCTGACAGCCCACAACATCGTCAACTGCACTGTACTTCCCATGAAGATCACCGATGAGTTCTTCACCTCAAGGGTTTCCCAAGAAGATGTTAAGCGAGCTGCTAGTAAGCTTGCACTCAGCGAACTAGGGATGCTCCTACACTTCCGCTTCGACCTCCAAACCGAACAACCTGACGGACAACCTCTGAACTCCCGCCCCCTCTACGGATTGGGGTTCTTCTCCCACCAGAACTTTGGGATCTTCGATGAAGTCATCCATCGTGCTCGCGATATCCTCGAGAATGGCGGCGAGGGCACCGTGCTGCACTTCTTCACGGTCGCCACAGAGTCAGCACAAGAGCGCATGGATACCGTGTACAAAGAGATGCAAGCTCAATACAAGAACGACCCGATTCTGCTCTACTGGAAGGACTGTCGTGTCAACCCTCAGACTGGCATGGAGATCTCTGTCGACAAGCAGCCGAAAGGATTCAAGGTCCCTCCCCAGTGGGCATTCCAGAACAACACACAGTACGTCACCGTGCACTACCAGAACCTTGTCCACGAACTGCGCAAGGCCGCCAAGCAGAAGGGTTTCGAGATCACCGACACCAAGATTATGAAGGTTCGCGGCGGCGGTGACCGGTTATACTACGCCGAGCTCAGGGTACCAGAGGGCGCCAGCTACCGCGAGGGCGCCTTCGTGGACATCCAGTTCAGTCCCTACCAGGAGCAAGCGGACACCTGGCGATTTGAGATCAAACCGTCCGCAGGCATCACGCCCGCTAGCTACATAGGCGGCTTTCTCTACCGCCCTCGCTTGGGTGCATCCTTCGCCGAGCAGCCCCTGTTCAAGGAGGGCGTTCACTACAGCTGTGCATTTAACTATCGTACTTTGCCTGAAGCTGAAGAGGCATTGCGTAAGCTTCGCGGCATCTACGTCTTTGCTCGCTTGAACCCTGCCACCGTGGGAATCAAGCGCCAGATCAACGCCCTTAACCATTACTTCCGAGGCGGCGATGCCTTTAGCGATGTCACTCAAATCCTCCACAACTCCTACCTTCGCTTCCCAGACGACAAGATCGTGGACTACTTCGCCGGCATGTTCGCGTATTTGGGAGACAACGGTGCTAAGGACAGCATCATGGAGCGTCTGAACCGCTCACTCCAACCCGACGTTTTGCAGAAGCTTCGCGCCCTTGCCGGTGGTGTAGCGCTCATCCAAGGTCCTGGTGGCGTTGGCAAGACACGCATCATCGAGGCTCTGGCTGTTGCGCACTACGAGGCTCAACAAACTGGCGTTATCCATGGCCTTGGTCGCCTTGCTGCTTTCTGGGTCACGTCGCCGTTGAACAAGCAGCTCGACGACGCTATGCTCAGGATCTACACGGCCTGCCTAGAGCGACGGAAGGAGCTCAAGGCCGCTGGCATCCAGGCACGTTTCCCTATCGTAATCCGACGCCATATGAAAGAGACGGAGACAGCGGTTGTTCGCAAGGAGTCCGAAGCTGCTCGCAACGTCCTGCTAAAGAACGAGAAGCCGCCCTACTTTGAATACATCGAAGAAGAGCACTTCACCAAGGACCAGCTGAAAGAGCAGGCAGCGGCTTACCAGGAGAAGTCCAGTGAAGACAGGCGGACCATGGCGTTCCTTGACGCACTGACAGTGGACTCGCAATTCCGCATCCTTCTTGAGACGTCCGAGACAAAGTCGTCTTTCACCGACAAGCGACTTCAGTTGGAAATGCTGTCGGAGGGTGCGTGGGTTCTGCGCCTCGCCGGAGTGCCGGAGCGTAATGCCGATACGAACGAGTTAGTGGTACACGAAATCGCCCAACCAAAAAAGTACCGCGATTTCCGTTTTCAGCTCGACCTCTATGCTTCAGGCCAAGAATTCGACGCCGATGACATGCGCCGACTGACTGCTCTCACCAACGAGATCATTAGGGACCTCGCTCAACTGGCCGTAGCCATTGGCATGACCTCCGACGTAATCTCGCAGCCGCGTACTCATACGCTCGAGCAGCCGTATGCCGTTCATCACGACGAGGCTGGCAAGTCAAGCGAGTCAAGCACGCTCGCTCCTCTCGTGTACACGCACGCCTATAATAACGAGGGCCCGCTGATGGTCGAGCGCAAGGCCATAACACCCCACCTGTTCTTCGGCGATATCCATCAGCCAAAGCCTTCTGCTGCCGGTGGTTCGGAGGAACGTCACGTCTTCAGTGATCAGCAGGACCTACCTTTCTTCCATCGTGCGATGCTAGGCGGCTGTACCACTATTTACCTGCACACACAGTACCGCTTCAATTCCGACATCAACGCTCTCACCAACCACATCCTTCCTCGTGGCCGTATGGAAGTGGCCCCCGGGGTAGATGACCGGGAAGAAAACATTCGCGCCATGGAGATCGCGATGGAGCAGTTCAACATTTCCTCCGGCCATCGCGTCATCTTCGTCAGCGTCAAAGGTAGCCACGACATCGTCGGTGCCACCAAGTCTCGCTACAACAAGGACTTCATTCCCTATACCCTCCGGGCCGTCTGCAAGATGATCGCTGGCGGGTTTTCTGGTAAGCAGGTCGCTATCATCACCCCGTATGTAGCGCAAGTTGCCGCTATCCGCTTCGTATTGGCTAGATTCATGGAGCACTTAGCCAATCAGGTTGACGAGGAGGAGCTGTTCAAACTTAGCGTCCAGCTGCGAGACGTCGAAGTCTTCACAGTCGACAAAATGCAGGGCGCCGAGAAGGAAGGTATTGTATTCGACACCACCAACGCTGGCGACCTCGGTTTCGTCAAGCATACCACACGAATGCTCCTAGCCGTTGGACGCGCGCGTTCCCTCCTCGTTATCGTTGGTAATCCTGTGAGCGTCCTCGCCGAATACACTGGTGCGACCGACAAGGACAAGCGGTACGTCAAGCTCGCCTACTACAAGGTTTGGAAATGGTGCCTAGACCGAAAATCCGCCATCCAATTGCACGTTGATCCAGAATTGGCTCAAGGTTGGTGCGAGTTCAACCCCCCGTTCAATGTCGCCGAGCATATAGAGGCCTTCGCTGCGGGCTCTCAGGCCACTGAAGAGCCCATAAAGATGTTTCCCGATGCCAACTACGGACCTCTCCCCACATTTTCCACAGCCTCCCCCGTCGACGGTGATGGAATTGATTTCTATTCCGGTGGAGATGACTGGAATCGGGATGACGCCAAGGACAAGCCAAATGATGATGGGGTTCCTTTCTATTCCGGTGGAGATGACTGGAATCGGGATGACGCCAAGGACAAGCCAAATGATGATGGGGTTCCTTTCTATTCCGGTGGAGATGACTGGAATCGGGATGACGCCAAGGACAAGCCAAATGATGATGGGATTCCTTTCTATTCCGGTGGAGATGACTGGAATCGGGATGACGCCAAGGACAAGCCAGAGGGTGAGGATCACGCCGACGATGGTGGAGACGAAGCCAAGGACAAGCCAGAGGGTGAGGATCACGCCGACGATGGTGGAGACGAAGCCAAGGACAAGCCAGAGGGTGAGGATCATGCCGACGATGGTGGAGACGAAGCCAAGGACAAGCCAGAGGGTGAGGATCACGCCGACGATGGTGGAGACGAAGCCAAGGACAAGCCAGAGGGTGAGGATCACGCTGACGATGATGAGGATCACGCCGGCAATGATGAGGGTCACGGTGGAGATCAGTGCAGCAACGTAGCACACGACTGGAACCAGTACGATTGAAAAGGTTCTAGAGACGCTGGAGGTGATTTGGAGATCAAGGAAGACAAGCCTCCCAGTAGGATAGTGTGGGACTAGGCTAATATCGATCTCTTCTTGTTCTTTGAAAGCCAGTACGTAGTAATGAAGAGAAGTAGTAGAGTAAGAGTTTATGCGCTTACTCTATTCCTCTTAAAGTGATAATACACTGTATCAAAATAATAAACGTGCTGGTAAAAGACGCAAGCACAACACTGTTGAAAGACACTGTAATAAATCGCGGTAAAGGTGTGTTTCCTAAACACCTTGAGTTCACCGTATGCAGCTGTATATGTTTGACAATAGATGGGTTGGAAGTAAAGCCCTGAACTTCAAGCGGTTCTGGAGAGTTGCGGCTACGTTGGGGAGAAGAGGAGTTAAGGCAGAAGAGGATTTTGGAGGAGAAGTAATAATATACTGTATGTAGAACTTATACGGGTGTATAAAGCTGTAATATGTAGTATAGTAAGGTACAATAGGTGGTACAATAGTTGGTAATATGTACTATAGTATGTTGTATTATACATTACGATATATCACGGTTGATGTTGCAGCAAGTTGAGGTTCATGTTGCAGCAAGTTGCGGTTGATGTTGCAGTAAGTTGCGGTTCATGTTATAGTAAGTTGCGGTTAATATTGCAGTAAGTTGCGGTTGATGTTGCCGTAAGTTAAGGTTGATGTTATAGTAAGTTAAGGTTTATGTTACAGTAAGTTACAGTTTATATTATAGTAAGTTAAGGTTTATATTATAGTAAGTTAAGGTTTATATTATAGTAAGTTAAGGTTTATATTATAGTAACTTTTAATAAATATTAAAGTTAGTATTACCTAATCTTTTAAAAATTTATATATCTATTAGTATAAATAGTTAGTAATCCTTTTACTATATCTTTAAAAAATATACTTTCTACTAAATATATTTATAATAATTAATTTTTTTCTTTCTTATTTATTATTTAATAATATTACTATAGAAGTAATAAAACTAGACTACTTTTACTTTATAATAATAAAGTAATAAATAAAGAAAAAGTATAAAATAAAGCTAGTTAAATTAAATTTTATTTAAATAAGTAGAATAATAAATACTAAAGTAAGAATAAAGTTATTAAGTATTTAATTAAGTAATAAGTAAAGATAGTTTAAAGCTATATTAACTAAATACTAGTTACTACTAAGTAAGACTTTCTTATATTATCTTTATAAAAGAAATTTATACTACTATATATAAAACTTAAATAAAGATTAAGAATTTATAAAGTTTTACTATAATTAAGAAACCTTTTAAAAAAAGTTATTTATTTTACTTAACTAAGGGTAAGTATATAGTATATAGTAATATATTAAATAAGATTTTTTTACTTTTTTATTTATCTATATTCTTATATAAAGGTTTACTTAGATTTAATAACTTTTAACTACTTTATAAAAAGAAGAAAAGAGTATAACTTATATTTAAGATAAAGATATTTATAAAGTAAAAGAATAAAATATTTAATACTTTAAAATAAAAAATATTTTATAAAAATTTAGTATTTTTTCTTTAAGAAAAAAAAGTATAATAAAGTATTAGTAACTACTAAGTATAGTTATTTAAAAAATAAGAAGTAGTTTTTTATAATTTATTATTTTATAATAACTAGTTACTTCTAATTAACTTACTATATAATAAGCTAAAGCCTAATTAGTTTATTCCTTAATAGGATCTTAGTTATATATATAAAGTATACTACTTATAGAATCTAAGTAGTAAGTAGTTTACTTAGATTCTATACTAGTAAACTAAATAAATAATACTCTAAGCTACTACTTCCTAAATAACTTTTAAACTATAGCTTTCCTTAACTTCTTTTCTTATTTAATAAAATAATAGTATACTTATATAATAGCTCCTTAAGTATAGCCTTTTATATACTACTTCTAACTATATAGCTATTTTTAATTAAGTAAACTAGTAGAAAGAAATAATTTTAAAAGTAGTATTTATTAAAAGTTAATAAAAGATTTAAGGTAAAAATAAATTTTTTTTTATTTTATTTAAAAAAAGAGTTTTTAAGTATTTTAAGTAATAGTTAGTATAGTTTTTTAAATCCTTTATTACTAATAGTAAGATTTATTTCTAAAGTATATAGTTTTATTATTTATATTACTATATAGCTAATAATATTATAAGAATAAAATAAATATAAACTTTACTACTATTTTACTTTAACTTTAATATAAATTAATCTTAAAAGCCTTAAGTAACTAAGAAGCCCTAAATAACTAAGAAGCCTTAAGTAACTAAGAAGCCCTAAGTAACTAAGAAGCCCTAAGTAACTAAGAAGCCCTAAGTAACTAAGAAGCCCTAAGTAACTAAGAAGCCCTAAGTAACTAAGAAGCCCTAAATAACTAAGAAGCCCTAAATAACTAAGAAGCCCTAAGTAACTAAGAAGCCCTAAATAACTAAGAAGCCCTAAATAACTAAGAAGCCCTAAATAACTAAGAAGCCCTAAATAACTAAGAAGCCCTAAGTAACTAAGAAGCCCTAAATAACTAAGAAGCTGTAACCGTTAGGGTTAGGGTTAGGGTTAGGGTTAGGGTTAGGGTTAGGGTTAGGGTTAGGGTTAGGGTTAGGGTTAGGGTTAGGGTTAGGGTTAGGGTTAGGGTTAGGGTTAGGGTTAATAGGACTGTGACCACAGATGGGCTGAGTCGTACCATCGTTACAAGCACTCCGGTAGCGATGCCTGTAACTATCTCACCGGCAGACATGAGCTTACCTTTTCTACGTAAAGGTGAGTGGTGAAGCCCCACAGATTCTCACCGTCACCGCCGCCCTGCTCAGACAACAGGTTGCCTCACCACGCAAACGTAGCAGTGAGACGCATGTCTATTTGAGTTCCTCCTCAGGGTTTCTATTCCATCCTCTTGAAACTGCACTTCAAGCATCCTCCATCTCGCGTCACCAACACGAGCACCGCTCAGCAGCATCACATCTCTCAAAACTACACCACCACAGCTCTCTAATAGCATACTTCTCACCGGATCTTCAAGATGCCCCCCAAAGCTGCTACTCTCGATGGCCAGAAGGTGGTCCCAGCCGACTGCGTCTCTGTCCTTCTCATGGCTTTAGGCAGTACCACGATCACCAGGGCTCAATATGACATGATGTCGGCTCTTGACGGCACACGAACTGCAAGCTCTTTCGAGCATCAATTCCGCACGATCACAGCTAAGGCAAAGGAATTGAAAGCCCGTGCCGAAAAGGGCGAGGCATTCCAACCCGTAGCACCTGTCAATAAGCGTGGTGAGCACTGACACTCTTTCGCCCTCACACCGATACGACATTAACCATGTGTAGGCCAGACTTCCTCAGCAACTCCCAACAAAAGAAAGGCCGCTTCTTCAGGATCCGACGATCCGACCCCCTCCAAGAAGAAGGCGACTCCTAAGTCACGTGGAAAGAAGAGTCAGACCCCGCTTGAGACGATGGATGACACTTTTCCCGAGGACGCCGAAGAGTTCATCAAGAACGAGGCCAAGTGGGAGGAGGAAGTGTTTTCTTAGAGGATAACGGGCATGGTTGGACGGAATTGGAGTTCGGACACGTATCGGGCTCAAAGCAGAGCAAATGAGCCGGAGTAGAGAGTGGACAAAGTTCGTGGGAATCCTATAGTGAGATCCAACAGTCGTCTACTGCGCCTCAGAGGAACCTTGGGTCACAATATGTTTGGTACGACTCAGTAAAAGTAAGCTCCTCTGTAGATCAAGCTTTTGGAACAATCATTCGGCAAGCATCTCTCGGCCACAACCTCATTGTCTTGCATACAGGCATTCAACGTGCTGTGCTTTCTACATTGTTAATGTTGAATATGGAACATACCTTCAAAGTGCGGTATGGTCGGGGTACAGCTTATATGAACGAGCTTCTTCGTAGCTAGTAACGTTGCAACGAATCATGCTATGAGTGGAACGCTCTCGAACCTTTTGCATATAGATAGTGGATATCCGCACAAAGATTTTGAGCCTGCAGCACAGTGAAATCGACGATGCGCAAAAATCAACATTCAGCGAGAGGCACACATTCCGGGGTACTCCCAACCTTCGTACGCGTGCGACTACATGCACTTGCTGCTCTTTCGTTCTAGGTTTCATTGACACGTTTTTGTCTTTCTTGGTTTCATAATTGCCAATGCTGGGCACACGTTTGGCTTTGCAGCAGAGCTGTAAAAAGCTGACATACTTCAGCTTATTATAAGCAAAGCGCGCATAATGTACGTAAACATGGCACATCTAGTTTCTCGGCAGCGCCCGGCTGTACTCAGTGCACATGTGCAATAGCGAGCTGCGATATTCACTCTCTTGAACGTTGACCGCGTCTCTACTGGCGGACATGTTCGTCGAGTCGATAGTTCATGATCAAATCTCCTTTCAGTGGATCCCAAATATCGGGCCGTCTAGAGGCACGTCGGCTCCGTGCTAAAAGCCGCAAGCTCATTACCGGCGTCGCATCGACCACATAGTCTGGCCCCGAAGCTGGCGAAGTTGTCCAGGGACAGTCGCAGATCGCAGTCACGTCGGCGCATATCGATAGGGGGCGATCAGAGCGCTGGTTGGAGTCGCACTGGCTGAAGATGACGTCGCCCTCTGGCGGTTAAGGTCATGTGCGAAACCGGGGTTCGCGCAAGGTGGCGGTGGAGCTGACTTGCCAGGCGAGGGAAAGCTAGATGATATGTGCTGGGGTGGCCGATGTACAGGGGGGGAGAGGGTTTCGGCGCCAATGCAGGTACAGTGGCGAGGCGATCGTACATTGCGTGCTTACAACATTGTATTGCATCCAACGCCGACGACTTGGAACAACAGTCCGTCCATGTCTTTTTGTACTCCAACTGGACTTCTCGTATTCCTCTAGGTCAGACGACAGCAGAATGGCAGCGAGTCCCCTGAATTTCCCCGGATTACTGAGTGGCTTCTTCCCTAAACTCCAAGCAGCTAGCATCGTGGCACGGCGGCCGTTGGCGTGCTCCTCATGCACTGGGATGCTTTCGTCGGTGAGTGGCCCCAAGGCTAGACGCTCGCTCTGATCCTAGCCGAGATGCGCCTCGAGGGCTGTGGGTGAAGAGGAAAAGGGGGCTCCTGGCCAAGCGTCTCACTGGGCGAACGGCCGATTGGGCGCATGAGCATTTGCTTCATTAGCTTCAGAGCTAGCTATACCATATTCGGTCGGCAATTTTGCATCCTCTGCCGTCGCTTTGGCGTCTCGATCCGGTCCAAGTCACCGTTGGGTGTCAGCGTATTCTTTATTATATCGTGTCGCCCTCCGCCGTCTTTCCTTCTTCACTCTCACGTCGCACTATCGCTGTACACAGTCACTCATTCTCTATCCAACTACATATACCCATACAGCCACTACAGTTCTAATACTCTAATCAATCAAACTACCGTCAATATGCGCTTCTTCGAGACCATCCTTTCCGCCGCGGCTTTCGCCGCCGCCGTCGCTGCCCTCGAGATCAACGACTTCCCTGCCAACGGCGTTGTTGCTGGCCAGACCTACACCGTCACCTACTCTCCCGCCGACGACACCCCTACTACCTTCATCCTCCGCCAGGGACAGTCCACTGACCTTGACACCGTCGGTACTCTTACTAGTATGTCTTCCCTCCCGTTGCGGTCCGATCTCCACAATACTAACTGAGTCACAGCTACCGCAACTGGTGGAACCTTCGAATGGACCGTAGACTCCTCGCTCCCCAACGAGGCCGACTACGCCCTCCAGATCCAGCAGGGAACTACCATCAACTACTCCGCTCAGTTCCCTCTCACTGGTGGCTCTGAGGACGACGACACCCCTGTTTCCTCCGCTGTCTCTTCTGCTGCGTCCGCTGCCTCGTCCGCTGCCTCATCTGCTGCCTCTTCCGCTTCCTCTGCCATCAGCAGCGCTGTTGAGAGCGCCAAGTCCAGCCTGATCACCAGCGCCGCTACCGCATCTGCTTCCGCTACTATCAGCCCCTCCGCTGGTGTCAACTCCACTGTCTCCACTGCTACTCTCTCGCGCTCTGCCTCTGGCTCTGCTACTGGCAGCGCCAGCCTCCCTGAGGTTACCGACTCTGGTGCCAACCTCATCGGCAGCCCCATCGCTGCCATGTTCGGTGCCGCCGCCGCTTTCGCTTACTTTGCTTAAGCATTTCCATTCACGACCTCATAGTTTAATTGTCCCTTACGATATATTAGCATTGGAATCTGTGGGAACCCCCTCTATCATCTAGTGTCAATATAGTCACGAGAGCATTGGCGTCCGTGATCTGATGTGTCGGATGGGAACGCTATGCAAAGAGCTTGTATGACGTAGCAGAAAATGATAATATGGAAGCATTTGCCTGATTCACTCGTTACTCTGCCATTGACCTGCTTGATCCTTGTATGCTTTCCATCTCATGATGTGTCGGATGTACTTTTGCTTATTCGAAACCCTTCTCTTCCGACCGAGATGCACTCCCTGTGAGACAGGGTCTTTGCTCCTATGCTTTTCTAAAATGCTTCTTATCAATCAATATCCTACCCGCAAGATCTTCCTTCTTGTAGCACAGACTTCTCGACCAAACATTCGCGTGGTGCCACATCCGTCATGCCTGTCAGTGCCGTGGTACGAAGCTGTCATTATGCGTCGCATGCGCGCCATTTTCCGCACGTCCGTGTCAGCAATCTCATTGTCTGTAGCATTGAGTCTATCGCCCTTTGGCTTGTGCGCAGCATGACGTTTAAATCTCCACCCGTCCGAGGAACCTGAAACGCGGAGTTGAGGAATGCACCTGCTTGCTCGCTCGTTGCGCGCTGAACACCGTGGTTGACTGCCCTGCAGCGACCCCACAGCGGGATCAGTTCCCACCTCTCCACAGACGCATAAGCAAGCTGCAAGAACCCGCTGCTCGTTGCCACACCACAACCACACCTCCTCAAGGGCTATGTTCGCTCTGTAGGCTTCACCACTACAGCACTCACGGCGGCTCCGCGAACACACAGCCTCAGAGCTGTGCGCCAGCAATACTCGCATCGCCACCACTAGATCAGCCAGCCGGTACATACCGAGTTCTACTGCCGCTAGGTAGAAGTACTGCGCGCAAGTCTACACTGGTGTACCAACCAAACCACCAACGTACCAGCCCAAAAGAGCGTAGACAGGTAACACCGCGTGCTGCCGTGTGTTGCGCGTCAATTCCTTCACATCACGCGGTCAATGGCCTTCCATGGCCAGCAAGCGTCTTGTCGTTACTTCCTCGCATTAGCGCTGTTAAGTGGCGCTCAAGCCGAGGCTGATATGCCGGCTCACTCTTGGAGCCTATAGACGAATGGATGTGCTGCACAGTATATTGCGTATTCGAAAAGGCGCTCGCGGCTCAGACAGCGCAGAAGGATATTTTTAGTCGGCACTGAGGAAATGAGACCAATAGGGACGTGGAAGAGGGTGAAAACGGTGTCGGGCTGGGGAACATGGAAGCCCAGCTGAAACCAAGCCTCAAGCAGTGCGTCGTAAGTCTTCGCATTCTTGCAGACTCGTCCATGCCTCGAGTGTCTCTTGTTCAGCCCGCCGCCACCCGTAGAGTCCGTAGCCCGACGTTGGGCACCATTATGCGGTATGCCTCTTGACCACCTGGCCGCTCTCTTCGCTAGCCGGCTTTATTGTACTCGCTGGTACTTCGGTATTATGACAAGGTATGTAATATAATCATCCTTATTGACATTTTTGTTTACATAACATGTTGATTAGGATTTACCAAGGCCATATGGCCATCGCTAAAACGAGCATGGCGATGATTGCCCAGCCGAGTTGAAAGTACTGTGCTAATCATCATCAAGATATTGTGTGCCACTCTTGCACTTTTCATGCACTGCATGATGTCTAGATCAACCCCGTCAGTCGTCCATGCTTATGCTCGGTCAATTTGGAGCAGATACTCTTGATGCAACAACGTTGCGTTTGAGAATCACAATCTGGTCAACTTCTGGGAGATACTGCTCTTCAACGTACAACCAAATTTGCCAAACGCCGAGGATATTCAATTTTGTTCCTATGGCTCTTCCCCAATCCAGACACAAATTGATTCTGCTTCATTGTTCCGACAGAAAAGCCAGAACCAACTCATCAGCACAGCTGTCGTCTGGTCGATTGTCACCCTGAAACTTCCTCTTTTGCGCTCTCATCCTTCTATACAAACATCACCCCCGCAGCTCCAGCAATCGCGCCTGCGAGACCCATTTTCTTAAACCCTCTCGCCGGTGCCGCAGCGCCCGTAGCCTCTGCAGCCGCTGTCCCACTACTCGTCCCACTCCCTGTACTTTCTGCACTGCTCGTCCTCGTTACACTCTGCGTCCCAGCGCTTGTATCGAAACTCGCACTCCTCGATGCGACAACACTCTGTATTCCACTGATTACTGTAACATCAGATGTTACTATATTTGAAGGTACCGGTGATGACGTATCGACCTCCAGACTCGGTGCCGCGGTATCTGATGTTGGGAGAGAGCTTGATGGTGTAATCACAGCGCTGTTGTCAACAGTAAAGGCATCACCCCATGTCGATGTTGGGGAGGCCGAGGGAAGCAGGTTGTCTGTTGACGTTGGTTCTGCGGGTTCGACGGAGAAGGGCTCGCCCCAAGATGATGTTTGTGCGGAGGAAATGCCGAGAAGCGAGAGGAGAGTTGTCTTTCGGAGAGAAGACTTGCGCATTTTGGGATGGTGTTATTGAGTGTGTATGTTTCGTAGGTCTTCAGGTTTGTTGTTCTTGTTCCTTGTGATGATTATCGCTCCAACACGATACTTGAGCCTTCTGTCAGCCGCTTCGAAGATGTCGAACAACTTGTGACGAAAATTCAAGCTTTTGGTGATGGCTTCTTTTTACTTGGATGTCGAAAACCCCGGGCCCGTATCAATAGTCCGGATCATCCCTTTCAGCCCATAAAATTGCCTTATTGAGCATGTAGTGCTCACCAGTCTGACGTGTAGTTGCAGCGCAAACAGCGGTGCGTATCGTGTTGACATGGTGGAACAACTTGTCTCACTCCTGTGATTGGCTGAGAAACCCTATAAACGAAATGTGACTGGATAGAGCTACTTAGTGTTGTTCCGTTTCGGGTCTCCGCAATCCTGCCGCATACGAAGAGACTGCCGGACCCCGAAGTTTAGCGAAGCCGAAAGGACGCGCAACCTTCTGTATGCATCCATTGCTATCACAAGAGTGGAGCGTCTTGAGGTGAGGCTGATGGCTTGCTATGGTGGCAAATGTCAACTGAGGTACCACTTGCCCCAGCACCTTTCTGATAATGCATGTCAGTGGACAATCAATAGCTCACGGACTGTCAACTCAATCTCAATTTGTGTAACCTCCGTATCATGAATTGGAAACTACCATTTGACCAGATCCTGCACTTGGATAGGTAGGCCAGATTCCATGGACTTGTTTGCACCAACGCCGACTAGAACAGCATTTCCACCATCACGAATATACGCAGCCCTCTTGAAGCTGTCCTCACCCTCGTTACCTACAATAACATCCTTTAGTAGCAGAGGGTCGCCTCCGCCATGGCCACCTTCTCCCTTGACGACATCCACCACGTACGGTTTTCCCCACAAGGGATAGACGACAATGTTCGTCTTCTCCACGCCACCCTGTATGTAGTTGGCTTCCAGCTCACCAAGCCCTTCGCTAGTGACAGTCTCGCCGCCAGCAGAGTATCCGCCCTCGACGACATTAATCTCAATGCGGCCCTTGCTGCCATTGAAGACGCAACGATAACCCTCCCATGGAGCATACGCATATGTATTGTACGTCATGACGGCTTTGTTCTTGTACTTGATAACCATGGAGAGATTGTCTTCAATAGTGATACCATCAGCGAAGCAGTTGCGGTCGCGAATGTAGCCATCCTCGTGCTCGGCCTCTAGATAAAGCTTCTTTAGTTGGGCGTTTTGGTCGATGTGAATGGCAAACGGGTCATCTTTGGCAGCCTCGTTGTTGAGGTAGCGCTCGCCGAGGTTCTTCTCTCCACGTCGCTCCGCATTCTCCCTGCCATAGAAGCGCAGGCTGCCAACGCAGTAGACATTCTCCGGCTCGGTGTTCAGCCAGTAGTGTACCAAGTCAAAGTGATGGATTGACTTGTGCATCTGAATGCCACCACTGGTGTCCTTGTTTCGATGCCACCGACGCATGAAGTCGGATCCGTGTGCGCAGTCCAGGATCCAATCCATGTGTACGGTCGAAACCTCGCCGATGACGCCTGAGTCGATAAGTTCGCGCATCTTGGTGTGATGAGGCGCATATCGATAATTGAAGAGCACACGAACTTGCTTGCCCGTCCTCTTCTCGGCATCGATCATGGCCTGGAGCTTCTCTTCATCGATAGTCATTGGCTTCTCGGTAATGGCGTCGCAGCCCAGTTCCATGGCACGGATGCAGTATACATGATGGAATTTGTCGATGGTGGTAACGATAACGACGTCGGCCTTTTGCTCCTTGACCATCTTATCGAAGTCTTCTGCCTTGTACATTGGGACGCGCTCGCCGCCCAGCTCGACCATTCGGTCGTTGGCAGCTTTCATACGCGTCTGGTTCGTATCGCATATGCCCACTACCGCAGCGACAGATTTGAAATCTTGGATGATACTTTGGTAGTAAAATGCGGATCTGACGCCCATGCCTACGATGACATAGCGCTTGACTTGAGAAGAAGGCATTTTTCCTTTGGAAACTAGGCACGTAATCTAGGAGTAAAAGGCACGAGGGATTGAAGTGGTTGACTGATGTCAACAGAACTGACCGTGGAACTGCTTTTATACTACATCTTACTGCGTGTCTACGTTGGTAGAGGGGGCAGACCACACCCATGTACCGGAACCAATGAAACATCAAATCATAGGCATCGTGACGATACTGCTGCTTGTGCTGATTGATCGTGTCTCTCGTTGTGGGTGTTTAGGTGGAGTAGCGGAACTTGGAGAGTGTATGAGGTTAGGCTTGCCGACCCGGAAAGAGATTAGGGGTCATTATCCCCGCACTTTACTCCAATGATAAGAGTGGGGAGGCGGAGACATCCAAATCAGGGTCGGCATGAGGCACTGCGACCAAGACACGACCAACAATGCTCATACATGTGTTGCGCGTAAAGATGGTGGGTCATCTTCTGGTGCGGGGTAGGCAGTAGTTTCTTCTTCCGGGACGGGTACCGCAACAACTCACCTCGTTGACATCTTGCCTAATGCGGGTTGCGCCCGCCTCTTGCATGCTTCGAAGCAACTTTAACCCGGGGATGCCACTCGACTATGGAGATTGTATGGCAATCGGGCGAGAAGGTTCCGAGAAGACGGACAACTGCAGCATGCCCAACTTGTCGTGCACGCAAGAAACGGTGCTACCACATCGAGGACCGCGGAACCAGAAGCAAGGAGAATAATTACAGAGTCGGACGACGAGTGCAAAGGCCTCGTCAAGCAACCGATACCAGAGAGTCCACCCCAAGCCCCGGTCGCGTGAGCGAATACAATCCTGAATCCGTTCTTGTAGCTCTGTCAGAGAATACCGAACCGGGGATAAGCACTTTAGCACAGACACCTCATCTGGTAGCATCACGACCTACTCCGCAAGCTTTAGTGCCTAGTCTATCTGTCTCATGCGAGCCACTGCGCAGGCTGGCATGGTACAAGCAACACAAAATTCGCTCCGCGCCGCCGCCCTTATCTGAATCATACCGAAGGTATCTCCAAGAGGAAGGAGCATTTACTGCACTGCCCAAAACAACTACGGATGCTCTCTTGCCTTTGTACAACTCGACATTAGACGACCTCGTGCCTATTGCGGACGGCCCTGCTGTGTTCCGCCATCACAGCAACGGACACGCGTCTATATATTTGGTGAAGGCAATATGTCTCGTCGTATGCAAAATAGAGCACGCTGCCCCTTTCTTGCGACTGACTGAGTCCGGTCCCCTGCTCGAACCTCTGGACTTTGCGTCAAAACTACTGGCCGGCCTTGATGCTGCTATCAAAGCAGATCTTGAGCCCGACCGCATCATCAAGATTCAGATTCTGGCACTGATGCACTTACACAACGATGGACTAGCTGGCGTTGACCGCGCCTCGAATCATCTTTCACAGGCCATCTGCGAAGCGTGGTCCATGTGCATACATCTCAAAACACCTGGAAACCCAGACGATAACGAGTGCAAGTATCTGTGGTGGTCGCTTCGAAACTTTGATCGCCTGGGTAAACCAATCATGGCAGCTGCACCATTCTTTATCGACGATGCGGATATTGGTGTGGAACGGATACTGCCGAGCAAAGATAGCTATCGCTCCCAAATCATGGCTGTGGCACTGAGGCTCGGAGATCTAATGACCATTGCGACAAAAGCCTACAAAGCCGGCTCCACAACGATGGTCGATGGTTGTTGGGAATTTCCAGCACTTACAGAAGTTATGGGCGGAAGTGGGTTCGATGAATTTCACATGTCACATCGAGGTAAGACGCTCCCCAACTCAGTTCTCCAATTGGCTCATAGGAGTAGCATACCTGGAGACATGGTATCATGTTGCCGCCATGTTGTCTTGTCGCTACAATGGACCAGGCACTGCACAATACACTCGCCGTCTCAAGTCAGCGGACCGAGTACTTGCGATTGTCTCTCGCGAAGGGTGTGAAGGTCTCCCTCCCCTTCCACTAGTGCCTTATGCGATGTCCATGTCTACTACAGTCATCTACCGGGCATTACACGATGGCACAAGAGATATAGATACAGCAAAAGAGGACCTTGACAAATGTTGCGATGTGCTAGATGGTCTCAGCCAACGATGGACCAGCGTGAGGGGTGTGGCTAAGCTTGCAAAGCGACTTTGCAGATTGATAAGCGATGGGACGTTGAAGGGCTTACGAATTGCACATCGACCAACATCTGGTGCTACTACAGCCTCAAGATCACCTATATGCGCCAACATGAGCGCGACTGCGGACCAAGCAGGAGATTTGTACAGCGACGAAGCTTTACAAAGGCAGCTCAGTGAGATATGGCCAAGCTTCGACGCTTCGTACACTCAGATGGATTGGGCTTTCCACGACTATGGCTTTGATATGGAGTTTCCCAGTCCCTTTGATGAGTTTTCATCTTGAGATTATAGAGAGAGTGTGAAGCCATTACGGGTCACACGTTATACAAGACTACCTAACTTTGTTAGTAGAAGAGCCTAGGGATGAACCGTAGTAGATAAGGGCACAGTGCGCAAGGTGTTCGAGATCTGCAAATGCCACAAACTTCATCGCGAACGGTAGAACAAGCTGAGGGGCGAAGAGAATTGGATGTGTAGTCTTTTGTTCTGCTAGATCATAGACATTGCCAAAGCACAAGTCAGACTTGGATTTTGTATAAGATCTCATAACTTCGTTGCTTGTGTCGTACATCATACTCAAATCGCCTGACCAACTGGTCTATTACCCAAAAACTCACCATTCTGTTCACTCCAATTCGCCTGTCCATTCTCTACGCTCGGCGGCCTATACGCAACATACTCCTGTTGCTGAGTCTGCCCTTGTGTCTGTACATGACTCCCTACATTTCCCAAGTTCAACCCATCTCTCTTCCCCGCATCGAGTTCACTAGGTGGCGGCATCTCCCTGCCATCTATTTCCCAGACGTTGGCGTTCGTAGGCATCTCGTTACTTTCTGGTATCTTCGAATCAAGGTATTGGTGGTGCTGGGGCGGCTTCTCGTCAGAGTACCTAGGCGCTGGGGTGGAGCTGTGTAGAGCTTGCCCTGCGGCCGCGGTCCCAGCTCCAGCTCCCATTGTTGTTGCGCCTCCGAATGTCGATGTAGACGCCCATGGTGCTTGGCCTGCTGGTGTTATGGGCGACACTGGGGACATCATAGTCGTCGGTTGTGTCGAGGACAAATTGGTCTGCGTAGGGAGGGTGGTAGTGGTAGAGTACGCATCTTGTTGTGGGACATGGGCATATGCACCGTGTGTTGGTGGGGAGCGATCGGACGACGAAGACGCTGCTGCACTGGCCTCTTTGTCGTTAATGGCTGCGGCTCTAGACTTCTTCCTTTTGTGACGCAGGAGAAGGAGGATGAAGATGCCAATTAAGGCTAGAGCTGCGACCCCTCCTACTACCACGCCAGCGATGAGACCTGTTGATGGTCCAGAGCTTGAATCCGAGGATGATGCTGCTGCTCCAGCGGTAGAGCTCGATGAAGTTGGTTCTTGTGATGCGGTGCTTGAAACCTCGTTCCTGGTTGACGATGCCCCCGTCGACGTTTGTGCAACACTCCTCGCTGTGCTGCTTGTGTCCTCTGTTGCAATGGTGGCGGTAATCTCAGCAGCAATGCTCGTCGGATTCGCAGGCGTAGGTAAGGCATTCACCACACTACCCGCTACGCTCTCTATAATAGCCGTCGGGACCGCAACGCCGTTGCTGGACAACACTGAAGAGACATCGCCAACAATACTGGACAAAAGATCGCCAATCTGTCTCCGTTGACGCTGATGGTTTCGGTGTACTTCATCCGCGCCAATGCTACCGGCTGCATGGCAATAGTCGCTCATGTGGTTCTCTGCGATTGGACGATCTGGATGGGATACTGGATTGAACGCATGGCTGTCAAAGCATGAGACGCGCCATAGGTACTGTTCGCATAGACATGTATAGTCTGGAATGGGAGTAGTATTGCAGGGAAAATAGCCCTTGACCGCCGAAATGCAGGAAGTTATCGCACTAAATTGGCCCACGTTAGTATGTCTTCCGGCCCAACGACGTACTCGCAATTGGAATGATATAATTACATCTGCTCATGGTTCCCACCCTGGGCGGTTGAAATAATGGGCCATCGCAACGCCGGCACAAGTTTGAGCAAGACACCAAGCATCATCACCTCATTTGAGAAACGTTGTTGACGGAAGAACGGACCCGGTAGGAGAGACAGCACCATCAACGCTTTAACATACTAGCCAGAGCCTAATTCTATCAGGCTTGCGAAGTGGCAGTAACAGGGCCTCCGATTTGCTGATCCTGTAGCGGCAGAAGTGGGGACGGCCGATCCATCTATGTTATGTTCTGTTCCGAGCACCCGTCTCGCCATGGGAAACCTGTTGAATTCGATGATGTAGGTGCGGAGGTGCGGCTTGCTGTGGCGGTGCACGTCAGGGGTTCCATGAGGTTTAACTGGTGGGGACCAGAGATGTTCCCTGCTCTAGACTCTGACCTTGTGCGCTAACGGGCCACCCTGATGACATCGCAACGTGGAGACGATAATTTGGGTCAAGATCACCGTTTGTGAGACGCGAACGCGACATGCTAGGATAACTGACGTGTGCAGTAGTGTTACATGAGCTGCTGCACCGCCACACCTGGAGTGTTCTGGCTGCGCACTCTGCATAGCAATCAGAATTGTGATACGTGGGGTATGGTAGAAAGTAAACTGCCGACTCCAGAACAATGCTCCGCTGAAAGAAAAGGTATTGGAGCACCGCCACAACCGTTGTCCAGGCCTTGAGATGAAAGTTGGAGACATTCGATAGGATTTCACTTCCCGTTGACACCATCTCCGTGGCCTTCCAACCGGTTTACCAGCCTCTTGACGCCACTCCACTCCTCACTGCGTGTTTGCACACCTCCAAGGTCATCGCCCACCTCAAACACAGTGACGACGCCATCCATGCCACCCACTGCAACCCTGCGTCCCTCGTTCCTCTCCCATGCCAACTTGTTGAGACTACGGTTCATGTAGCCCAGACCGGTCGGCATGTTTGTAAACGCGCCACGCTTGCCGTCACTAGGCTTGACGGATTGAACAGGCACCTCGACGTCAACATTGATATCCCAAACTTCGAGACTTCCCGCTCCATCAACAAGCGCAAAGACCGAAGGTTTCACAGGCGACCATCGGACGTCGTAGACGAGATCTTCACGGGCAATGTCAAGAACAGGTGTGACTTGTTGTGTAGCACCAGGAAGTGTAGGGTTGGTTGCGCCTGTGGCAGCCGGTGGGCGCACTTTCCAGAGTTTGACGCTCCAGTCAACACTGGATGAGAGGACAAGGTCGCCTAGATCGATTTGACCCTTTGCGGGATGGAAGTCGAGGCTCATGACGGGTGCGGCATGGCCAGCGTATTTTACACGACCGTCTACACCTGCCTTGGCACCAGCGCGGTCGTAGCGATGACATGGGTAGATGGTACCCTCTTCTGTGCCTGCAAGGAAATAGGTTGGATCCGATTGAGGGAAGGCAATACTGGTTACCGCCATATCGTCCGTCTTCGCTGGTGGCGGTGATGTCAACTCTAGGAACTCTTGAGGCTGTGACAGCATATCGACAGTCCATCCACACACAACTCCATCCGTCGAGCATGAGATGATATTGTTCGCGTTCTGCGTTCCGACAATGTCTAATGAATAGACCGGGTGTGTATGACCAGAACCAGTGAGTGGCGTCTTCTGCACTGGCGCAGACTTGGCGCGAGTGTCCCAAAGCAGCACTTGCCCTGAGTATGCGCCTCCGATGATGAGGTTGGGGTGGAACGGCGAGAACTTGGCGGTAAGGATGTCGGATTGAGCGTGAAAGATGTACTCGGGTCTGTCGTGCATGTGCATATTCCAAACTTGTACAAGACCATCTGGGTCGTGCGGAGCGGACGGGTTCTTCGTATACGACGCAAGGACGAGTTCTGGGAACTACACAGCCTGTCAGTGTCATGACCGCGGGACCTGGCCTCAGTTCATACCTTTGTTGAGAAGCCCAGATCCGAGATCATTCTCTTCTTGCTCCACCGCTCGTCCCAGAATTGTGCAATCTCCTTGATCCGTCGACCCTTCTTGCCTCCGCTGGAGCCGTAACCCTCATCGTCGTCGTCGACGTCTACACCACCAGTTGCGTAGTCTGCCAAGATGTCGTAGCCAAGTTGTTGGTCGAGCGCTCGTTCCAGCACTTTTGTGCTGCGCTCCACAAAGCCAATGAAGTCTTCTGAGTTCTCCACAGCCGTCAATTCTTCGTTTGTAAGGGTCTTGAAGGGAAAATTCTCGTCTGAGCCTGGTTGTGGTGCACCTTGGTCAGGCGGCTGTTGGACAGCCTTGAGCTCCTCCTCGATTTCTTTGCGTAGTTGCGCTCGAATCTCTTCGTCCCTCTCTTTCTGTCTCCGGCTTAGTCGCTTGCTCTTTGGGGACCGCGTCGGGCTCTCGTCGCGCTCTGTGTCACTTCCTCCAACTCGGCGATCCTTTGACGGGCTCCACTCTATGCTTGCTTGCACACCCTTGCTGTATGTGATGACCTCCTTCTCCTTCTTGACCTCGTTGGTGACGACGCCGTCCGTCTCGTAGACTGTGGCTAGCGGGCCCAGGGAGAGAGTCTGCATTTCCCGGTCCACCATGCCGGCAGGCGCTTGGAAGCCGGAAGAGCCTTCATTGTCGCTGCTCAGCTGTCCTGCGCTGACGACTGATGTTGGGCGGGTTGCTCGTCCTGGGCCTGCGGGTGAGCCAGGCTGTGTAGAGCCGGGTCTGCTTTCGCCGAGGATGCTGTTGATGAGGTTGGTGACGTCGGTCCTGCGGTCGAGGTCTTCGCTGCGTCTTGGTGTTGGCGAGAGGACCTGGTGTGCATGTCAGTCGCTGGTGAGACACTTGGGTAGGCAAGCCTACTTCTCCTAGCGGGCTACCGGTCATTGACTGCCTACTAGCTGACTCGGCCTTTCGCAGTTCGCGCTGGCGCTTCAACTCGGCCAACTTGGCCTTCTTTGCGAGAATCTCATCGCGCCGTTGCTGCATTGTCGACTCCATGGCTGAGACGTCGAAAGCGGGATGTTTGTTGGACTATATGTCGGGGTCGGTCTTGTTGGTGGCGGGCGTGGGCTGCAACTCTATTTCGGGACAATGAAAGCCTTGCCGTCTCAACTATGCCCAGAGCAGAGCAGAGCACAGCAGAAGCAGTGGGAACAAAAGGCAGGCGCGTCGGGTGCTGCTCAACGTCGCGCCAAGCGGTGGTTCAGGGACGAGGGCACTAGCTCGCAGCCAGCGATCCCGACCAAATCTTGCGCCAGCCAACCTCAACTTTCACAGCTCAACGCCCAACAGCCCGCATCCCGCCCCCCACGACGCCCTCGTCACGACTCTCCGGATCCCATCCCAGCGGTGCAATTTCCACCGCCTGTCCGGACTACCTGCCATTGGACACAGACGAGCTCGATAACGGCTATCGCAACTCCTCGCACGACCCTCACCATGTCCACTTCCGTCGGTGTCAACGTACGCTCTGCCCCTCGAAAGCGGCTGCCAAGGTCGCTAAAACGGCCTTGCGGGACTGCTGCTACCTCTCACGATGGGACAGCCAGGCTAATGGTGGTTTCTACAGGTCCTCCGATGGTCCGCACTCGGATTCGGTGTCTTCTACGGTGCCTACCACCAGCTCTCGTTATCCGCTGCCGATAGGGCAAAGGCCGCACAAAAGGAGTGGGAACACAAGGAGGCCTTGATCAGGCAAGCCAAGCAGCAATGGGCACGGGACCACCCCTCAGAACAGCCAAAGTCATCAGGAGGTACGTCAGACCGACGACACATGTCAAAATTCCACAACACGGCCATGTCCTTGTAACACTGCAGCACGCACTGACAAGTCCAATAGCCAAGGCGGACCCCAAAGACCCCAATGCCGACCTCAACACACTCCTCGGCATAACCGACAATTAAGCGCGTCGAGAGTCATCCGGTTTCCTACATTAGCATGGCCATAATGCGGCCGTTTCCCATCGAGCCGAGCGGCGCCCTGGTGGGGGAGAGCAGTCAATAGTGGTACGACATCTACGAGATACCAATCTCTTGTACTATGTACCTTTTGTACAACATAGACGTCGAGTTGGTCACGTTTTCAATATACATGCTTTAGTTCGATGTCTCCATTTGCTGTCAGCTCGACACGTCATTGTATACAGGTGAGCATGCTCAACTCAAAGCTACTAACCAAACTATCGCCCTGCCCCACTCACGCCAGACTACCCCCGATACGCAATCAAAAATACCGACAAGGAAATCACCACCATCGCCATATTCTGCAATTGGTCCCTTGTCACCCTCTCGACTGAGGAGCTGAGCTTGTCTACAAGACAAATATTTGTTGCCAATGATATATTCTATACATGTATCATCTCCTCCCCCCGACCCGCCATGGGCAGGCACTATGCTACACAGACCATCGGAACGCGCAAAGCAAGGATGAAAAGCGGAGCCTCGAAAAACGCCCTGCAGCCCTTGGGAATCAACAAGGGCAACAGAAGAGTAGAAATGAAAAGCGCTGAGAAGCGGCCAAGGTCAATAGTAACTCGAGGCTTAGCCGCCTCCATACGCTTCATCAGCCTTCGCCCCAGCCCGACTGTCAACATGACCCTGTAATACCAATCGGGTGCGGGGCGAAGGCTGTATAATCGCACATTTTCAAAACCTACAAGGAACCCGTAATGATTCGTTTCATTATCCAAAAACACTTCTCTTACAGAACCTCGCCGACAATCTTGGCTGCCTCCTTGTATGTCTTGAGCAGCTTCTCGCACTTCTCGCGCTCGGCCTTGATGGTGTCGTCCTCGTACAGGAGCTCCTGGAACAGGTCCTCCTTGTACAGCGTTGAGACGAGCCTGTTCTGTACAACGTCTTTCGAGTGGTTGACGAGAAGATGCATAATGGCCTTGGGGACCTGATCAGCGACTGTCTCCCGGACAATGTTGAAGTATGACGAAATGAGTCTGCGGATGAGCTCAGTCTCGAGGGCCTCGCGTTCCGTAAGGGCAGGGGCTTGCTCGGGGTTTGATGGCTGTCAGACGTTAGCATTTGCTCTGGGTCGTCTTGGTTTGAGATACTTACAAAGCCACCTTCGAAGTTATCGGGTCCCACACTTGGACTTCGGGGAGGTCCGCTCATGGCGGCACTCAATGGCGCATCATAGTCGTCCGTGTCTGGTGGCATCATTGCCAACACGTGGGCAGGCTGCTTGTTGTCTCCTCTCCGGATGCTCTGCGCAAAGCTTGGCTCGCTATTTTGGCTCACGTGTCGGCTGCCCGGCCGGTTGTCGAGCGCTGCTTGTGCTGCCTGTTGTGGGTTGGCGTATGCGTTGTTGCTGTCTTTGCTGAAAAAGTAGTTCAGGAAGCTGTCGCGTGCGGTACCTGGAGGTGACCGGTTGCGGTTGTTAAGCGCTGCTGTGGTGCTCTGAGAGCCATTCGTCATCCGCCCGACAGCAGGCGACATGCTGCGGCTAGTTTGTGACTGGTGTTTTCGAAGAGGAAGAGCCTTCAGTGTGGCTCCCTCGCCGCCTTCGCCCTCCTCGGATCCTTCTCCATTCTGGCCGTTCTGGAGTTCTTTTATCCTCCTCTGTTCTCGCCTCTTCTTCTCGGCCTCCATTGCGATCTTCTTTTCCCGCTGCTCTTTGTCGTTGATGACCGATGACATGGCCGCAGCAGCTCCAAGGAAGTTGGGGTGGTTTGTGTTGATGTATGCCCTTTGAATGTCGATGAGAGAGGCGACGTAGCCCGAGCAAGGGCCAAGTTGTTCTCGCAGAAGGTCGGAGACAACTTCAATGAGCTTGCCTTGCAGCCTTGGGTATCTTGTCAGTTCGGTAGAGCCGCAGGTGTGGCAGATTTTGATGAGTTCCTCGTATACAAGCTCCACACAGCGCTGGCTGGGTATCTCTAGAAGCTTGATCTGGGGCTTCACAAGGAGGTCGAAGGCAAGTTCAGGCACGAACAGACTAGGCCTTGGGCCAGTCGAGTTGCGAATGGCCGTCCGAATATCGAGTACAGAGAGGTTTTGAGTGGGGTCTACTTGCTCAAGCGAGTTGCCGAAGACAGAGTTGAAGATGTAGTAGATGCGGGCACCACCACACAGCTCCTTGGTGGAGATCTCGGTAGACGTACCGTCGATAGACGAGATGAAAGACGAGGCAAAGCGGGTCATGAGTTGCAGGATGAGCGAGCCTCGGTGCTCCTTGCCAGTGAAGGCTACATCACCATAGCTTGCAAGCTCTTGTTGTGTCTGACCCATGAGTGTGTTGAGGCGTGCCTTGATGTCTGGTAACCTATCACGAATGTGGGCCATGAGGGTCTGGTTGAGGCTCTTAGCGAGTAGCTGGGTGCCGCATCGGTTTGCCATATTCCGGTACGCAGGGTGGTGTCGGAAGAAGTCTCGCTCGGCTTGCAGGGCGTCAGAGAGGGACTTGTTGCCCTGGATGTCTTGTTGTGACCGGTTGACGATGCCAATGAAACCGAGCTTGAGGGGGTATACGCGGCCAGAGAGAATATCCATAGCGTTGGTACCGTGATCCATGAGATCCAGCTTGGTGAGGACACCAATAGTCCTCTTGCCCATGGGGTCGACATGGCGGGCCAGCTTCAGAGCCTCGGAGTTTACGAGATCGACGTTGGCGGGGGAGACAGCGAGGATGACACTGTTTGGTTTCGCAATGTACTCGGTGATGAGGTTTCGTGTCTGCTTCTCGATATCGGAGGGCTGGTCGCCAATGGGCACCTGCGAGTGTTAGCTCCATGTTCCCGGCAGAAAAAAAAGTTGCCGTGACCAACCTTTGTCAGACCGGGCAGATCCACGAGCGTCAAGCTGAGGACGTGCGGGGAGTAGATCTTCAGGTTGATGGGTTGTCTGTTGATGCCCTTGTTGTTTCCTGCTATTCGCGAGGTTTCGTTCTCGATCTCGCGCTTGACGTCGGCAAAGTCGTAGAACCGCTGGCCGGGAATGTGGAGAAACTCTCCCCATTCTTGCTGGCCGGCTACGCTTGCGGGTGTGTGGGGTACGTGGACTTCATCGTCGTCGTCTTCGTCGCGTTCGCTCGGGAGGTTGATGAGCTGGAGGATGAGCGGCCGGCGTGTGACGATGCCGCTGCCACGGGGAAGGAAGTCCTTGCCGACAATGTTCTCGAGCACTGACGACTTTCCGGACGATTGTGATCCCACAACGACCTGATCGAGTTAGCAGGATTCGGAGCAACCTCGACAGAGCTGTGTAAAATCTGCTCTGTGCTCACCGCATTCTCTTCGCTGGCCGGGGCGCACGTACAATCTGGGGTAAATCTAGAGAGTCATTTCCAATTGTGTTGAAGACGAGATCTTGCAGCCTGTTGACAATGTTGAGGAGCTCCTCGCCCAGCGACGCCATCGCGCTGGTGTTTATGTGTGGTTTCTTTGCTCCTTAGTCAAGGGACCGGGTTGGTGTTGAACAGCCAAACAGGACGGCGGACTGCTGTATGGGCCAAATGTCGTCCTACGGCGTAATAGAGGTGCTGCACTGTGCAGATGCAGGATCGGCGAGGTGACTGTGTGGCTGATGGCGGCTTTGTCGGGTCCAGAGACTTGTGATGAGAGTGCCTTTGCTGCAAGCTCCGTCGTCACTTCGCTTGGGAAGTTCCAAGGTTTGATGATGGCGCACGTGACGGCCAGCATGGCAATGCACCCCACATTCAACATACACATGTCTCCTTAATCTTAGTCCATATTGCTCATTCCTTTGGCATAAAGGAGAAGACACCCTCAGCTACGTCGCCAAGCACACGCGTTTTGTCAAAGCAAACACGGGGCTGCTGCGCCCGACAATGGCGGTCACGAGTCCTGCGAACGCCGCCACACGCCGTGCATGCGGCTCGGCTCCAAGGCCGGGCATGGTACACAGGAAGCCTGCCGCAAGCCGTGTGCAGAGTATGCACACGATCAAACGGGTAACAAGACGACGTCTCCTGCCACATGAGCAGCGTCAGCAGCACCCCGGTGGTGCGCGACCCGCCGTCAGCATTTGACAATACAGAACAAACGACTGGCTGCCTGGCCTCGTAGCAGAGCTGGCCGCACGAATCTCGTAGAAACTCTTCGAGGACATGTGGACTCTACTCTCCTAGTGTGGCCACGTATTATCGCATTGCCTCTGGTAGCTCAGAAAGTTCCACAGACACGCTGGCGTACACGGTGTACGCTGGATCGCGCCCGGGTATTGTCGGACCCTCGGGGATTCCCTTGTAGTAAGGCGACGGCTATCTATCAAGTACACCAGCCTTATCGCTCTGCAGCACGCGGCCACACGCGACAACACCAAATTATTAAAGAAGATCTCCAGCTCGTATCTCCGTATCCTGGGGAACCCATTGCGATCGTCAGGTCGCCTCGACATGCTCTACCGCTATCCGGAAAGGCTGAAGTAGCCTCCATGTCCTTACGGAAGCACATCTCCGCATAAGCTGATAGGTTTCCCTTGCCCTGAGTGAATCATTGTCTCATGACCAAGCTTCCTTCCCGAAGGAAGCCTATCACCATGATAAGGTCTGTTATCAGGCTCACCGCAAACACGCGAAGCAACAGCGTTCGCGCGCCGACTACAAAGGTAACGTACCTTCTTTGCCGATTACTCCAATCTACTCAACTCTCCTCACCACCTCTGCACTGATCTTCCACTCCGAATTTATTCTGGGTATTCTGCCGCTCTCAATCCTCACCCAAATCGCCCTGATCATCTCCGACGGCTCCATGGCCCCGGAGT